>NC_134708.1:119819313-120136605 GCF_043290135.1 Rhipicephalus microplus
CTTGCCGACAAGAATATTTAACCGCTTTCACAATTGCAGCTCATCTCACCGCGCAGTTGCACAGTGTCCCGAGACACTCTTGCCACTTTCGCTGCAGCACACGTCGCTAGCAGATGACAGGGCGCGGGAGGATACACTGAGACGTGATCGTCCTCCTGATTAGTTGAGAAAGCCTGTAGCTTCCACAGTGCTGCACGGAACCTCAGGAACAGAATATAGGCGGCCGGAGTCTTCGCAGCCTCCCGGGAGTGTATGCCGGAAACGGGTGGGGAGTTTTTCTGAAGTACCCTCACCGCGCTTCTCAGCTTCTGTGCTCGCGTTCAATTAAGGTGCGCTGGAGAGAGGCGGGAAGGGCTGAGACGCCATGGGACCTCGCTCGCTTCTGAGCGGAGAAGGCTTGCAGCCTTTTTCATGTTGAGCTCATACAACTTTGTGTGGTTTCGTGAACCACTCAGTGCATAACCCGGGAGAAACTCTGGTGGTAAATGTTCGGCCAACGTGCAGATGGCTAGAAGAGGGCTTGCGTCTTCGTGTGGTTTTGAGAACCATTGGATGCCCCACCCGGGAGAAAACCCGGTGATAAATTTTTGGCCATCATGTACATGGCTAGAAAATGAGAGTAGGACAGACTACATTTATTGGGCTTGGAAACTAAAAAGGGCTGCGCACGCGGCGCTGTTCAAGAAAAAATAAACAAATACGTGAAGGTCCCGTAAAATTGCTCTAAAAATAATTATAACTGGAGAAAAAGAAAGAAATTTAAAGCACTCGGGAGCGCAAAAACGTGCGTCCTACCTGCGCGAGAACTGGTGGCAACCTCAGCACCAGGATTTCGGTGGAGCGATGTCTCCGTGTGGGCGCGGAAGGGGCACGTAGTATCGGGCAGCAGCAGCGTAGTTCATTGCTTGTGGCTGAGGCCGCGGCGCTTCGGAAACTCCAAGCGATTGCCGGAATTCTTCGTGGACGATGTCGGCAATTGAGTACACTTGGGGCTGCGATGAACGCAGTGGCTTCCGTAGCTCCTCCTGTATGATCTGTCGGATCGCTTCGCGTATGTCGTCAGAGCTGAGGACGTGAACAGCTGCGTACTTTTGCATCAATTGGCGGTCGTACTACCGGGTACGCATTTCCAGTCTTTTCAATGGTCCACCACAACAGCAGTCCTCTCTATTTGGGCAACGCTTGTGAATGTTTGCAGGAATGCTCAGCCGAAAAGATCCCAGGTTTGAAGTGACGATTTGTGTATCTCGAACCAAGTCTTCACCGCGTAATCTAGGTAAAAGTAGACGTGGCGCAGCTTTTCTTCCAAGTGCCACTGGTTTAAGGCAGCCACTTGGTCATATGTTTCCAGCCAGATCTCCTTTTCTTCACATGATGATCCGTGGAAGGTCGGTAGCTTTTTCGGCTGCTGCATTACCACCGTGGCGGGCGTTGGTACAGGGGCAATCATAGCGGTCGTTGTAGTAGTGGTGGCTTTGAGCTGGCGAATGTTATCAGGTAAAGAGAGCCCTGTACTCTGGATGTAGCCCTCGCTGCCTGCGGCTAGCTCGCTGATTGAGGTTGGCTTCAGTGTCCTCTTCACGGTGTGGGATTGGCTCACGACTGGAGGGGGCGTTCTGTACTTGAACCGGAAAGCACCTCCACCATATGTCACGGAGTCGTAATACTGGCAAAAGTAGTATGTAGTCTTGATAGTCTTAATTGCGACAGCGTTTATTTGAGGAAAGACCTCGCCAAACGAACGGGCAGAGTCAGCACACAGACGATGACAATTATGATGACACACAGTGGCCATAAGGGCAAATACACAAGCAGATGATGCTGATTATGATCGTGCAGGGATGAAAACGTTGTAAATAACAAACGCCCACACTGATTCCTCTCACTTGGAAGCGGACACCTTGGCTGCCGTAAGTCAAAGTGACTGGGAACGTCGCGTAAAAGGTTTAATGCCAGAAACGTGGACAACCTCGGTGCTGCGGTAAAGGTGGTCTGTTGGGGCGACAAGTGGTGTCACACAATAATAGACAGGCGAAGTCTGTTCTAAAACTATGCACGGCCCGATCAAGCACGGCTAGAATTCGTCACAGAGACCAGGAGTGCGAATAGGTGTCAAAAGCGGCACCTCGTCATCAAGTTGGAAAGACACAACGCCAGGGGAGTGAAACTTCCTATACCCTCCATGGAACGCGGTATTCGCTCGCAGCGCCGGACAAACGCCTGGTGTTCGTGGGCGGTACAAAAACATGGCGGCGCATTGCAGACATGCACTGGGGGACGCCATCTTGATGAGGACTGAGGATCCGAGTGGCGAGGGGGGGATTTAGCGCCAAATTCAATTGGGATGCACCAGCAAGTCAAATTGAGCGAGTGGAAGGTATTCAGATGGCGAGCACGCGACCTTCTTCCTGTTGCGCAACCCGCCACATGATGAAAACGGCCATCATTGCGTTCTGATTGATGGTCTGCCCATCCACCTATTTGTGCACTACTTATTCTAAGTAAGACGTTGTTTTTGTTTACGTGTACACATAAATTAGACAAGAATAACGAGTAGAGTTCGTTTGAATGTTTTATTGCCTAAACGTACGGTTTATGTAGTACAAATACAACTTGAATGTTTTACGTTTTTGGTCGCATACAAAAGTGGACCGCACATGCCAGCATGCTAATAACCTAGTATCAATCCAGTGCACACTGCCGCACATATGTATATACAAAGACAAAAGAAAAGCAGTAATAACTATACACAAGTTCACAGCACGTATCCCGATATAAAATCATCCCATGAGTGGGACAAGATAATATGGCACACCGCACACTTAGGATGCAAGAGGAAATGATACAAAAACCATAAGGTACTGGAGTTAGACATTGCTACATTTTTTTATCCAGCATCAGGTTTCTTTATAAAAGCTTCAGCAAAAGTTTACAAAATACTGAAGCCACTATAGAGTGTTCTCAAAAAATAATACGAAGGGTTTATGCTTTCTTCAGAGTAACATACCTATATTGCTTAATGAAAAAAACAATAACAAAATACAAGCAGATAAATAGTACACACACATGTCCGCTTCGGAGGCAGAAAATTGTGACCTCAGCTGTAGAAGCAGCGGTGACTCAAAAATATGGAAGTAGCGCCTACTTTTGCGCATATGTGTGTCTTTTTGTCGTCCTTGTTTTCTGAGCGCTCAGTTTTTCAAGACCTCAAATATGCAAACAGAATCCTAAAAGTTACAAAAACTTCCGCATTTTTCGTGCTGCAGCAGATTTTCTGGTGCGTTGTTTAGCCAAGGAGATGTTCACGAAACGAATATGCCGCAACAGGCGAATCCTTGCAAAGAGGTGCACAAAGGCTTTCTTGCATTCTTCAGAGCAGAATTTTTGCCTTCCCATACAACTGTGCAAAACGCCTGCCAAAACTCCACTCACATTAGGCAGGTGCACCACAACACCGATATATTCCAAAAAGCAAGCTTCCATGGCCTTAATATCCTGAAAGCAATCGTCAGAAGGCATTGTTACATTGCCAAATAAATCTGAGGAGATGTTGCTTGCCTTAAACATAGCAAAATACTGGTGTGATACACAAAGCTGGCGGTCGGCATTCTTCAAAAGGGTGTTGCACACACAGTGTGGAGGCCTGTGCAACAAAAATTGCCGTACGAGATATCCCCCAACATAGTAGAGAACGTTATCCTCTACTATATCATGGCTAACGGGCTGTTCCTCATCAGGAAGCATATCGACTGTTGGTGCTGCATCACAAGTAGTAGGAAGCGAATGAGGTGGCTCTGACATTTGTGCCAACACAGTGCTGCGATCCTGTTCACAGTTTCCTTCTGAAAAAAGGGCAACCAGTTTGCCAACAGAAATGTGTTTCAGACCTGATGTGAACTGAAGCACATTTGGGTTGTCATTGCAGCCATGCTTTAACCTAAGAAGCCCGAAAAGGTTCTCCAGGGGGTCCTGCTGTAGCCAGCGAGTCAAGAGAACACGAAAATCAAAATCTTGGAAGAGGTCGTCCCAGAGTATAAGGATAGCCTTTAAGGTGACCTTCTATGCCTCAACTGTGTGTGGTTGCCGAGGCCCGTCAAATTTCCATCTTTCAACCCCCGACAGGCACTCCCGCAAAAAGGCTAGGTGTTCGGACCCTTCCGAAATTGCATAACGTAACTTGTCACTGGCTTTTTTTACAGAAGAGCTATTCATACAGTCGAATAACTTAGCTATCTTCTCGAGAAAATCAGCTGTTGGTTTGGCGGATGCCGGCAACACGCCAAGAGCAATGAATACATCAATGGCCACTGAGACCGATTCGCTCATCACCTGGCTGGCATATTCAACTTTCATGTTATTAAAAGGCTTCCGATAAATGTGGTTGTCGGTTAGTTTCTTCGCCAATTTGAGTTTGAGAGGATGCGAGCTTTCGTATAGTTGCGTAATGAAAGATCAATCCACAATTTCTTGCCCGATATGGAGCTTGTGAGGTGCGCGGAGATTATTCCTTGTGCATTTTAGTAAGTGTTGTGTGTCATATAGGAAATAAATCTTGCGGCCTTCAAGCACAAAAAACGGCTCTTCAGGCGTCACACCTAGCTTACTTGCCAAAGTGATGTTGCTTCCCCCCTGGTCGCAGATCAGCGCCTTCACAAACAACCGGGCTCCCTGCAGCTGCTTGATTAATGTTATGATCAGATGATGAAGAGTATCAGCGGGCGTTTTGGTCCTTGATACTGTGTAAGCAACAGGCTGAATCCACGTTTTTGAAATGCCTGCCACAAGTATCAGGAGCGCTGAATTTGCCACGGCAGGTGTTCTTTGCCTACCGTCATCGGAGAATCCCACCACAATGTCATGCTTTGCATCATACTGCAGATGTTCCTTCAAGGACATTTCGTCAAACATTAATGTGCACGCACAATCTGTTAAATGCCAATTTCGGGTAGCTTCTTCAAGGGCTTCAATTGCGGTTGGAATAACTACGGGAGTCATCGGAATATTTGATAACCACTGCTTTAGCGACCTCACAGTTGGCATGTCAAGCATTCTTGACAGATGTCTGTATGCTTTCGGACCATGAAAGTATAGGTTAAAGCGAACTGGCGGTGCTCGGGCGACCACCTCCGTCCTCTACGTTTCACGCCATTAATTTTAACTTGAGTCTCAAGCAATCTAAAGTGTCTTGCGGACGTAGGGCCTGATAGCATTCAACGCCTCGGACTGGGAAAACTTTTTAACCTTTCTCTTGCCAATTCTTGACAGTGCCTTCCGAAGCCTTGAATTTATCTTCTCCAGGTTCTTCATTTTTCTGGCTGTCCGGGGCGAGCACCTAGAAGGCTTGTGTTGTCGACCCGCTGGATTGGAACCTGAAAGATTTAGAAAAGAAATCTCATTTATACTGTGTTTTTGTGAAAGCTGACCATGATCTTTAAACCTAGTGAAAGTTCTAGCGGCTTTTAGAATTGAAGTGATTACTTCCATGAGTATTCAGTTGGTCATATTTAGTTCTCGATCTTTCACTTATTCAAACTTCGGGCATTGGGAACAGGCCTCTGATAAGCACACTGCTGGGCATTGAGCCTACTAATGGCATGTATAAGCATCGTGGGCAACATGAAGCGTCAACTAATTTTTCCTAATCATTAGCATACTCCTTGTTAACAAACATTATTGGTTATACGTTTAAAATAGTATGTTTAGGAAAAAAACAACGAATTCATAGTCTTATTTAAAAAACACTAATCCCTCTTATAATAATAATAATATTATCTGGGGTTTAACGTTCCGAAACCACGATATGATTATGAGGGACGCCGTAGTGGAGGGCTCCGGAAATTTCAACCACCTGGGGTTCTTTAACGTGCACCTAAATCTAAGCACACGGACCTCAAACATTTTCGCCTCCATTGAAAATGCAGCCGCTGTGGCCGGGATTCGATCCCGCGACCTGCGGGTCAGCAGTCGAGCGCCATAACTACTAGACCACCGCGGCGGGGCACTAATCCCTCCTAGGAGGCAACAAACAAGCAAGAAATGGATCGGACAAGCACTCGTCTCGTCCTGCCTTTCGGTATACATCGCTCTGGTTCTCGTCCCCTAGCAATGAACTAGCTCGCCCAGCTGACACCCTAGTGCACTTTAGAATCTGTTAAATGGTACGTGACATTAAAACGATAGCTGCAGGGCATTAATTTATCTGGAATAGTTTTAAAGAGCTTAGAGAGCAATACAATTTGCGTACATGAGGGCTCAGTTTGTTGAACTTCTTCATCGGCGCTGTGAGCGGGCATTGCAGTGGTATTCGCGGGCCGAGGAGAGCCTGTGAAGAGAAATTGGCGGAGCACAGATTTCAGCGTGACATACATGCAGCTGGTATTAGGCGTCACAATAAATATTTGCAATTACAATCACTCAGGGCGTTTTCTCACTATTAATTGGTCTCCTCGCGTATTATGTCTCAGTACGAGTAATAAAAAAAGTGTAAACACACAAAAAAAACGCTACGTGTCACTCAATAAATATATGGGTGTCCCAACTATCCTAAACCAGTATTTTAAAAATTTTATTGCGATGTGCCTAGAACAGGTTAACATCGTGGTACCCGTGATGACCTAGCGCGTAACAGAATTCTTGCCAATTAAACTTATTTGGCCCATTGAAAATAAAAGTTTTGTAATAATAAAGCTAATAAAAATAAAGTACCTTTTGGATTCTTAACTTTAAAACCGACATTGAACTAGGGTGTCATAGAATATATATATATATTTCTAAAAGGCCAGTTCTGTTGCTCCCACTGTCAGAGCTATAGCGCACCAAGTTGGCCGCTACTCACTCGCCATGTGCGAAATAGCTGATAACGCGCCACATGGAGTACTCTCTCAAGTTATGAGGTCATTTTCGCCTTTTCCTGTAAAACGCTACGCCACGGGTAAAATAGCAGAGACAACTGAATCAGAATCGAGGAGGTTACATGTAGAGCGTTCTGAGTGAGACGTTTGCTCTAAATTTAACGATTGTGAAGCCACCAAATTTTTTACTTAGCTAGTTATATCTGCCAGCAAAATCATGCCGGCGAATCCATGGATGCTGTGTACACCATGCGTTGGTATTGTTGGTGTAATCTGCGCGAGAATCTTAAAAAGACTTAGTCTTGATAACTCGGACAGGTACACATATTGAGTATTAAGACATTTCTGTAAATAGATGTAGAGGCATGAAAGTTTGTGCTGTTGTATGATCACTTTACAGTATTCTCACCTGGACTTTCGACGTGTGTCAGCCCATCGCCAAAGATGGAAACTGTTGGCACAGCACATCTTAGCAGCCTTGTCTGTCCAGGGTCTGCGTAGTCTCTGCTGGTGAAATGGGCAGAGCACAGGCGGTAGCTGCTGTAGATCTGACGAGGTGGTAAATGAGCCAGGTCCTGCCGTCTCGGATACTGAAGCCAAGCGCGAGATCTGGAAAATCAATGTGTGCGTGTGTAGTATTTGGTTTAGAATGGATTTATTTGTTTTCAGGCGTAGATGGATAGCTTTGAGTGAAAACTGGCATCTTTATTCGAAGTAAGCGTTATTTGATACATTTCTCATCTTCCTTTCTTAATTGAGTTTTTGTAACCAAGACGACTTGTGATAGCAATCCTGAAAGCAAACTTTAAAATAAAATCTGTCTTTATTATTAAAAGACGCGGATACATGCTTCTACTTGCGCGATAGTAATGTTTGGTGGCAACGACACCAGCTTTCCTCCAAATTCAAAATATATTTTTGCAGACAATAGCAATCATCCCACACCAAAATCTCTAAACAACTATTCGTACATATATACCCTCGCGCACTGCGTATTCCTCGGGTATTTCTCGCGCCCTGCTGCAAATCTTTCATAAAAACCTTATTAAAACCGGTAATAAATTAGTAGAACACGTAAGTTTACATTGTCCAATTATTTATGGGCTTTTAGCTGCAATTGCATTCTTGTAAATATATCGTAATTGTACTTAAGGCTGAAACTGAAAACATGAAATTGAAGTATACAGTATAAATTATTACATTATAAATTTATTGCTAAATTCTTCTGCAATATGCCGTGGATATACGTGAGGCCAAAATGAAAACACACAATTGAAACGCAATAATGTAATAACATCCGTCTAAACTCGCAAGTGTAATAATTTATGTACTCAGTACTTAAATAACCTAGTACTAACAACACATGCTATGAACGTATATGGACCCTCCCTTATAGCCAAAAGATTATGGGAATCGCCTTCCTCCAGCTATGGACATAAATAGGCTAATAATATTCAAGAATAATAATAACGCATGCAACGAGAACAGACTGAACGCAGGCAATCAAAAGGTAATAAAAAGAGTGCGGATAAGCTTACACTGTTCTATTAGTTGCTGCATGTGCTGCTACAAAAACATTTGTGACATGCCTTGCATTGCCTTGAACCGAATTGCAACATCGAAATGCAATGCACGATCGAAACGCATTAAATTGAAAATGCAAGTATAAACCATCGTGCGTAGCAAATGTATTCGCTGAAATAATTTCCAGATGCTCTGCCGTGCATGTCATGTATAATTGAAGCCGAAAAGCAGACAATCAGAATGTAATGAATAAATCATGTACGTGTAGCTCAATTAAATTACACAGCTACTGCAGCAACCGCATCCTGATATGCCGTGCAAGTGTAGAAAGACAAACCGAGCAGCACCAGATCGTATATTTCGTCCGCCGGGATCCGAAAGAATTTTATGCCGGTGTGTCGTGAAGAATTCCGACACCACTCAGCGCAGCATGATTTGTGATGACGGCGAGAATCCATGGATGCGTCTGTTTGGCTGAATCTTGCATGGGTTTCGCTAAAACAAACTTTACAGCGCTAAAAGCGGCCTTTGGGACACCGCAGGCTGTAGCATACATGGACGCGCGAAAAGAAACGCCCCTTTTTCGCCGTGAGAGATAGGACGACTGCGCAGTTCCCGTTTTCCCCTTCGGGTGGCGCTCTTATTTTCGCAATCTCGAACTGCAACCTTTAGGTTCACTTGTGTAGTAAAAACTCCGGAGTTGATGAGTAACCTAGTAATAACTATAAAATAGAACAAGAACGTTCATTTAGGTAGTACAGCCCCCAAACGTTAGGATCGCTGCGGTCACGGGACAGAAAAACCGCGAAGTTTCACCCCCCTGACAACGCGATGTGACGCGTCATAGATAATCTACCGCTCCTGCTGTCTCGCTTCTGTATTGATGCGAGCCTGATAGCGAGGCAGGGCCAGGCGGGAAATGTATTCTTCGCTAGAAGACTGACATGAATTGTCATGGCTGTTAAAGAGAGACGTTTAGAAAGGTAGTTTGGGTGCATTCGTACACGAGGTAAAACAGTGAGTAGCAAGCTGTTCGCTGAACGGTGTTGTTGTAGCCGAAGGTCAAGAATGGCTATAGAGCATCCCAGTTTTTGTGGTCGGGTTGGACGTAAATGGCTATCATGTCAGCAAGAATTCGATAAAATCTTTCTGTGAGGCCGTTTTTTAGGGTGGTACCTTGAAGCTGTCTTGTGAGTAGTTTCATTAGCGCGCAGTATTTCATTTACCACTTGTAACAAGAACACTTTGCCACGGTCATTAAACAGTACACGAAGAGCCCCATGACGCAGGATTATGGCGTGAAGAATAAAGTATGCAACTTCCACAGCTGAGCCTGCAATAACAGAGGACGTCTCAGCGTAGCGTGTCAGGTGGCCCATGGCGGTCACTATCCATCGTTTTCCAGCAGATGTGATGGAGATAGGCCCGTCAAGGTCGACACCTACAACCTCGAACGGCATTGAAGGGCATGGAAGTAGCTGTATAGGTCCAGCAGGTACAGACGTCGGGAGTTTACGACGCTGGCGTGGGTAGCACAAACCGATGTACCGCACGCTTCGCTAGAAGGAAGGCCAGGCCAGTAATAACGACATGGAATGCGGTCAATAGTTTTTAGGAGCGAAGCTCCTTAAAGCGGCACCCATTCGTTCCTCGTCGTATTCGTAGTGCGTAACAAGTCTCACGCTTTGACTTGCAAGTTGATGCCGGTGGCAGATTCCTTCTGTGCGTTGTTGAACAATAAAAAACTTGCAGCGTGCGTGTTAACTAAAAGCCGAATTCTCCTGTCTCTCATACCCAAATATCAGCAATTGGCATGTACATTGAGCACTATCTGACAAGAAATGGTTGGTACGTTATACACGCTGGGCGTAACCTCGGTTTTAGAAAGGTTTAGCGAGCGTTGGGCCGCAGTGCCATGATTACAGTGAACTAGTATATACCATGAACTCGAGGTGGTTTAATGTGGGAAGTAGAAAAGAAGCGCAAGCCATAAGAATTCGTGCGTGTGCCACATCTCGTTTAGTCCTTGGAATGTATCCTGGATGGCGGTGCTTCTATATGCGGAGTATATGGTGAAAATGTGCGAAATGGTGTTACTTTGAGTGTTGACTATATGGACGAATGGACACACAGAGAGATGCATGGACGGACACACGGATTGCTGCACGGACGGATGGGCGCATGAACGGACGTAGGGACGGATGCATGGACGAACGCAAGTACGGACGCACGAATGGACGTGCGGGCGCATAAACAGACGCAGGCACGAACGGTCACACAGACGGACGCATATATGATGAAAAGATGCGAGATAGTGGTACTTGAAGTGTTGCCTAGATGGACGAACGGACACACAAACAGATGCATGGAAGGACGCATGGATGGCTGCATGAACGTATGGACACATGGACGGACGCAGCGGTGGATGCATAGACGAACGCAGGAACAGACGCATGGGTGGACGTTAGGACGCACGAAGGGACGCACGAACGGACGGGCGGATGGACGCACGGAGGGTAACAGAGACGGACGCATAGACGAACGGAAGCAAGAACGAATGGACGCACGGATGCTTCGCCCCATTCTCCGCATTCACTTCGTGAATATGCTGCCATTTTTTTTCCAAACCAAGATGACCAGCAGTCAAGTGATCGTGGAAGGCTTCGAGCACCTGAAGTCGAAGAGAGCGTGGCTGTACAGGAGCCCAGCGCTGACCGTCAGGATAGCAAATATGGCGGTAAAGAGCCCCAATGTCCAGCCTAAAGTACAGGAGTTGACGAGGAAGTCGCGCGTTTGGTGGATGAGAAACTCCCGAAAGGTGGTCCATCATGCGTCTGCAGTATGAATCCGACCGCTGGCGGGAGACAAATGTTGGCCCGTCGTCAGAAAGGTGTTGCCGTATTGATGCGAGCGTATGAACTTCGGTATTTGGGGCGGTTGAGTTCTCACAAACGCTGATATGGGTAGTTTGAAGTGGGAAACGACGTAAAGCGTCGGCGTCTTGACGTTTTCTACTGATGATGATATGCGTGAAACGTAAAAACATGACTACATGCCACGCTCATATTGCGCTCGCGGGCGTTTCGCTTGTTTCACACACACCAATTTTGTTTTAACGTGACGTGAATAGGTGACGAAGGCTTATGAGGGAGGCGCAAACACGATAGTCATTACATGCATGTCAATAAAGACCACGACTACATGCGATGCTCTTGGTGCACTCGCGGCCGTTTAATCAGCTTCACATATACTAACTTTGGTGTTACGTGACATGAGTGGATGGCGGAGGTATCTGACTGGTAGAAACATGATAGCCATGACATGCATGTCATGTTACAACTTAGGTACCACGCTAATGATGCGTTCGCGGCCATTTCGCCAGCTTCATATATATCAAATTTAGTATCACGTCACGTGAATGGACGAAGAAGGTAAATCACAAGTTCCAACGTGATAATCATGGCATGCAGGTTATGTAAGACATCACTACATGCTACACTCATAGCGCACTGGTGGCCGTTTTGTTAGCTTCACATGTACGAAATTTGGTATTGCGTGGTGTTGATGAGTGACCAACAAAAAGGCCAGGCGCAAACCTGATAATCATGACATGATAGCCATGTATGGCATAATTGACGTCAGCCTCGTAATGGTGCACTGATGTTTAAGTGGCATATGAAGCTTTCTGATTCGCGCTTCGCTTATCATCGATTCCCAGTGTACGTGAGATCGGCCAAATTTGTTTTATCCGCTGAGCTTTGCGTTTTTGGCTCTGCGGTCACACTGGAAAACTTGACTGCGTGATGCCTATATTAGCACTATTCAACCCAAAGTTGCGGTTCGCAGTACTGCTTGAGGCGCTGTTCATGTTACCGGGCAAAACGAACTATTATTACCTCAAGAGTTCATCCTATTCTCTAATTCAACAAGCTTCCGGAAACCAACATGTGGCAGCACTGAAATGTTACGCAGCGGCCAGCTTGCGCCGCTGCGCTGACACGTCGCAAGCAGTCGCAGGAGGGGCAGTCGGAGGCGAAGTAAATATGCTATTTCTTCAACCCTAAATGAGAGCACGTCCCAATGCATACAGTGGAATTGAGAAAATAAATGTTGGAAGAAAAGTGTAAGAGATAGTGGCGTCTATGACCGAGGATGTGGCAGCTGGCTTTTACAGCCAGTTTTCCACCGAAATAATTCAAGCAGTTACTTGACGACCGGGGCATGGTGGTGTGAGCAGGGAATGAGAGGTGCCTCTGTTCAGCTGCAAGACCGAGAATGAATGAAACCGTGAAGTTTGGTTGGTTGGTATGTGGGGTTTAGCGTCCCAAAACCATCATATGATTATGGAAAACGTCGTAGTGGAGGGCTCCGGAAATTTCGACCACCTGGGGTTCTTTAACGCACATCCAAATCTGAGCACACGGGCCTACATTTCCACCTCCATCGGAAATGCAGCCGCCCCAGCCGGGATACGAACCCGCGACCTGTAGGTCAGCAGCCGAGTACCTTAGCCACTAGACCACCGCGGCGGGGCTGAAACCGAGGAGGACTGTTGAGGAAAAGTAGAGAGTAATTCAAAATACTGAAAACACTGATGTTCACATACCTTGCGCTTGTAATTTTGTTCTCGAAGAGCACTTCACCAGCCCACACCAGAAGTTTTAGTTAGACACTGCAAGGTTTTGTGTGCCTAATGAACAGCTTTAAACCCTCACAGCTTTTTGTTGTTTCTTCACGAGTTTCGAAAGCGTGATGCGAGGATTTGAGCATGATACATTTGTTACTCGGCAGGTGCAGACAGATGCTTGGGCTAGATTGTCATTTGGAATCAGGATATTTGCATAGCGCAAGACAACGAGTAGGTATGGCGTAACTACCGAAGGAATTCAGGTCTAACTCGCTCAAATTAAGCTCTTGTTATCGAAGAAAAAGACATAGACAGGAAAGAACCCTGATTTCGACTAAACTTTATAAGTGAAAACTGTGAAAATATACACACATGAAAGGAACTGAAGACAAAAGCACAGCCGCACAACCTATTGCGTCACAACCAGACACTCGATATCTCATGAAGTGGGTAAAACAGCACACCTCAGCGCAAACTCACAATCTTCAGCGTCAGAGCTAGAAACTCTATTTCCTTTTTATTGAGCGCTACCGAAGGCACGCTAATACGCAGATTCTCCAGCAGTTGCATCTTTTAGCCTCGATAATCTCAGTGTTAGCTGCTGTGTTGGGGGCTGGCTGGTCCCGACGAAGCAGAAGAAGCAGATGGCCGACGGAGACTTACGCGGCCAGCGGGGACGCTGACCAGCCCAAACACGCGGGTTAGCGCGAAGCGCCGAAGAGAAGAACAACTGCACTCCACGGTTACCCAACACACACTCATTTTCTTTTACAGTCGCCTTGAAATCCTGGATGCCAGAGCGGCGCCCCCTGGCATCCTCACATGTCATTCCGAAACCGAAACCGGAAACCTAGAACACAACCATCATCCCCTCCTCGAAAGAAGTACACCTATACACTGTTTATATTTACACATGATCGATACCAACATATTTTACAAGGTATGCACAATAGAACACATGAAAATTCAGAGCACGGCACACCGAACTCACACACTATGAGTCCTGAAAATGCACTGAAAAAATGTACATTGGAAGTCCTGAAAACGCACTAAAAATTGTATACAACTCAGTACAATATATATTTGGATGCATTGGACCTTTACACAGAACAATAATGTTCACGAACAGTAATGAACAAGAGCTCTACGTCACATAGTCTTCGAACCGACGCGGCTTCTGCTGCTTCCGCTTAGGGCGGGCCCTTTTGGGTGTACGACTGAGGCACCAGTGTCCATGAGAAATGACAAGGGCACAAGGTCGACTGAAGCTACGATGCTGGGCTTGGACGTAGTGTGGAGGCCATCCACATTTAAAGCAGTGACCGTATTGGTCTGCAGCTGTAGCTGCCTGAAGCTCAGCTTTAGTAATGCAGGAAGTAACTAATGAAACAACTTCCTCATCCCGCTCTTCAGTAACCGGTATCTGAAGAGGAAGGCGCGACAGTGCATCAGCAACCACGTTATTAGAACCTTTACAATATTGAACACTGAAATTATAATACATGAGTTTGGCACACCAACGAGAAATGCGAATGGGGCGGCGGCCTTCGGATCCTGCAGAGAGAAGAGCCACTAGTGCTTGGTGATCTGTACGTAATGTGAAGTGCCGGCCCCACAAATAAACATGTCATTTCTCACAGGCAAAAAGACACGCGAGAGCTTCACGCTCTCTTACTGCGTTCAGCAGGGGTCAATGTACGAGATGCAAAAGCGATAGTGATCAGCTGATCACCTCTGAGTTCTTGAAACACTGCTCCCAGTCCAACATCGAACGCATCCGCCGTGATGACAATGGGAAGCTTCTCATTAAAAATACCAACAGCTGGCTTTAAGGCCAGTATTGACTTAACTCGAATGAAGCTCTGCTCAGCTTCAGCTGACCAGTTAAAAGGCTGTGCTTGACGACGTAGAGTACGCAGTGGTTCAACAACATCAGCATAGTGAGGAACAAACTTGGCATAATAACCAACAAGACCTAAAAACGATTGCAAGGTTTTGGCATCAGTAGGCCGTGGGGCATTGACAATGACCTTAACTATAGATTCAACAGGTGTCAAACCGCGGGAACTGATATTATGTCCTAGAAATTGTAACTCGTTCACAGAAAAAATGCACTTGTTATTAAGTTTCATACCACATTCACTGATGCGGTTGAGAACAATATGCAAGTTACCATCGTGCTCTTCGCAAGTACGTCCCCACACCAAAATGTCATCCAAGTAACAAAGGGGGCCATTAAAATCCTTCAGAATAATTTACATCAGTTTCTGAAACACTGCAGGGGCAGATGCAAGCCCAAAACACACGCGGCGAAACCGAAACAAGCCTTCGTGCGATACAAATGTGGTTAAGTCTCCACTGCACTCAGAAAGTTCAACTTGCTGACAAGCGGACGCGACGTCCAGCTTGGAGAAACATACCGCTCTGGAGAGCTGATGAAGCAGTTCTTCAATGTGAGGAAGTGGAAAACCATCTACGACGATCGCCTTGTTCGGTTCTCGTAAGTCGACGCATAGTCGAAGGGATCCATCTTTTTTCTTGACGACGATTAGTGGAGAAACCCAGTCGGAAGCAGAGACAGGCTCGATGATTCCGCTGGCTTGAAGGCGAGACAGTTCCGCAGAGACTTGCTCACGGATAAGAAGAGGAATGCGGCGCAGCTTGGCACGCACAGGGCACACACCTGGTTGACGCATCACTTTATGCACAAAACCGCGCACACAACCCAGTTCACGGGTGAACAGCTAGTGGAATTCAGAAGGCGCGTTGGCCGGAAGATCATCTTGGACGTCGACTTGAGCACACGTGATAGAGGCACCGTCGATGTTGATGGACAAAGCCCTGATGGCATCACGTCCCAAAAGCGAGCTGCCATTGGTTGTTACATAACAAGTAATGGAAGCAGTGCGACCGCGATAGGAGACTTGAGCTGTAAATTGACCTAGATTATCAATCATTCTCTTTGAATATGCTAGTAGAACGACGTGTGAAGGCAAAAGCCGAATGTTGGAAAAATGACTATGAAAGTCAGCGGCACTGATTAAAGAGACTGAGGCACCAGTGTCCACGACAAATGACAAGGGCACATGGCCCACTGAAGCTATGATGCTGGGCTCGGACGTAGTGTGGAGGCCATCCACATTTAAAACAGTGACCGTATTGGTCTGTGCAGTGCTCGAAGGAGCGGACGAAGAAACTGGTTCAGGAAGATTTGCGGGACGGGAATTGCATACGGACTGAAAATGTCCGATTTTTCCTCACGCAAGACAAGCGCGGTTTCTCGCGGGACACTGCGCGAAATTGGCTAAATGCCGAGCCGATCCGCAACGAAAGCAATGCGTGGTAGCGCTTGGAAAGGAAAATTGCGAACGCGAGTTGGGAGCTCGGTGCTGTTCCTGAAAACCAGAATTTGGCGGAACGGGATCGCCATATTGCCGGCTTCCTCGCCCCCACGACGCAGAGAGGCCGCCATGTTGGCCGCCACGGAAGGACTGTGCAGGCGGGCGTCCATGTTGGCCGCCGCGCCGAGACGAAGATGAAGGGCCGCCATGTTGACGCGTCCCGTGAAACAAAGAGCCGCCGCCTTGGCGCCCCGCAGCAGAAAGTTTCTGCACTGAATACGGAGCAAATTGCTCCAACTGGAAGCGAATAAGCTCGTCCTCTCGCGCAATCGAGAGGGCTTCGGATAATGAAATCGAGGAGCCCTTTTCAAGCATGCGAGAGCGGACGTTTTGCGAGGCTACCCCGGTGAAAAGCTGATGGCGGATCATGTCGTCCTCGAGCGCGCCGAATCCGCACGACGCGGCCAGCGTTCGTAGAGAAGTAATGAACTCGGCGACTGGCTCGCCAGGCAATTGTCGACTTTCTTGGAATTTTACGCGTGCGAGATAATCGCACGAGACATCTTCAAAATGCTCATCGAAAAGAGCAACGGCATTCTTGACGGCATCGCCCGACGCTGGCGTCGGCGACGCGTTGGTGGCGTCCAAAGTATAGAAGAGCTTTAACCCGGCAGGGCTCAACGCGTTGAGCAGCAGGGCCTTGCGACGCTCGGCCTTGCTGGCGTCCTGCCCGGCCGCGTCTGCGTAGGCCTGAAACACCAATTTCCAGTCAGCCCACGGGAGTGGCGGAGCTCCGGGCGAATGAAGAAAGAGGGGAGCTGGAATAGGAGACGCCATTTCAAGCAAGAAGAATGGAGAGGTGCAGACGAGAAGAAAATGACGCCAGTACACTGTTTGAAGAAGAAGACAGAGGCGGCGTAGCTGAATGAAGAAGAAATGAAGCGACGCAACACGCAGCAGCCACATTGCTGGGAACAAACGTCCGTTAGAAGCAAAAAAAAAGACGAACACGAAGAACGAAAGGGGTTCTTATACGTCCTCGTCGCCATTGCTGTGTTGGGGGCTGGCTTGCCCCGACGAAGCAGAAGAAGCAGACGGCCGACGGAGACGTACGCGGCCAGCGGGGACGTCGACGAGCGCGAACACACGCGTTGGCGCGAAGCGCCCAAGAGAAGAACCACAACCGCACTCCACGGTTACCCAACACACACTCATTTTATTTTACAGTCGCCTTGAAACCCTGGATGCCAGAGCGGCGCCCCCAGGCATTCTCATATGTCATTCCGAAACCGAAACCGAAAACCTAGAACACAACATTAGCTGCTGACGATGTTTTTCAACAGCGGCGAACATTTCAAATTTTAGTTTGCAACCACAATTTCTAAATGAAAAACCAGATGGCCTTGAACAGATTAATTTACATGATAGTTATGCTCCTATAAAGTCTCATTAAACCACCTGTGATTTGGCCTAGCATTCTTCTTGCCGCAGGACAACGAAATCAGAAAAACGACAGCCACAGCACATACTACAAATGGCCCCTTGTGTTTGATTCTGCAGCAGCTCCTTCGTCCGGACTGCACATTCACACGTTTACAAAGCACTGAAAGTTTTTCTGGGGCAGAGAAGACTACCTGGACATCACCCATCTTAAACCATCTTCATCAAATTGTGAGAACCGTCATGTAGCTAGGGAAGCACAGCGACATGCTTATAGTCACGCATTTCACTGGTGCTTCACGTGCCTGTTTCATAGTCGGAAGCATCTTTCCCGCCACCGAAACCAGCACAGGATCATTGAATCTAGCACTTATCAGACAGGAAGCCTGTTTAACAATGTTGCTGTGTTGCAAATTTGGTTAGGCGCGCAAGCGATGTTGTGTCGTTTCGACATTCACTATAGTGTGTACAGATTACAGAACGCCTATCTCGAACCCATGCCCCTAGACCTGCGGCCTTTCACAACCAGATAGTCATCTTGTTTTGAACGGCTGAGGCATGTATCTGTGTCGCCAACATAACATGGCAGGTGGCGTCTATTGGGCTAAAATTTGAGGAAGCGCCCCTTCACGCCGCTACACCCTTCAAGGTGTCGTCTTGGAACTACAGCACCGTCTTTCGATGTGAAAACAATCAGCGCGAAAGGGAGACATTGCTCAGCAGAGTAAGCACCATCCGTGAAGATAACAATATGACGTGGGAATCATGCCGCTTCAGATTGCACAGATTTCCATCCGCAATAAAAAACACCAATCTCCGCCGCCGGAGGATAATGGCCATCAACAAGAAAAACAGCGAGCCCCGTAAAAGTGTACCAATAAGGATACTTATTAACGCAGTTGCGTTAAATAGCTCGTTTTGAAAAAATGTCGGCGTCAGCGTCGTTGTTTGTGAGTGAAAAATGACCATCCTATGCACGGCCGGTAAATCCAGAACGACGCAGATAAAATAACTAATAAAACTATTCTGAGTCAGAGTGAGAATTTAGCAGGGATCGTTTGCATGGCAAGCTGATGTTCGGCAAGCGTCGTTGATCATGGGGCTGCTCTAGCGGCTCGACGATGTAATTGACGGGTGAAGTTTGCTTAACCACACGGTAAGGGCCGTCATACTTGTACGTCAGTTTCGTTGAGAGACCAGGGCTGGTTGAAGGGATGCGAAGCCAGACAAGGTCATCTGATGCATAAGAAGCCGGAGGCGTCGGGCTATCGCGGCAATGTTTCTGTCGTTGCTGTTCAGCACTTGTGAAGGAGCGGGCAAGCTGACGACACTCTTCCGCGTATTTAGCAGCTTGTGACATCGTCGTCGACTCAGCAACTTCCGGGTGGTAAGGAAGGATGGTGTCTAGCGTGCAAGAGGGCTCGTGACCATAAAGGAGGAAGTATGGAGAGAAACCAGTGGTTGTCTGGACAGCAGTATTATGCGCGTATGTTACAAAAGGGAGAATACTGTCCCAGTTGGTGTGATCGGTTGCGACGTACATTGATAGCATAACTCCTAATGTACGGTTGAATCGTTCTGTAATGCCATTTGTTTGAGGATCATACGCGGTGGTGGTGCGATGAATGACTTGGCATTTCTTGAGAAGCGATTCGACGGCGTCCGACAAAAACACACGCTCTCGGTCACTCAGGAGTTCACGTGGGGCACCGTGACGTAAAATGATCTGATGCCGTATGAAACGACCGACGTCACTGGCTGATGCAGAAGAAGTGGTGAAGTTTCTGCATAGCGCATAAGGTGATCGATAGCGACGATTACCCAGCGATTTCCAGCCGGTGTAATCAGAAGAGGTTCATACAGGTTGATACCAACACGGTCAAACGGTCGGGAAGGACAAGGTAAAGGTTGTAGTGGAGCTGGAGAACTTGGAGTGGGATTCTTCCGGCGTTGGCAAGCGAGACAGGAACGTACGTAGCGACGAACGAAGTGATACATTCCACGCCAGTAGTAGCGGTGTGACAGGCGGGTGTAGGTTTTTAGCACTCCAGCATGGGCGCATTGTGGGTCAGCGTGAAATGAGGCGCATATGTCTGAGCGGAGACGACTGGGAATGACTAGGAGCCATTGGCGTCCTTCGGAGAGGTAATTCCGTCTGTATAACAAACCATCTCTGATAACGAAGTGCTGTATTTGACGGCGCATACCTCTAGGGATATTTTGCGAGAGAGCTCGACTCAACAAGTTGATAAGTGATGCGATCCAAGGATCTTTTCGTTGCTCCTGTAGCATGTCGCTGACACTAAGTGAAGATACATCGGGGGCAGGCGAAGACGGCGACTTGTCACTACATCGTAGAGGTGATCAGGACAAAGCGTCTGCGTCAGAATGTTTTCGGCCAGATCGGTAAACGACGTGAATGTCGTACTGTTGTAGCCGAAGCGCCCAGCGGGCGAGCCGGCTGGTGGGATCTTTTAACGATGAGAGCCAATATAATGCGTGATGATCTGTAACCACGCTGAATGGGCGCCCGTAAAGATAGGGTGGAAACTTGCCTATGGCCCATATGATGGCTAGACGCTCTTTTTCGGTGACTGAATAGTTGGCTTCTGCTTTTGTGAGTGCACGGCTGGCGTAAGAGACGACGTACTCATCAAATCCATGTTTACGCTGGGCGAGCACAGCACCGAGGCCAACTCCGCTAGCATCCGTGTGTATTCCCGTCGGGGCAAGAGGATCAAAATGTCGCAGTATAGGAGGTGACGTAAACAGGTGGCGGAGTGTGGCAAATGCATCGTCACAAGCTGACGACCAACTAGAAATGTCGTTGTTGCCGCCAAGAAGGTCAGTCAAGGGCGATATGATGGAGGCGAAGTTGCGAATAAAACGACGAAAATATGAACATAAACCGAGAAAGCTGCGAAGTTCTTTTAAGGTCTTCGGTTTAGGAAATTCGGCAACGGCACGGAGTTTCATCGGATCCGGAAGAATGCCATCTCTAGACACAACATGGCCCAAAATTAGGAGTTTTCGAGCGCCGAAGCAGCACTTCTTCAAGTTGAGCTGTAGACCGGTGGAGGTGAGGCAAGTAAGCACTGTCTCGAGCCGCAGAAGATGCGTTGAAAAGTCACTTGAAAATATCACAACATCGTCTAAATAACATAGACATGTCTGCCATTTCAGGCCGCGGAGGAGGTTGTCGATCATGCGCTCGAAAGTGGCAGGCGCATTGCGGACCCCGAATGGCATGACGTTAAATTCGTATAAGCCATCAGGGGTAACAAAAGTCGTCTTGAGGCGATCAGCCTCAGCCATGATAACCTGCCAATAACCTGAACGCAGATCTAGTGACGAGAAGAACTCCGCGCCTTGTAAGCAGTCAAGGGCATCGTCTATGTGGGGTAGCGGGTAAACATCTTTGTGTGTGATCTTATTCAACCAGCGGTAGTCGAGGCAGAATCTTATTGACCCATTTTTTTTCTTGACTAGAACAATTGGGGATGCCCACGGGCTGTTAGAGGGCTCAATAACACCTCGCTTCAACATGTCGTCAACTTGTTCCGCAATTATGCGACGCTCAGATACCGATACACGATACGGACGCTGACGTAAAGGAGCGTGAAGGCCAGTGTCGATTTCGTGAGATACTGTAAAAGCACGGCTCAAAGTCAGTTGCTGGTGGTTGAAGCTGGCACGGAAGCGCTCGAGGAGGGCGATGATGTCGGTGCGTTGCTGGGCCGTAAGGTTGGTGTCGATGCACCGCGAAATTGCGTCGGTGAATGATGGGGAAAAGGATGACGCGCAGCAATCGACAGCGTCAATAGGTAGCGTAGTCAAGTGGTCAGGAACTACACGTGCACTCGAGGGATCAATGTCACCAGCACAGCCCAAGCACTCTCCGTACAGTAACTTGGAAGGCGAGGGAAACGAATTTGAAACATAAATTGCACTTGATGCCTCGTGAACATTCAGAACGGCGAAAGGAATCAGGAAGCACTTGCGGTGAACAGCGGTTTCAGAAGGCGTCAAAAGAGCAGTTGAGCCACTAGAGACGTCACAGGAAAGCGGAACTAGGGCGGATGAGAAAGGGGGTATCGACGTGTCGGCCCCAACGAAAACTTTTGCAGGTGGAAGGGACGAGTCGAGTGAAGCAGCGTCGCATAACGGCGTGAACTCCACTTCGGCGCGAGCACAGTCGATGACGGCATGGTGAGTGCAGAGAAAGTCCCAGCCTAATATAATGTCATGGGAACACTGCGGGAGCACTACAAACTCGACGACATAAATATCGTCAGCAATAGCGACACGTGCTGTGCATGCAGCAAAAGGGCGAACTCGTTGTTCGCTCGCAGTGCTCAAAACGAAGTCGTGAAGAGGCATTGTGACTTTTTTTAGTCGACGGCAAAGTTTTTCAGTCATTACAGACACTGCGGCGCCAGTATCGACCAATGCAAAAACAGGTATACCTTCAACGGAGACAGCAACGACGTTGGACGGCGAAAAACAAGTTCCTGTGGAGTTCGAAAGATCCGCAGTTCTTGCCCCCGGAACTGCGGCTCCTAATTTTCCTCAGGCACAGGGCGAGGTCGACGTAGCATAGGGAAAAGGAAACGGCGTTGAGGTGAAGGCGACCGGTGTCTGTTGAAGTTCCGGCGAGGTGAAAATGTGTCCATGGTCGCAGTCTCGCCAGATACAGCAGGCTCTGGTCGTATATGGGGCGGTTGTCTTGAGTGCGCCAAGGGTTCTGAAAGCGCGGAGGTGGTGGTCGGGAGAAAGGACGGGTAGCCTGGTACATAGGCTCAGTCGGTACGACAAAGGGGCGCGTGGACGTAGGCGTTCGTGACAAAGAAGCGTGGCCGTTCGCGACAAGTTGACGTCGGGTTCCGTTCGGTGCTTCGGCATAGGTCAATGGAGCAGCCACAGGTGGTGCGTGAGCTGCTGGTAGCACCTCGAACACTTGCTCCTGGACTACTCACTGTATTGATGGCGCTAAAGTAGATGGGGCACCTTCGGAGGTATAAGACACGAGGGACAACTGGCGTGCGACCTCCTCTCGTACAAATTGCTTGATCTCGAGAAGCAAAATGTTGTGGTCTATAGTAGTGCCATGCGACGTTAAAGCGGAGATTGTTGCAGATGGCGCGTTGGCACGACGAGTGGTGTCACGCTGTTTCCAGAGCTCATCATAGCTCTGACAAAGTTGGATCACTTCCGCTACCGTCTGCGGGCTTTTGGTGACAAGCATCTGAAATGCGTCGTCAGTCACGCCTTTCAAGATGTGTTTGATCTTCTCGGCTTCTGTCGTGGCCGAGTTGACACGCCGGCAAAGGTCGACCACATCTTCGATATAACTGTTGTAATTCTCACCATTCTGCTGAGCTCTGGTACGCAAGCGCTGTTCGGCCCGTAGTTTGCGAAGCGCTAGACGGCCAAACAAGTCCGCGAACGCCATTCGGAAGGCCGACCAGGTGGGGAGGTCTCTCTCGTGATTGTGGTACCACAGACTGGCTACGTCAGTCAAATAAAATTGGACGACAGTAAGCTTGTGCGCATCGTCCCACTTGTTGTGCTTGCTCACCCGGTGGTATTCGTCGAGCCAGTCTTCCACGTCTTTGTCATCGGTTCCACTGAAGGTAGGCGGATCGCGTTGCCGAAAGGAGCCGAGACAGACAGGAGCTGCAGTAGTTGGAGCCGAGGCGGGCACCTGCTGATCGTCGTTCGTGGACATCGCAGCAACTGGAGGCAACGTAAGGTTTCGCAATTCCAGGATTAGGCGTTACCCAGCACCTCCACCAAGTGTAATGAGGCGTTTTAGAGTGGCACTCTTTTATAAAACAGGAGAGCGGTCACGACACGTCAAGTGGTAATGGCGGAACCAGTCTGAGTCAGTAGCCAACCAAACGCCGTCTTCTTCACCGACTGAGCCATACCCCCTGCCTTTCTGAGTAGCACTCATCTTCTTCACTACAGTTTAGTTTATTTCAGTACCCCTCTCTGTACAGGCCTTTTGGATAACAGTATAAATAAATAAATAATTAAATAAAATGCACTGAAAGCAACTTTTATGTTTTACAAACACATGTGTTGCATATACATGCTTTACAATGCAACGTGACATACTGCAGTAATAATGCAAGGTAGATGGGCTCATTGCCACCGGGCGTCAGAATGTGTGCTTATCACAATGGCTTCGGGGGTTTAAAACCGGGCAGCCACTACAAAAGGCACACATGCTACTGGGCTTATCCCTTTTAGGCCATGTAGGGGTGGATGCATAGCTAATTCGGAAAAGTTCTATACACTAAGTGTTTAATGTGCGCACTAGGAACATAGTATCGTTATCGCGTTCCACTAGTAAAGGCTAACATTTAGGGTCCCCATTTTTTTCGTTTATCCAAGCTTGAATCCAGCTGTACGCCAGCGATTTGCGTGCAATATACTTGTAGTGTGTGGTCCCGAAGCATTGCCGTACTTTTTAGTAGGCGCATGCGCATAGTAAAACATATTACGACTCACGCGTGGAAAAAATTATTAGGAATTTAGCAGGCTGTAAAAAGCGGCAGAAGCCTACAAGCTGCAGAGGCAAACTTCGGTATAGGCAACAATTGCATATTTCATGAAGGAACAAGGAAGGCAGTGTCATAACCAATATGATTATGAATGTCGAGGTGGCACAAGACATCTACAGAGAGCTGTACAGAATCCAAAACAACTGGTATAATATCGTCAGAACAGATAATAGTCTAGAACAATTTGACAACCTGCCAATAACGGCAGGGGCATGAGGAATCCTTTAAAAGTAATGCAAAGAGGCAGAGCCGCTCGCAAAGATATGGTTAGAATGGAGCTTCAGAAAGATGGTGTAGAAAGTTTTTTATTGCATACAAAGTTGGTCGGTAAGTCGGTAAGGGTTCCTGAGTCTTGGAAGAACGCCATATCATATTATTCCACAAGAAAGGAGACGTCAATGACTTGGCAAATTATGGGCTGATCAGCTTACTCTCAATTTGCTGCAAACAATTTACAGAAATACTAGGTAATATAATTAAGGCGACAAGACAGTTCATCCAACCAAAGGACCAAGCAGAATTTAGTACAGGCTACCACACAATTAACTATAATATACTATCAATCAGGCATTAGGCATCGGTTAGGAATACAACCAACCCATATACATATAGCCGTCATACATTGCGAGAAGGCATTTGACTCAGTCGAGACATCAGCACTAATGCAGGCACTACGGAATCGGGGCATCGAAGAACCCCACATAAACATACTGGAAGAAATCTACAGTGAATCCACAGCCACCATAATTCTCCATGAAGAAAGCGACAGAGTCCTAATAAAGAAGGGTGTAAGGCAGGTGGACACGATGTCTACAATGCTAATCACCACGTGTTTACAGGAGATTTTCAGGACCCTGGATAAGGTATAGGAGGTAATGTAGAGTACCTTAGTAACCTGCGATCCGCAGATGATGTTGCATTGATGAGTAACTCAGGGTACAATAATTGTGACTGAACTAAACCCGGAAAGCAAAAAAGTAGGTCCAACGGTTAGTATGCACAAAAATAAATTATTGTGCAGCATTCTCGGCAGAGAACAGCACTTTTCAATAGGAGAGACGCTGGGAGTTGTAAAGGAATATATCTACTCAGGGCAGGTTTATACCATAGAGAATGATACGCCCTTTTCTTATTTAGTTCCCGCCGGCCTCATTCAATCGACAATGCCACCTGTTCTTTCTGTCTGTGGCATAGCTTCTCGGATAGAAAACGTCAAACACTCCTCGTCTGCGGGCATTGATGAAATCGTGTCAAAGTTTCTTAAAATACTAAATGTATCTCTGCTGTCTATCTATGTTTGTTATTTTCGCAATCTCTTGCCACTGCCACTTTACCCGAGGATTGGAAAGTGGGCAAGGTCCTTCCAATCTAGAAAGCCGGTAACAAAAACTCTCCACTTAACTACCGACGCATTTCATTAGCCAGTGTACCTTCAAAATCATAGAACACGTCATATACTCTCACATCATGAATCATCTAGACTCGTTCCGGTTCTTTCACCCTTCACAGCATGGTTTCCGCAGAGGTCTACCATGCGAAACCCAACTAGCCATCTTCTTTCACAATTTACACACTAACCTTCACCTCAACGTTCAGACTGACGCCATCTTTTTAGATTATGCCAAAGCATTTGACAAAATAGCCCCTAAAATATTAATTCTAAACTTGGTCAGTTAAAAAGATCCCAATATTCTCGAATGGATAAAGGCCTTTCTAACAAAGCGCTCTCAAACTGTTCTTATAAATAGCACGACATCTTGCCCGCTCCCAGTAACCTCAGGCGTGCCTGAAGGATCCATCCTTCGACCCCTTCTGTTCTTAATTTATCTTAATGATTTGCCTTCAACAGTTTCAGCTAGCATCAGATTGTTCTTAGACGACTGCGTCATTTATTGACCTATAAATAACCCTCTTTACCAACATGCTTTACAGACTGATCTTAACCACGTCATAGACTGGTGCCAGCAATGGCTAGTGACTCTAAATCCTTGTAAATGTAAATCTGTAACCTTCTCTCGACGTTCTGCTCCCCTTTCTTTTCAGAATTCGATTTCTGGAGTTCGCATCGAAGCCGTTAACTTGTTTAAATATTCAGTGGTGACCTTATGCAATGACCCATCTTGGCGCACTGATATTACAAATATCGTGGCATCTGCCAATAAAACACTGGGATTTCTGAAACGCAATCTTCCTCATGCCCCCACGCACGTGAAATTACTAACCTTCAAACCACTCATCAGACCGAAGCTGGAATACGCATGCGCTATCTGGAGCCCAGACCAGTCCTAACTCGCATCTGCCCTGGAAGCTGTCCAAAACCGTGCTGCTAGATTCATTCGTTCCACTTATTTTTACCAAGCTAGCGTATCATCACTGAAAGCGGAATCCGGTTTGTCTAATCTCTGTCTTCGTCGTCGTATAGCCACGCTATCATTATTCCACAAATTTTATTACGGTGATCTCCATCACCCACCTTACATCGTTTACCTTACGCGCATACCTCATCGCTATGGACATGAACTGCAAGTGTCACGCCCACGTGCTCGCACCTTCACATTTCCTCTTCATTTTTCCCCCGAGCGGCAACAGATTGGAATGGCCTTCCCCACACGATTCCAGCCATTACTAATCCATCAAACTTCTTGGACAAAGTAACAGACTTTCTTACAGAGTGAAGTCACCTGGCCATACTGTATACCTATTCCTTATGTATTACCCCCTTGAGGGGTCAATAAGGAAATAAAGTGATGTGATGTGATGTGATATAGTAACCACAGAGCAGAACCATCAGAGTGAAATAACTAGAAAAATCGGGGTGGGGTAGATCCCTTTGGCGAACATACTGAAATAATGAATTGTAACCAGCAACTAACCCTCAAAACGAAGTTATATAACAGCTGCATCTTTCCAGTACTTACCTGTGGAGCGCAAACCTGGAGGCTTACAAAGAGGGTTCAGCCTAAATCGAAGATGATACAGCGAGCGATGCAAAATAAAAAAGATAGGTGTAACCTTAAGATACAAGAAGCGAGCAGGCTGGGTCAGGGATTAAACAGGTAATAAAGATACAGGCCAGGCAGGTAGCACGTAGGCAAGATAACCGCTGGCCATTAAGGGTAGCTGATTAGATTCTAAGATAAGGCAAACGTACAATGGGGAGAGAGAAAGTTAGGTGGGCCGATGAGAATAAAAAGTTTGCAGGTGTAAAGTGGCAACCGAAAGCACAAGATTGGGTTGAGTGGCTGATCCTGGGAGAGGCATTTGCCCTGCAGTGGGTGCAGTCAGGCGTATGTTGCCGATGGTGATGAACGGTGTAGTATCGTGATGCAAAGAAGCGCGGACGGTCCGGAAATCCACTTAGTATAACTGTGACGTGCCTTGACTGTCACTAGGCGAACTTAAATCTGCTTTCCGCCGGCATCACCCGTAAAATCGTGCTCTTGTTGGCACTTCTGCACCCCGTGTGTCTTCCGAGTGCTGGGCATGACTGGTAAACGCTAAACACGAGCCGGAGCCGATTGTAGCGCTACGTTCACGCCAGCTTATAGCACCAGTTCTGCCTTTCCACAGGCCACGCCTCCTTCACTTCCTTCAGTGCCAGTGTAAACGCACGCTTCTCAGCGGGAGCCGTCTGTCCGCCTTCGCTCTGAGAGCGCATAGAGAAATAAAAAAACTAGTCAACTCCCTTAGACCTCTTCGGCTCAATTGACTGGCGGTTGCTGAGAGCAGCTGGCCTGCGCTACCCGTTTCGGTTTCACTGGCGCGAATTTTCAATTACTCTGCGCAAGGACGTTTGGATAAGGCGAAAGTTAATTACTTACGACCACTTCTTTCCGCCGAAATGGCAAGGCTAATGTTTGTTGTATAGATTTTGCGATTCTCTATTTTGTCTAGCTCAAAAATGTTCGTGCAATTGGAGGTTATGGCGTAACTTTGTTTCAAATAAGTTATAACAGAAAGAGATGCAGGTATTCATAACTCACTACGATTTTATTCACTACGCTTGTTTTTCTTTAGAAAAAGTTGTTAATATATACTAAAACATCAAAGAGACAGGAGAGAGAGCATCCGCAATGATTTTATTCGAAGGCAAGGTAGAGGCTGAGCACATACGAAGCACAAAATCAGGAGAGCATCACACTGAAATGCTTCTGTATACTGCAGACGTTGCACAATTTTCACGTCTTGCCTCAGGTTTGTTTATGAAGCTGGCCGTCATCACAAGCTTCAGAATAAGGTTACGATTTCGCGAATAATACACCACGTAAGAAACGTAGAACCACGCCCCACACGAAGCCAACGTATGTGGGCGTCTTTATGTTTTTTTTTTACAAGGTGTCTTATTCGTGCAGTTGTGACCTTTTTCTGAATTATTGACCCAACTAGCTCAGCACATGTCATTCAACAAGCTTTGCTTAAAAACGTGCTGCACCTGCTGTCTCACAAACGAAAACGCCGAAGCAGTCGACGTCGACGAAACCTTCCCTCTGTCATGGCAGGGCTTGTCGCATGCTTGTATGCTTGGTACACGAATCGGCGAGATTCGTAGATGATGTTTATGATACTGTGGCTTAAGAATAAAACAACGTAAGGCGTGTTCAATAAATTGCTTTATGTACAAATGACATGGCATATAAGAACGTATAGTTATTATTTTGTAAAAAAAACGTTCTGTTGGATTGATGATAACTGTTTTGTTTTTCGCGCTTGCGTTTCTGGCGTTTAGTGACAGCACTACTTTGTTAAGTAGTCGTGACGAGCTTCCTGAGGCCAGATTTCGCCGAGCATCCGATCTTGACTTTTTTTTCAGTATAGAGAGCGGTCTTGATCCGACGCTATATAGGTGACAGTACTGCTTGCGTCACATGTACATCCGAGTGCTTTCCCTTGAAGGTGTGATAGACATGTTTTCCCCTCTATTGGCATACGCCTGTCAGATTTGTTTTTTTAGGGGCGAAGCTCCTTATAGCGACATTCGTTCATCCCTCGTAGCCTTGTAGTAGTGTGTGACAAGTATAACATTTTGACCTCCAAGGTGGTGCCGGTGAGAGATTTCTCCTGTGCGTTGTTGAACAATAAAAGATAGTGCTCAATGTACATGCCAATGGCTGCTAAGGGGGAATGAGAGACAGGAAAACTTGGCTTTTATTTAACGCGCACGCTGCAATTTGTTATTGTTCAACGACGCACAGAAGACAAGAAAGGGTTGCTACGTTATACTCGTTGGGCGTAACCTTTTAGGTTTTAGAAAGGTTTAGCGAGTGTTGGACCGCAGTGCCACGAATACAGTGAACTAGTCTATACCATGAACTCGAGGTGGTTAAAGGTGGGAAGTAGACACGAAGCGCAAGCCGTAAGAAAGTGTGCGTGTGTCTCCTCTTGTTCAGTCCTTGGAATGTCCGCTGGATGGCGGTGCTTCTATATGAGGAATATACGATGAGAAGATGCGAGATGGTGCTACTTGGAGTGTTGAATATGTGGACGAACGGACAAAGAGACAGATGCATGGACGGACGCACGGATGCGGCACGGACGAATGAACGCATCGACGGACGCAGGAGCAGATGCATGGACGAAAGCAGGGACGGACGCACAGATGAACGTGCGGACGCATGAACAGACGCACACACGGACGGGCGCATGAGCGCATGCGTGGCCACACAGATGCACGCATGGATGGACGGACGCAAGAACGAATGGATGAGCGGATGCTTCGTCCCACTATACATCATTGTCTCCGTGGATATGCTGCCATTTTTTTCGGGCACCTACTTTGTGGCTAGAAGCAATGCCGCCGCTGCATCACAGGACTCTTAACGTCAGGACATGCAGTTGCGTCGCAGTGACGTGCCATAAATGGCGACACGCTACCTCAAAACCCCTTATCATTTACAGAGCCAGTGTGAGAGGCAACATTAAAAACAAGACGAATGCAAGACACAGCCCCACTGATCTGTACACAATTGAACAAAAGAACTGTGGACCATCAGCCCGAAGAGCACACTGATGGGATGCGCAGCGACAGCGATGCGCATGGCGTTGATTCAGTTGAAACGGGCGTTGATGGGGGTACTGGAAGAACGGTTGGAAGCGAAACTTCGTGTAGCGTCGGTGTTACCCGCGTACCATCTCTATTCTCAAGCGCTATTGGCGTTTTTTATTCGCACCTCGTCGGTGTCGTTAGTCTTCCACTGCCGACGTTTGCGTTCGGCTTCCCTAGCTCGCGCCTCGTTGGTGGTCCAGGCGCGTCGTTGCCATTCGCGAACGTGATCGAGTTCGCTAAACCGCAACAACAGCGGCGGCCGGGAAAGGTACGCCCACAATAGCGGGAAGCATGCGCCGGCGGTGTTTCGCCCGTTGACATGATCACGCGGGAAGAGGCGGCACGCTGTCAGCATTGGCGCCTCCGCGGGTCCATGCTCGGGTTAGACGACGGCGCGCAAGCGCCCGCAGTGCGCCTACCCCCAGCTTCTCGCCGACAGAACGAGAGAGGTGGCATGGGTGAGCCGATGATGCTGACGGGAGGTGTTGGCTCGACTGTTGTGAGTGCTGGAGAGGGTAAAGCGAATGATCACACGCGGTGAGCGGCGACAGGCTAGGGATAGAATGACGTCACGCGCTGACTCTGCGAGGGAAGGCGTGGCCTACTTGACACTGCCACTGTGCTGAGGGACAACGTTACACAGGCTAGTCAAGAAGGTGCTGCGCACCTAAAATTACTCAATATGATGTCTGTCGTGAGGCACTAACTTGTGGACTCTCTCTACCATGACCGCAAAACACTCTCAAAGGCTAGGCTATTGGCGAGAGCAGAAAAGGGCTAGAGGAGAGCGTAGTGAACAGCTGGATCCGCCGCATCGGGCCGATATTTTTAAAACTGAGGAGGTGCTGCAACAGCCAAGGCGCAGTTCGACTGAGTGAAAGCGGCACTTTCCACGGTTCACGTTTCTGTCCATCGGGATAGTGCCTTGCTCTTGAAGTTGCTTTTGCACTGTGATATACACGTGCTGTAAATATTCCCGACTGTCCATGAAAGTATTCTCGACGTTTCACACGAACACAGCACATATTTCTAGGAGAAGAAAAACGAGGAGCATCCTTACAGCCGGAGAGGGGCTGTAAAGTTTCGCGTTTGATTTGCGGAGCGCTTTCTCTCGTGGCAGGGTAGGTTGTTGCTTCGCCACGCTTGCAACAGACGGTGCGACGCGCATTCTGAATATGACGGCATGACCTTACTTCCCTGTGTTCTGATGTATACTGCTTGTTTCTGACGGATGAACCCCACTATGCGCGCTCGTTCAGAGAGCTCGGCATGAATCATGTGTCCTAACCACAATACACAGCGTCGGACTGATAGAACAGCTCTATGAGAAGATGCACCAAAACACGCCGAGCATTGTCAGTACTGACGCCGGCACGATGCGAGAACGGCAAGCATCCGAATGCAAACGAGAGGGATGCAGTTTGGTCTCGCACCTCATTTAATGCAAATAAATATGTAAATACACGCGCTAATTTTGTCTCTGTGTGGCAGCATCTGATAGTTGGTATGGCGTGACGATAATTATAGCGTGAGAACAAAACGAAGAGTCAGAGACAAGAAGGACACGAAGGACACGAGCACTCGTCTCCTTCATGTCCTTCTTGTCTCTGTGTCGTCGTTTTCTTCTCGCGCTATAACCATCGTCTGTCTCTGTGTTTTATTATTTCTGTCATCTTTCGTTACCTAATTCAGGCAACACATTACGCAAATTGCACGTCTTCTAGAATGATTTTTGCAGTGCCACGTATTACTCTAACATGTGCAGGACGATTTCTTGTACGTCACCTCGGCCATCTTGCGGCACGCGCCTGTGAAGTGAAGGACAAGCGGCATTTTGTATGACATTTCACCTGTTTCTGGTGAGCGTAGCGTTGAAAATTATGCCAGAGGTGATCGTGAACGCCCAGTGCATGCATTACACATGTCATCTCCCTATGCTTAAACCTGTTGAAGAAGAAAGTTTCTTGTATTCTCGAATTGAAGGGTGAAGAGTGGGGTTAATTGACGCAGTAACTGTCTCTCAGGCGAGAACACCACAACCGCGACACTTGGAGGAAAAGGGGGTAAAAAGTAGGGAAAGACGTAGAGAGGAGTGAGAGGCATGGGTGTTGGGGCCATGGGTAGTATAACAGAGGTCTGGCAGGGCCTTTATTGTGTTCACAAACAGTCGAGAGAGGGAACCTGGCTGATTAGACCATGTTAATACGAGGCTAAAAGCCCTTCTCGCTTTTTAGCGGTCTGGCTATTTGCTCCGGAGCTTCTTTCTCAAACATGCCGAGAAGAAAAAGACCCGGAAGTGTGTTTATTTGACGGCGGGCACATAATTCATTATGCTGTAGAATTAAAGGAGGGACAGTGTTCTGCTAATCTGCTCAAGAAAAAAAAAGGGTAATATCATGGATATGCCTAACTAGTTGCGCATTTTTTCCTTCATAAAGTAACTTTTTTTTGCTATCAGAGGCACAGGGTGGGCACGTCCTTCTTCGAAAACTCTTTTTTAAATGATTCTGCCTGTCTTTCGTATTTTGCGTGCCTAAAAGTGTGTTTTGCCTGCCTGTATTTGACGCTTAAAAATCGAATTTGAAGTGCTTGAAAATCCAGCCTCAGTGATGTTGTTTCTCAACTTTAACAATACTCCGAAAATTGACTAGTTATCTTTGAATTAATGACAAAGATGATCGCGGTTCATGTAGATCTCCCGATAATAGACTTGTGACCCCCCCCCCCCCCTGCAATGCTTCGTTACTCGGGTAAAGCTCCCGAGTCCTGCGGACCATACTCAGCATGCTTCATGTACCGCGCAGCATAAGCGATGAGTTCGCTCGAACGAAGCTATTCTTCCTTTCTGCATATTCGTTGCAATCATTGGTCACCACTAACTCCACTTAAAGAACAGCGTACTTTTACAGAGAAAGCTGTTATGAGATCAAACCACAGGTCACGTGTGGCGTAGTAGTTGTCCGCCGCCGGCACCGCCAGTGACCGTAACCAGTAGCGCAGGAAATACGAAAAAAAAACTCGGTAAAGAGGAAACACTAAGGGCACATTGGGATCGGAATCCAGGCCTCTGCGTAGTAGCCCAGCACTCCAAAAGTGAGCCCTACCGAAGCTTAGAGCTTGTTTGCAAACTGGCCTTAGGCAACCTTGATATCGGGAAAATATTCGCGTTAATATGAGGAATACGGCGTTTTAAAACATCAAAGGGACAACCAGGCGTCATGCAATGCGAGTTGTGTGTTGAATGAGTCGTCTAGTGATACAACGTATTACAAAAGCTTGTTGTTCGTCACCTGTGTGGCCAGCGCCTCCTCCACTTTTTCAGTGCCCGGAGAACGCTCTCTTCAGACCGTCGAGCGCGTGCTCCGCCTCCACTCGCAGCTGCTGCATGATGGAGCGGCGCGAGTAGACTACGGGATGCTGGCGCTGAACGGCCGCGCATATTGGGAAGCTCGCGAATTCGTGTAATCATCCGAGTTGATTTGCAGTCATGCTTCTTCACTGCTTTCGCGGACGCAGGGGGGATGCAAAGCAACACCTACATAGCAGCGCATTGTCTTCACTGGGCTCTGTCGGGCCGAGCTACTGATTCGATATATGATGATCGAGTTTTATGGCATTCGCGTTTTATTTTCTCTTTTAAGCTATTACAACCTCATTTTTTGCCTGCTGCAGTGTATAGTACTGCTGTGTACCACTCTGGATATCAGACAAAAAAACAACAGATTGTTCTTTTTATTTCTGATTAGTTAAAAAAATTTCCGGTTGCCTTATGTTTGAACTAACGTGACTAAAAAACAAAACCTATCCTCGTTTTCTTCCGATTCAATGCATGGGCTGTTCCCTTCTTCCCTCCGGAATACTTCTGCGCTCAACATAGTTTTCTTACTGCCTCAAGAATAGGAGACAAAGCTAGCTTTCTGCCCTTCAGCTGGTTATGCACTGTCCTGATGAGCAGCCCATTTCAACCAAGCCAATGTGATATATAATGCCGTCAAGTTATGTGACCTTCCGACACGTCACAAACATTTATGGTGTGTGACGTCATACATTGACGTTTCACGTATTGATGATTTCTCGAATAACTCATGTTCACGCCAGAGAAGGAAGAAGACGCTAGACGCCACCGGCGATCAATTTTCGCTTTTAATGAGGAATTTCAACCTATCACCTTAATGCAGTGTACGTCTGTAGCTCCGTGAAATTGCAGCTTCCGCTGGCGTCCGGGAAGAGAGAGCTTGCAGTAATCAGGCAGAACGATTGCTCTCCTAATAAATCTTCATACTAAATTATATGTACCCGTCATTTAGAACCCGAGTATTTCATAGAATAAAAGTAGTGGTGGCTGAAAACTACCCGTCACGTTTGGCAACATGGCGATTGGTGTCACTAAACGGGAGTGTGATGCATCCGAACAGTCAACAAAGGAGTCTATCTGTAACAACGCTGCCTCGCGATCACTGCCGTGTGCAACGCTAAGATCACGCCCCAAAACTGAATGGGAGCCCATGGGCACCACAAAGGTAATCGGCTCTACTTTGCTCACCACCGAATTAAGAGGCCAGAGGGAAGGAGAAATAAACCAAGGTGAGGAGCCGGATATCAAGGCTACAACAATCCGTCCACAAATACAAAGACAAGCTCAAACAACTGACCACTGCCGAATTTTTTACGTATGACACCTTGGCTCAAATTCACAGTCGGCAGTAGACTTCAGACTATCATAGCGCCTTTTCAAAACATAGGCAATGATCGCAGAATTCTCGCCGCATTTGCAGCTGTTCTTGATCATTTTGCGATGATTTAACTGTTTTATCTCTAAAATGGTGAAATAACCTGCCAGAGTTCTACATTTTCCGACACTTTGTTTTTTCGGTGGCAACATGTGTAGCCACCGAGAAACGAACGGAGAGAACGGATGATGACCTATATGCCTGGAAGCAGTCTAGTGAGATTTTGTGCTATTTGGTGCATGAGCTCCAGGCTTGCACACCATGTGCTATGCTTCTATAGAGAGTAGCAATCATCAGAGAACATTAGGCACCCAAGCTTTCATTATTGGAATCTGGCAAAGGCTTCTCTCAAAAATCGACATTTAGTTGGTCCAAAAAACAAGTCTCAGTCAAGCGGATGCCATGTTGACAAAACAATCTTCTGCGGATTACTGGCATCAGCTATCTGGTATCGGCCTAGCAAACGACGCCCGAACGCCTCGATCAAGTAGTCGCGAACGACACATGCCTTTGAAATTAGCTAGGTGTCTAGAACAACATGTGCCTCACGATTTTTCTTTTCAAGTTTCCATTAATTCTTAAAAAATGCGAATACAGCCGAAAACCGAGCCGTATAACAGCGTCGAATGCAGCCGCTGCATTCGTAAGCGCGAGAGACGATGCGGCGGCATCTCTACGACGGCATCTCTAAGCGGCAGTCGGTGCAAGTGCGGCGAAATGCCGCACTAGCACCGACTTCCGCTCTTTACTGAAGCCCGCTCCTTCGCCCGAGCCCTAAAAAAATAGAGGAGGCCCTGGTGTGGCGCATACCAGTTTCAGACATAATTATTCAACATCGTCAGTCACTGCATAAAAAAGTGCCGAAAATTCCTAGCAGGTGTGTAGCGGATACCACGCTTCTTCGAAGAATGCCAAATGATTGCATAGTGAATGCCGGCGTACTAAACGAGAATTATGATTATTATGGCGTGTACCCAGCCAGTGTCTACACAGCAGTTACTCAGAGTATTTAGAAAAGCTTCTGAGCCTTTTGGTGTGACTGTAAAAGGTTTTTGTTATGACTGTGCTGCTCGTTCCGTGCAGGCCTGGTGGTTTCCTTTAATTAAAAAATCAGTAAACAGGGGTTCTGTGGAGTCGACGTTCCAACATGCAGACTTGTCTTCCTCAAGGATAGAACAGAATTGACTTGTTTGACGCTAGCGTATGTGCGCTTCGAACCCTCTCCTCCATAACAAAGGAGGTGAGGGGTGACATTGGATACGTGGGTGTAAGAGAAGAGTGGTCGTGTCAAGAATCGTATGAATGAAGAAGGAACAGGTGTTCCACGAATAGAAAAAGGAATAAGGAAGTGGTAGGAAGGTGAGAATGCACACGTCTCACTGAATCTCTGTTGTACAGCTGGTTATCAGAAATTAACAATGTTACGTTTGAAATTCCAAGGCGGAGGGGTTAACTCGCAGTGATTCTTTTTGTGCATGCACCATACCGAATGGATTCAAGGACCCCTTTAAAAACGCTTAGACTTACTAGTTGGAGTAAATTAAACATTTGAATAAGGTACGACGCTGTACCAATGCCGTGTCGTGTGGACCAGAAGTATATATTGTTTGAGATAGTCGAAGTTGTGTCCTGCCACACAGAAAGGCCTTCCCACTCCTTGTGGCATTCCTTTGTGGTGTCCACGTGATGGGCTTCAAACCTATTATTCACTGGTTGTCCTGTTTCGCCAGTGTACTGTTTATGACAATGACCACCCATGTCCCCACAAAATGCCACTCGTCGTCATCATTTCTTCTGCACATTTTTTCCCGTGTCATCGTTATTTTTTGGTTGTGCCTCACAGATGAATTTTACTAGAAGCGCTTGCATCCAGTAAAGAGCAAATGTGGCACAATGTCGCTGCACTCGTTAGGTCAATTCACAAATCACAATATGCTACATTGGCATCACTTGTAATGCCCATCGTGGGCGAATTACCTTTCAGGGATATCGATCTGGAAGGCTTATCCCGCAACGGAAGCCTGACGTTAGTAAAATGTCAGCGTGAGCAGTGATTCTCTTGATGATGATATCACAAGATTCAACCCCCAAGTCTCCGAAATACCACACCACGCAATTACAGTAGTACTTAAAAGAGCTCTCAGTAAAGCATGTTGCCTGAACTACTTGACTGTGCTTAAGTTACACTTGAGCAAAAACAGCCCGTTATGCTTTTCTGAACACAAAAGCTTTTTATTCGAAGGTACACCGAGACATCAGTGTCGTAAGTTTTTCATGCATATAACATTGAATAAATGAATGCTAACAGAAGCGAAAGAAAAGCTACATGAGATAAGTTTCGCTGCCAAGAAAGTAGCCTCTGAGCTCTAAATATCAACTTCGGCGCATGCACGTTGAATGCGAAACACCAATAGACGTTTACCAAGCTTCCGTACATCATACTGCAGCACAAACACTACTTTTGTGACGACAAGAGTCCCATTTGTGTTATACTGATTTTTTTACAAAGGAATCAGTGATGTTTTTGTGTTTTTTTTAAGAACTGTCGACATGCCAAACATGTTCCTGTGCACATATGATTTGTCAAGCAAAAGAAGTCAAGCGCAAACAGAATATATTAAGCCTGCATACCTTGAATAAGTGTTTGCACATTGAATATTTTTTTCTTTTTCTTCTTTTGTGCACTTTGATGACTGTTCTTGTCATGATTCTGTCTTTTTATTGTTTTCTTCCAGAAGGTACGACCACGACTCCAGGGAAGATATCTTGAAAGGAAAACTTGTCCAAGAAGAGAATACTGTGCCGACGAAGGTGAGCTTTTTCAGAGAACAAAGGCCAGCCTTGCGCGGAACACCTCACACATTCAAGACGTACCTTATGGTGGTGGAGCTATTTCGTGTCCTAAACGCTCCTAAGGGGGCCCTGAAGCACTTTTTTGAGTAACGATGGAACTAATTTACTGGAATAGTGTATTGACTCGCAAATGCAACGTCGCGAAAATTTTAAGATTTCGTCCAGCATGAGGGGAGTAACAAAAAATCGTCACACGGTGCAATCGCACTCTCTTTTCTCTCGTCCCAACAAAAGCGCTGGAAGCTAAGCAGGAAGAGATGGGAAGGGTGAAAAAAAAACGTCCAGCGCGCCTCGTAAACTTGAGAACTTTTTTTTCATTTTTTCTCTCTCTCTCTCTCTTCGAAGGAGCGGCTTCTTCAGTGTGATCTCGCGCGCACGCGTGGACAAGTAATGGCCTCCCGCGACGATCTCTGTAACTACCGAGCCCGCCCTATTCAAATCAGCCAATTGCTGATTAATGGGCTTTCTACGAGTGAGTTTTGGGCTTATTGCGTGATTTATCGGGGTAAGAAACAGCAATTTTTGCTGCATTTGATGATTTATTTGGAATTCCAGGCCCCGTGCTGCGCTTTATTATTTGGCTCGCGTGTTGTCGGGAGCCCATACTAGCAGTCGGCAGCATTTTGTGACAATGCTCAAAAAGTGTTACCGGGCCCCCTTAAGGCGCCTACTGGCGTTCGGAAAAGCCCACTACGCCATAATTCATCATTTTTACGATGCAGCAAAGTCTGCAAGCAAATGTGTGCACATATGCATCTGCAGACTTTGTTGTTGTAGTTGATGGTGATTTGGATAAATTATGGCCATGTCCTTTGTAATAGGTGTGTAGCTGTAATCGCCTTACTCGTTAAATAAATGCTTTTAACGGAGGGGTAGGTGAGTCAGTATGGGTTCATGTTGCTGTGCAAGCCTTGTCTGCATATTGTACTTTGTATTCGTTACCGCGCCATGGTAAAACACCCGTTACAGTTGTACCCTTCTGCCACGTAATATTATGAGTGTTAATGTGATATCGGGAATGCAGGGTATATTCCCCAAGACCTCTCATGCACTGTCATGCCCTTGTGGTATAACTCTTGAGTGCTACGCAGGCTGCTTTTGTTCCTTCACTGCTTTAAACCTCTTTTTTTTCTCTCATAATGCACGATGGTGGCAAAGTACGCCAAAGGCAGCAGGCGACGTCACCCTTAAAGTCAGCTGCCGAGAGTTCTTAAGAGTTCGGGCTTTAAATTCTCGCTATTTCTACACATAATAATTCAGCACCTAGGTCAAGGAATGTCCATATATGTTCGCGCCCTTCGTGCGTTGATCGAACGTGAATGCTGGCCAAGCGAAAACGAAGTAGTATGCCTTTCTTGCACCACAGTAAGAAACACACTAAGCAACGGAGCCAGTATATTAGCTCCACGTAGACAACGTAATATTCTTCTTTTTTACCGCTGCCGTTTTCCGCCCTTATTTTCACAACGCTGATGAACCAACTCACTAAGCAAGCCACCCTACTTTAATGTGCTTGTTGCGGAGTAAGTGGGTTGCTTTATTTTCACTCGTTTTATGGTGTTAGAAACAAATGTGCGCCATGGCTACTGCCAAGTGACTGCAAAATGACATTGCTTTTAGTGGCGAACCGGAGACGCCGTTGCATGTCAGTATAGCATGGTTTCTTAAACTATGAATAATGCTGTAGGCACTCTTTTTTTATATGGTTGGGCATCACCCACAAAACCCAGTCGCTACCATTCGTTGCTGGTCGCGTTGCAGTGTTCGGAAGCACGGTGAATGATTTATATTTTCCCAAGGTAAGTGTAACATGTAGCGATGCCTCAATAGAGGCCCATACGTTCAGAAAATTGCGACTCATCTGCTTATATTGGTGATAATGTTATGGCTATTACTTTTAAAGCGGCTGGCCGCCCGCACTGTGAACCAGCAGGGTAAAAAGAAAACATGAGAAGACAATAAAAGCAAAAGGCGAGGCCTGCGTGGAAGGAGTAGCACAGTCACAGCAAAAGCTAGAAGAGCGGAGTTTCGGTGCCTTGCCTAAACACTCATTGGGTAACTACGGCAAGCACACTTGCTGGGTCGGTGGCGGCTGCATTTCCGATGGAGGCGGAAATGTTGTAGGCCTGTGTGCTCAGATTTGGGCGCAGCGTAAAGAACCCCAGGCGGTCGAAATTTCAGAAGCCCTCCACTGTGGCGTCTCTCATAATCATATGGTGGTTTTGGGACGTTAAACCCGACATATCAATAAATCAATCAACACTTGCTGGGTACCTACTACGACAATAGTAATAATATTTTAACCTAAATTGGTTCATGCTCTCTTTGCTTGTTTTAATTCTACCCCCATTGTATCCCCGTAATAGAAGTTTCTTGCGCGCTCTAGTGTTTGTGTAACTGAATACGACATAAGGGCCCCCTTCACAACTCTTCTGTGAGTTATGGGGCCTTGTCTTTATAACAAAACTGACGTACATGTCTCCTTGTGAATAATAATTGAATTGAAATAAATTTCTGCGGTAGTAGGCCGGCATTCGCTATGCTATCTTTCGTCTATTTTCTAAGAAGCATGGTTTCCGCTGAACACTTGCAAGAAATTGTGTGCCAATTGTTCATGCAGTGGCTGACGACAATGAGGAATCATATCTGAAGTGGGTACGCGCGATAGTTAATAGGTGATAAAGCACACGCTTTTGTAAGTGGTTGGAGCGTTGGACGACCCACTCGCTACGCCGTTCGCATAGTGTGACGCCTGGTTGTTCTTTTGCTGTTCTAGAACGCTTTATTAAAAAAATTACCGCGATTGTTTTTCCGACATCAAGCCTGCCTAAGGCAAGTTTGCGAACACGTCCCAAGCCCCGGTGATGCTCAGGGGTAGAATGCCGGGCTGGCACGCAGTTATCTTGGCACTAGGCTTTTTTTTATTTCATCCGACAATGGTTACGCACAACGGTGGCGGTCGACAACGACGGTTCCACGCGTGACCCGAGTTTTGATCTTGTAACAGCTTTCACTGTTAAAGCCACAAAGTCGTCGATCGATATCGCCGAGTAATCAGAAGTGTCTGCACTCTGGAGGGGTCGCGACTGTCTGGACTGTCCTTCGTTTACTTTTGGCCTTCGTCACATTTGTAGACGAGCTTAAGTGGCAGACGTAACTATAGCATTGTCGTATTACTTTTATGGTAAAAATTCGAGCGCTTAAGGTAGAGTGGTGCCCTCAGCTGGGCGTAGAGAGAGACGATCCTTGACCATCCTGCTGCTGCACCGCCAAGGCTATGCTCCGTCGAGTACATTAGCCTATTATGTTAAGCTGTGACGTATATGGACGTCTCTTCTGATCCGCCTGTGGCCGACAGAGATTATGTGATGTCACCTAAAGCTACCGTTCGCTCTTCGTTCATTGTAACGTTACCGCACACGATTATTACTATGAAGGACCACGTGGCACGTCTTCATATTGCGAACTATGGAATTTGCGTGCAAGTACTGCCCCGAGCAACATGCCTAGCAAAACTTGCCTCGACTAGTGACTACAAAATATCCGCTTTAACAGAGAATACACCGTCACATCCCAGTCTTGAGTTGTGCACTAACCGAGATAGCATAACGAAAGTTATCGCATCTGATCTCCCTGCCGAGCGTGTGCACGTGCTTCGTGGCCTTCTTGCGTCGTATGAATACATCTTTGATCTCCACGACCGACCACTAGGCTAAACGACTATCGTAAAGCATCGGATTAACCCTGGCGATGCAAATACGGTACATAGGCAACCCTGTCGGGTATCCTCCCCCAAACGCTACGTGATCTAGAAAGAAGTCGACAAGATGCTTTCTAGAACCATCATTGAGCCTTCTTCAAGCCCCAGGGCTTCGCCTGTCGTCCTCATCAAAAAGAAAGATAACAGCTGGCGTTTCTGTGTCGACTACCGGAATCTTAACGAGGTAACGAAAAAAGACGTGTATCCCCTGCCACGGATCGATGACGCCCTTGGCTGCCTTAGTGGAGCAAATTATTTTTCATCCATCGACCTCCGTTCCAGCTACTGGCAGATAGCAGATGATGACATGAACCGTGAAAAGACAGCATTCATAACTCCCGACAAACTCTATCAGTTTAAAAAAACGCCGTTCGAGTTATGCGAAGTCCCAGCTACAGTCGAACGAATGATGGATGCTCCCCTTCACAGTTTTAAATGGTCAATCGGCTTGTGTTACCTTGATGACGACATTGTCTTCTCACCGACTTTTGAAACACACGTCGAGCGTCTCTCGACTATTTTTTCCTCTTTCCGCAAGGCAGTGCTTCAGTTAAACTCGTCAAAATGTCACTTCGGCCACCGCCAACTTACTGTCCTTGGTCACCTTGTTGATTCTTCTTGTGTTTGTCCCGACCTTGAGAAAATCTGTGCAGTCAAAGATTTCTCTTTGCCGACCTCCGCGAATGACGTTCAGAGCTTTCTGGGCCTCTGCTCCTACTTTCGCAGATTTGTGCGGATTTTCGCTCTCGTCGTGCGCCCACTCATGGAACTACTGAAGAAAGATGTGGCTTTTGTGTGGGGACCTGAACAAGTCGGAGCAATCGCTGAGCTGACCGCCAGACTTACGACATCACTGATTTTCGGCCACTTTGATATGTCCGCTCCAACCAAAGTGCGCACCGACGCAAGTGGTCATTGAATCGCAGCAGTTTTGGCACAAAAACAGCGTGGCTGCGAGCGCGTCAATGCATACGCTAGCCGTTTCTTATCACCAGCAGAACGAGAACACTCAATTACTGAACGTGAATCCCATGCGCTCGTCTGGGCAGTGAGTAAATTTCGGCCATATTTGTATGGACGACCATTCACAGTTCTCATTGACCATCACGCCTTATGCTGGCCGTCGTCCTAAAAGATCCCAGTGGACGTCTCAGCCGGTGGGCTCTACGGCAACAAGAATATTCGTACACAGTCGTTTACAAATTGGGCCGCCACCATGAAGATGCCGATTGCTTGTCGCGTCATCCAGTCGACCCACCGGACGTTCCAGAGAGTAGCAAATTGACTTGCATGCTGGCTCTTTCCGCCTTCGGCAACATCCAAAATGAGCAAGGTCGTGATCCCCACTTGGGAGATATCATCCTTTGGCTGACTGGTTCCACAACTCCTTCATCTTTCCGTATGTTCCTGCTCTGAGACGGCGTATTATATCACTACAGCATGCATCCTGACAAACCTGAGCTGCTACTGGTCATACCCCAACATATGCGTCAGACTGTCCTCACGGAGATACATGATATCATAATGGCTGGTCACTTAGGAGTCTCAAGAACTTATGACTGACTAAGTTCGACGTCACTTTTTTTGGCCTGGTATGTACCGATCCGTCCGTCGATACGTCGCATCTTGAAATTCCAGTAAACACCGCAAAAAGCCAACAACCCTTCAGGCAGGACACCTTCATCCCATTCAGATACAATCAGAACCACTTTATAGCGTAGGTTTTGACCTACTTGGAACGTTCCCTTCATCGGTTAATCGGAACGAGTGGATAGCAGTCACCACGAAATACGCCACTCGGTATGCCATCACGCGGGCCCTTCCTACCAGTCATGCAACCAACGTCACCGACTTTCTCCTTTAAGACGTCATTCTACATCACGGCGCCCCTCGACAACTACTTACCGATCGGGGTCGCTACTTCCTATCCTAAGTTATACAAGACATATTGCATTCTTGCGCCACAAGACACAAGTGCACAGCAGCCTATCACCCTCAAACGAACGGGCCCACACAATGGCTAAATCGAACTATCACAGAAATGCTCGCCATGTACGTTTGCACCGACCATCGTGACTGGGACGCGGTCCTGCCATTTGTGACATTTGCCTATAATACGTCCCGTCATGATACTGCAGGTTTCTCGCCTTTTTTAGGGGCGAAGCTCCTTATAGCGGCGCCCGTTCGTCCCTCGTAGCCGTTGTAGTAGTGTGTAACAAGTATAACATTTTGACCTCCAAGGTGGTGCCGGCGAGAGATTTCTTCTGTGCGTTGTTGAACAATAAAAGATAGTGCTTTATGTACATGCCAATGGCTGCTAAGGGGGAATGAGAGACAGGAGAATTCGGCGTTTAGTTAACGCGCACGCTGCGAATTTTTTATTGTTCAACAACAAACAGAAGACAAGAAATGGTTGCTACGTTATACTCGTTTGGCGTAACCTTTTTTAGAAAAGTTTAGCGAGCATTGGGCCGCAGTGCCATAAATACAGTGAACTGGTATATACCCTGAACTCGAGGTGGTTAAAGGTGGGAAGTAGACACGAAGCGCAAGGTGTAAGAAAGTGTGCGTGTGTCTCCTCTCGTTGTGTCCTTGGAATGTCCGCTGGTTGACGGTGCTTCTATATGAAGAATATATGATGAAAAGATGCGAGATGGTGTACTTCGAGTGTTGAATAGGTGGACGAACGTACACACAGACAGATGCATGGATGAATGCACGGATGACTGCAAGGACGGATGGACGCATAGACGGACGCAGAAGCGGATGCATGGACGATACAGGGATGGACGCACAGATGAACGTGCGGACGAACGAACAGACGCACGCACGGACGGGCGGATAGAAGCACGGGCGGCCACACAGACGCACGCATGGATGGACGGAAGCAAGAGCGAATGGACGGACGGATGCTTCGCCCCACATCCATCATACACTCCGTGGATATGCTGCCATTTTTTTCTTGTATGGGCGAGAACCCACGATACATTTTGACACGCTCCTTCCTACCGTTCCCCACAGACTGGACTACGCCCACGATGTTATCCCTAGAGCCCTACATGCACGTGATATTGCTCGCCTGCGTCTTAGTGATTCGCAAGACCACCAATAACTGCTGTACAATGGCCACCACCACGATGTCCACTTTCAGCGTGGTGACACGGTCCTCCTCAGCACGCCATCAAGGTCAGTTGGCCTGTGCGAAAAGCTGACTTCGCCTTTTGTGGGTTCATACCGTGTCGTGCGCCAAGTTACCGATGTGACCTATAAAATTGAAACGTTTCACAGTACCAGCGCCCGCTCGTGTTCTGACATTGTGCAGTCTCTCGGATGAAGCGATACCACTCGGACCAACCGAGCACCGAGACGGTGCCTTCGCTGCCGGGGAGTGATGCTAGGTGGCGCCACGGGTAACTCAAAATTCGAAAAGGAAGAAGACGATGTTGGAGCTCTCGTGCAGACTGGGTTCTATCGTGTATGTCTGATTAGCAAATCGATAGTAAGCATATTTATCCTTCGCTTTTTCTCCGTAACAATATAAAACCTATGTGCAAAATACGACACCCAAATAACCATACCTCCACATCTCGTACAATATTTCTGAAGCTGTTCCGACGACAGCGATAGATGACAGGTATTGCAGACACCAGCACACACAGCCATAGCCTTCTGCATGGTTAGTGCCCACAGCCGCACATTAATATTGTAAAAATTGTCGCACATGTGACACAAAATAAATATGCACGCATATGACAAATACGTGCAAGGTGAAAAAAACATGCGGGAAAAGTATGACATGCAAATAAATTCATCGTGATGTTACACATCGTCAAAGACGTTGCCTGATGTGTCACTTAGCCTATAATAATTACTTATCACTCTATATTGTATAATTGATTTCCATTCACTCGTTGCTTGTTAACTTGATCTGATTTATTGATTGTTATAATGCATCGAGGGTCCCGTTACAGTTTTTAACTTTGGGACCCTCGTCATTATATTAATATTACTGTACTACTTTTTTGAAATTAATAATGAACTGAAACTGAACTGAAACTGAAACTGTAAATCAATTCCTGTACCGCAACACCTTGGGTGTGGTGGCCGCAAACGTAACTCCGGGGCGCCGCTAACCACCGTGCCGCCAAGTCGGGAGAGTTTGATTGATATGAGGGGCTTAACGTCCCATGAGAGACGCCGTAGTGGAGGGCTCCTGGAATTCCGACCTCCTGGCTTTCTTTAACGTGCACTCAAATCTGAGCACACGGGCCTACAACATTTCCGCCTCCATCGGAAATGTAGCCGTCGCAGCCGGGACTGGATCCCGCGGCCTGCAGGTCAGCAGTCGAATACCTAAGCCGCTATACCACCACGGCGGGGCCGCCGCGAACTGGGCCGAGCTGGTTTAGAGCGAGCGCCAAAGAAACCGATTTTAATGCGGCCCTGTTCAACAAACTCAAGCGAGTGCAGCGAGCAAACGCAACTCTCCGCCGCCGCGGCTGCTGCCAACAGCCGGAGCCGAGATGCTTGCGACCGATTGAGGGGGAAACCAGAGAGGAAGCCAACTGTAATGGCGAACAATTTTCACCGAGTTCCGACGCTAGCCGAAGCCCCGAAAGCTTGTGCCGGTGCCCTTACAACGCGCGAAGTCCAAGTTAGTCGTTATGAGCAACTCCAACGTGTCTTGGACAACTCGCGACACAGCTTCATAAGTGTACTGCACAAAAAAAAAAAACGGACGGAAACACGAAGTAGAGAAAAAAAACACAAGCGCCGTACTATCAACTGAAGCTTTATATCAAGACCGAGGCAATGTATAACAGAAAGAATAAAAAGCAAGAGGGGGCCAAGGGGGAGCAGAAAAAGGCATGAGGGGCAAAGTCAACAAAACCTGGGCAACATCAAGAATAGCACACACGTCATACAAAATCTACATAGGTCAACTCCTTATTGTGTATAGTCACAGAAGGAAGACTGACGCACGACTCGGGAATCTTCTGAATATGCGTAGCCTCAGTAATCTCGTGCACACTTCGGTTTTTATGCCAAAACAGCACAGAAGTATCATCAAAGAGGGGCACGCAGCCGCATTCTTTACAGTAGGCTGCGAAATGAAGGCCAGTATTGCTTTTAAGAAAATGAAAATGTTCTCTTAGTCTACGATCTGCCTGACCCACGTATACACGATTGCATGACAAGAGTATGCAGTAGACAACACCGGTGATACATGATACATTATCATAAATAAGACCAAGATTGGATGTATCTTGCTGTACATATATGTGACTCATGAGTCGTCAATCTGCTTTGGCACATACAGTGATTAACTTGTTCCTCACAGAAATAACCACTCGTACGTTCATATGTTGATGCCATCTGCTTTAGGCCGTGGGAATAACCGTGAAAACATGGAAGAACAGCACACTCCCTACGTTTCGCCTTGTCATTTAAGTTGAAACTAACACCAGGGCCTCTTTCTGTTTTCCTAATCAACTTTTCGCAGAACTTTAACAATACATCCCGTGGGAGGCCTGTTTGTCTAAGTTTTTGTACCTGCCCAGCAAAACTTTTTTCAACTAAATGAGTGCAGGATTTCTTTAGTGCAGAGCTGAAACAAGACAGTGCAATCGCATTTTTAACCAGTTTCGTATGGCCCGATTTACAGTGAATTCAGCACAGGCTTCACAAACTGAGGGGTGTAGCACCAACACACATGCGGGCGAGAACTTCAGCTGAAGATCTAGAAATTGGATACATTGGTCCTTTAAGTATCCCGAATTGAAATTCAGGCAAAGACCACACTGCTCAAAACTCTCTAAAATACCTGCTGACACATCTTCAGTTGCCTGATATTAAAATGCTCTGATTACTGAGGCCTGTGAAACCAGTTGGAGCGCCCAATCAACTCTACATAGAAAGATATCGCTTAAAACTGGTGACACCCTAAACACAATACATACACCTTTCTTCTGCAGGTACACCTCATCTTGGAAATAAATAAATACCACAGTTAAAAGAACAAAAGTTCTGTGAAAGGTTCAACTGACATGCCACTTAGACCTATGAAGGCATTTTTATTATTGTGACACGCAACGCATTCCCTCACAGTGGTCAAAATGTGATTATGTGGGAGAAAATAAAAGAGGTCCTCTACTTTAATGCTCACGGGATCACAATCACTGCGCTGTTATCACGCAGGAATCGCACAATTGTTTCCGAGTTTAAAACAAACAATGCACTTAGATTACTTGTTTCTGAAAAAGAAGGTCGGTTCGTTGTTTTGCCGGAAGGCATGTATTGCGAGAATGCTTTACAGGCTGTGCGGAGAAGATTCCGGACTACACCAGTCAAGCCAACGGAAAGGAAAAAAAACAACCTGTAGCCCTGTTGCTGGACATGGACTTGCAGAAACTTCCGCAAACTGTAAAAAAGGGGAGCGACTCGCAGTTGGAGGTATTTTACACTGTGAAAACGCGCAAGATTGAGATGCCTTTTCGCGCAATAATCATGAAACGTGACACGTAGCAGGTTTGTGTCTGCTTTTTCACAGAATTGCTTGTCGTCTCTACACATAGATGACCCCTACATCACACCTAACTCAGAAACGGCTCTACAATTCCTGCGCAAGAACCCCATTGATTGTGATGCCGTGAGCATCGAAGTAGAGGCCCTCTTTTATTCTTTCCCACATAACCACGTTTCGATCACAGGGAAGAATTACGTGTCACAATGGCGAACCTGGCTTCATATGTCTAAGTGACATGTCAGTTGAAACTTTCACAGAATTTTTGTTCTTTTACCTGAGGTCTTTATTTATTTTTTGAAGAGGAGGTGTACCTGAAGAAAAAAACTGTGTGTATTGGGTCTCGCGTGGCGCCGGGTTTAAGCAAAATTTGTCCAAGTGGAGAATATCGGGCACTCCAACTGGTTTTACAGGCCTCAGTAATCAGAGTTTTTCGTTATGTTGATGACTACATCGTTTTTTTTCGTAAGGAAACTGAAGTTATGTTAGCAGGTGTTTTTAAGAGTTTTGAGCAGTGTGATCTCGGCCTTCGGAATACTTAAAAGACTAATGTATTCAATTTTGGGATATTCAGCTGCAGTTCTCGCTCACGCATGTGTGTTATTCCTACACCCCTCGGTTTGCGATACCTGTGCTGAACCATAAATCAGGCCATACGAAACTGGTGAAAAGTGAGAGTGCATTCTCTTTTTTTCAGCTCTGCAGTGAAGAAATCCTGCACTCATTTAGTTGAAAAAAGTTTGCTGGGCATGTCCGAAAATATAGACAAGCAGGCTTCTCATGAGATGCATTGTCAAATGTCTGGGAGAAGTTGATTAGGAAAAGAAAAAGAGGCCATAGTGCAACATAAGACATTTGCTATTCTTCCATATGTTCACGGTTTTACCCACCACCTAAAAAAGATGGCACCAAGATATGACGTCCGAATGATTATTTTTGCCAGGAACAACTTATCCAGTTTATGTGCCAAAGTAGACAGACAAGTCCCGATTCACATATATGTCACAAGATCCATGCAATCTTAGTCATATTTAAATTTATGTAAATATGACGGTGTTGTCTACTTCATACCCTGCCCGCAAGGGCGCCTGTTAAAGCAGGCGTCTGGTGTGTAGCGACACCACGGACCCGAGCTAACGGGGGAGTTTCTACTCCCTCCCACGCCTAGCCGTGCGTGGCTTTGCCGTGTCCGGGGAAAAGGGGATCCTGGGGGTTGAGCTGACGCTGGGTGATTGGACCTTTAAGGCCCCCCGGCAGAGGCAACACACCCCTTTGGCCCGGCTTCACGTAGACGGCACCCCTGGGCTGACCCACCCAGGGGAAATCAGTAGTCGCCTTTTCCTATTTCTCTCTTTCTCTACATCTTAGTCTTTTCTCGTCTTTGAATCTATCCTGTCTTCCTCTCTCTTCCATTTACTTCCGATTTTTCCTGGCGGCAAGGGTTAACCTTGTGTATGTGCTCTGTCTTGGGCACAATACATTTGGTTATAGCGGCTGTGTACAGCTGACGTTGACATGCCTCATATATCTTTAGGACTTGTCACGTCCCCGTGTTGGGCTCCATGGTGGGCGGCTGGCATGGCTGCCGAACTCACATTTAGTTTATGTCTTTTTCTTCTCTCCCTCCATTGCATGATCGTGCTCTCCCGAAGAGAGGGCGCACCGAAGACTTTTGCAAGTATTTCAGCAAACCGAAAGAAACCTTTCCCCGCTACCATGTAATCCATTGTGAAACCGCTGAAAAGAACGCCAGAACTATTTCGCCTTTCGTTGTTTACAAATGCCTTACCACTACACTTGGACCAGGTTACCAGGCTACAAGAATGGCCACTGGGGATCTCCTCCTCGAGGTAAAAAGTCAGAGCCAGTACGAAAACCTCTGAAAACTAGAATCGTTTGGAAACATACCTATCTCAATTACACCACACCGCTCACTCAACACTTCCCGAGGCGTTGTATCTGATCAAGACTTGCTTGACCTGACTGAAGGTGAGCTCCTCGAGGGCTGGAAGGACCAGCAGGTGACACAAGTACAAAGAATCAAAATTAGGCGTGATAAGAAGGAAATCGCAACAAAACACATAATTGTGACATTTTGCACCAGCACCCTGCCTGAACATCTCGAAACAGGATACTTGAAGTTGAATGTGAGACCTTACATTCCCAACCCACGACGTTGCTTCAAATGCCAGCGTTTTGGTCACGGCTCTCAGAGTTGCCGCGGCCAACTCACCTGCGGAAAGTGTGCCACCACAGGACACGCTACGGACGAGTGTAAGGTGGAGGATGGGGCCCACTGCGCAAACTGTGATGGTGCCCATCCCGCATACTCCCGAACCTGTCCCACATGGAAAAAGGAAAAAGAAATTGTTACAATCAAAATCACACAAAACATTACTTTCCGAGAAGCCCGTCAACAAGTATCTGGGCTTCTCACAAACAAACCATCGTTTTCTGATGTAGTGCAACAGGGGGCAGCACTACAACGGCCTGCGGCAACTGCCCATGCCAGGCACAGTGTGCCCAGGCGGTCGCCAATGCCCCCACCCACGGCGGGAACAGCCAAGGCTGCCCTGCCACTCGTCCCCACGGCGACAACCAAGGCCGCTGCAAGCTCTTGCAGCGGCCAGGGTATCCCAGCACCAAAGAAGGTTCCTTCGACCTCTAGCCCAAGAGGACCGAAGGTTTCGCCCCCCGAGGTGAAGGAGACCCCAGGGTCGGCCGATATGAAGGCCTCGTCTCACCAGGCGAGGTCCCAAGCCTAAAACATCAGCTCGCAAATGCGGGCATGCAGTGCCTCTGAGGAGGCAGTGGACACCACGGCACCCCTGGTGCAGAAAGATCGGCGTAGCTCCCTGGAGCGCCCCAAACGAAATAAAAAGCTAATAACGGGGCCCGGCGACGGCCCTGTTCTCTGAGTCTTAACGCTTAGCGTAAGAAGCAGACACACCCATTGTTCCTTACACACAGCACTACGTTACCTCCAATATGGCAACACAAATAATACATTGGAACGTCAGAGGACTCCTCAGAAATCTCGATGATGTTCAAGAGCTCTTTTGCAAACATTCGCCGAAAGTGCTGTGTGTACAGGAAACTAATTTAAAATCTAAAAACACGAATTTTTTGCGTCGGTATGTTCTCTTCCGAAAGGACAGAGATGATGCTGTGGCATCATCCGGCGGTGTAGCCATTATTGTTAATCAAAAAGTAGCATGCACACATTTACCACTGCAAACAACACTAGAGGCAGTGGCTGTTCGAGCAGTTCTTTTCAACAAGCTCGTCACCATCTGCTCTCTGTACATACCCCCACACCACCGTCTTGGAAAACGAGAATTCGAGTCCTTAATAGACCAACTACCCGAACCTTATCTGGTCCTTGGTGACCTGAATGCTCATAGCAGTCTATGGGGTGATTCTCGCTGCGACGCACGAGGTCGTCTCATTGAACAGTTCCTTTTTTCCTCCGGCGCCTGTCTGTTGAATAGGAAAGAGGCAACATAATATAACCTTGCCAACGAAACCTACTCTTCCATAGATCTCAGCATCGCATCTCCATCGCTTGTACCATTACTCCAATAGAAAGTTCTAAATAATCCCTACGGAAGCGACCATTTTTCTGTCGTTTTGAGTACACAAACATCATACGAATATCCTCCACGAGTTCCCAAATGGCTTATACACAAAGCCGACTGGGAACAGTTTCATAACAAAGCTCACTTATTTTGGACTGACATATGTACGCTAAGCATAGATGAAGCTGTGCAGTACTTCACAGCTCTCCTTATTAACACAGCAGCCAAATGCATCCCACAAACATCTGGACAGCCCGGCAAGCGACACGTTCCATGGTGGAACACAGAGTGTCGTAATGTGCGAAAGGAACAGAACAGGGCATGGAGGTTGCTGCGCAACTCACCGACAGCGGAAAACCTTGAGAGCTTTAAGAAAATAAAATCTCGTGGCAGGAGAACGCGTCGGCAGGCCAGAAGAGAAAGCTGGCAGAAGTTTTTATCAGGGGTCAATTCATACACACAGGAGGCTAAAGTCTGGAACATGGTCGGTAGGATAGCAGGAAAACAAGTACACACACTTCCACTCGTAAACACTCAGGGTGATACCTTGGAAGATCAGGCAAACTTCCTCGGTGCACACTTTGAACGGGTATCCAGCTCGTCCCACTATACTGATACTTTCCAAAAATACAGAACAAAAATAGAAAAGCAGAAACTAGAAGATAAATCCACTAGATACGAGGCATATAACCAAGCTTTCAGTCTAGCTGAGCTCCAAACATCTCTAAACTCCTGCAGTACTTCTGCCCCAGGTTCTGACCGTGTGGTGTATGAAATGTTAAAAAACCTCCCAGCCGAAACACGAAAAACCTTACTTTGTTTATACAATGCTATCTGGTTTTCTGGCACTATCCCTACCTCCTGTAAAGAGGCTATTATTATTCCCATTTTGAAAGAGGGCAAGGACCCTTCTTTAGCTTCAAGTTATAGGCCTATTGCACTTACAAGCTGCTTGTGCAAAGTATTCGAAAAAATGATAAACTGCCGACTTCTACATATTCTTGAAACAAACAACTTGCTCGACCCATTTCAGTGCGGGTTTCGAGAAAGTAGATCCACCACAGACCACCTCGTTCGTATCGAGGCACAGATAAGAAACGCCTTCGTCCATAAACAATATTTTTTCTCTGTGTTCCTCGATATCGAAAAGGCGTATGATACAACATGGCGTTTCGGAATTCTAAGAGACCTGTCCCACCTTGGTGTGCGCGGAAGAATGTTTCATATAATCGAAAGTTACCTGTCAAACCGGACATTCCGTGTCCGTCTAGGCAGTGTGCTCTCCCAAACATTTGTCCAGGAAACAGGCGTGCCACAAGGTGGTGTGCTTAGTTGCACACTTTTTATCATCAAAATGAATTCTTTGCACTTGTCCATTCCCCGCATGATGTTCTATTGTACATTTGTCGACGACGTTCAGCTTGGCTTCAAGTCATGCAACTGAGCCATGTGTGAGCGGCAGGTTCAGATGGGTTTAAATAAGGTCTCCGAATGGGCAGACGAAAACGGATTTCGACTTAACCCACAAAAAAGCACGTGTGTCTTGTTCTCTCGAAAGAGAGGCATGCACTCGGAACCTGACATTCGGCTGAACGGGCAACGTCTGTCCGTCAAAGCCGAGCATAAATTCTTAGGCTTAATCTTGGACAACAAGTTGACCTTCGTACCGCACATCAAGTATTTAAAAACAAAATGTTTAAAAGCCATGAATGTTATAAAAGTGTTGTCACGTACTACGTGGGGTAGTGATAGGCAATGCCTCTTGAACCTCTATAGAAGCCTTATTCGTACCCGCTTAGATTATGGGGCCGTTGTCTATCAGTCTGCCACTCAAAGTGCCTTGAAGATGCTTGACCCCGTGCACCATTTGGGCATCCGCCTTTCTACGGGTGCTTTTCGCACCAGCCCCGTAGAAAGCCTTTGTGTTGAGTCAAATGAGTGGTCGCTTCATCTGCAGAGAACTTACATGTCCTTTGTTTATTTCCTTAAGGTGAAAGCAGACAAGAAGCACCCTTCATACTCTACAATTAATGCTTTGTCGAGCTCAACTCTGTTTCAAAACAGGCCTTCGATGAGGCAGCCCTTCTCAATTCGTCTGAAGTGTCTAGCTGAAGAAACTGAAGTGTCACTTGAACACAGTTTAATGGCCCCTGTAGCACACCCGCCACCGTGGCAGTGGCAGACTGTAGACTGCGATGTGTCTTTCCTAGAGGTTACAAAACATGCACCTATTGCCCATATCCGAACATACTTTCTGGAACTTAAACACAAGTACACTTGTCCTGAGTTCTTCACAGATGCCTCCAAGACTAACTCCTCTGTGTCCTACGCTGCTGTCGGCCCATCCTTTTCGGATGCTGGCCCTCTACATCCACGCACAAGTATCTTCACAGCGGAAGCTTACGCGATACTGGTGGCAGCTAAACACATCAAACCATTACAAATACAAAAAGCAGTAATTTATACAGACTCCCTCAGTGTGGTAACGGCTCTGCACAGTCTTAAACAAAAAAACCCAGTCCTTGTCTCACTTTACTCCATTTTGTGCACACTCTACACGCACAAACAACATGTTGTAGTGTGCTGGGTGCCAGGGCACCGTGAGATCCAAGGCAACGTGAGGCCGGATCAGCTCGCTGCATCCGTCCATGAGAGCACCGCCATTACATCCATATCAATCCCGGCCCTTGATCTTAAGCTGTCTCTCAGGGACCTCAGGGACTACTGGCAGAGCAAGTGGGATACACACACACAAAACAAACTACACGTTATCAAGCCACACCTTGGCCATTGGCCACTAGTATCAAAATCACGTCTAACCGAGGTAACACTAACAAGACTCAGGATAGGGCACACATACACGACACACACACATCTTTTATCCGGTGGTGATCCACCATTGTGTGATAAATGTGGTGAGGCTTTAACAGCTCTTCACGTTTTAATCCAATGTAAACAGTTAGACACTCGAAGAAGACAACACTTCCCATTACCCTACCGACAACATATACCTTTACACCCTGCAATGTTTGTCGGTAGGGAACCACTTTTCACTCATAAATCATTGTTAGCTTTTTTAAGAGATGTTTATTTTTACCATGTATTATACCCAGGCATTGCGTAGCGTGACCTCTCAAGAGAGGTCGCTGCTGCTGTGATTACATTTAAAAGCACTTGCCTCGCAGCCCTTGGACACAAGGGCACTGATGAGGCAAGTGTGCTAGTGCCAAATATTTTACATGTTTTTATTATCAAAACCTTTGTCACCCTTTTTATTATGCATATCACGCCACTGTCATGTCTTTAATACTTATGTTTTTACCCGCATTATCGCGAGGAATTTTAAGGCCCCTATACAGCCACGCAACATATCATTGTCCGCATCTCTATACTCATTGAAAGGGCGCTCTTTGGCCATTAATTGGCCCTTGCGCCATAAAACACCACACATCATCATCATCTACTTCATACCCTTGTGATGCAATCGTGTATACGTGGGTCAGATAGATCGGTGCCTAAATGTCAGACTTCGCGAACATTTCAATTTTCTGAAAGGCCATGCCGGTGTTCGTTTAGCAGCCACAGTAGGAAATGTGGCTGAGTGCCACTCTTTGATGATACTTCTGTGCTGTTTTGGCATAAGAACCATAAAGTGTGCGAGCTTACTCAGGCTTCGCATATTCAGAAGATGCCTGAGTCGTGCGTCAGTGTTCCCTCTGTAATCATGCCCGATAAGGAGTTGACCTATCTAGCTTTTGCTCACTAGCATGACCTGATGTTGCCCAGGTTTTGTTGATTTGGCCCCTCGTGCCTTTTTCTCCTCCCCATTTTCCTCACTTGCTTCTTATTCTTTTGTTTTGTATATTGCCTCGGTTCGCAATCAAGCTTCAGTTAATAGTTCTGCGCTTGTCCGTCCTTTAGGTCTACTTCCTGTTTTCGTCCGTTTTTTGTGCAGTACACTTGTGGATCAGTACCAACTTGGCACACTAGCCATTTTTCGAACCACAGTGACGAGGTGTCTGCCCATTATTGTGAGCCTGGGGCTCATCACGACGGCGAACACAGGCGAGCACTCGCAGAGCTGGCGGCCGACGGCAATGGCCACCAATTTTCAGGTGGTTACAAAGCAGAGAGGAAGATCTACTTGGGAAAGAATCCAGCGCTGATTCCCAAGCTGCTCGGCTTCTAATTATATATTGAATAAAACGGGTGAATAAAAGGTCCCTTGAGAATCTCCTGGTGTCTGTTTGTTCTGAAGACAGCCCGTTCTGCGAAAAATAAATTGCGCACCCACTTAAAAATTTTGAATCCATGCAAATATAAATTCGGGAACGTTAGCACTTCGAAGTTTACTAATCAAGAATGCGTGCGCCACGCTGTCATACGTTTTAGCTATATTTGAGTTCACCAGAGCGGCGTACTGCTTTCTGCGCCGAGCAAGTTTGATTCTAGCTTTCCGGTCAGCATACATCCACGATATACAGCACCCAGGTTTAAATAATCTTTCAGATTGGCGCAATATATTATTTTCTCTACCAATTTTTCAGATGTCGATACAGAACGCACTCTATTTGCTCTACGAAATTCGAGGTTAGCGAAGTAGGCCTAATGTTGTTTATTGCATAACAACTGTCTGTACATAAAATAGTGGTGTTAGTTTAGCAACTTTCTTATCTAGCACCCAGGCTTTTTCTATGAGTTTGTAAAATTAACGAGATCACTGGTAAACAAATGAAACCTAATCTTCATCGCTGTAGTTATGTTATCAGGTCTCTGGGTTTGTAGTTATATTATCAGGTATCAAGTAATGGCTTTGCGTAGTAGGCAGGCATTCACTATGTCGTGCTTCTTTATTTTTTGGAGAAGCGTGTTTCCCGCTACACACGTGCAACAATGGTTTTGTACCGTTTTTGATGTCATGGCTGACGACGATGAAGAATTATGCTTGAAGCTTTAGTAATGGGTCGATGGGTTCAAGAAGGCGACGACCCACTCGCTACGCAATTCACATTACCTGACGCCTGTTTGTTCATTTGCGGTTTCGAAACACTTTATTGGTTATATTGACGCATCCTTTCTCGTCATAAATCCAGCCTAGGGTCAGATAACAGCACAGTTTCAAGGACCAGCGTGGCTCAGTGGTAGAGGGCTGGGCTAGCAGACGGGGTACCCGCGGTTGAATCCTATCGTATTCTTGGTTTTTTACTTAGTTCTTCTTTCTCATTTGTCACCGTATTGGTCACTTACGGCGCATGTGACGCTTGTGTACAGCTTTTGCTGTAACATATACACGCAAACGTGAACGGGAAAAAAGAAACACTTCAAGGTACAATTTAGTGCCATTTGTTATTAACGTATCTTACAATTGCATTTAGATTTCTACTCACATGCCACTAATTACCACTGGAAAGCAGTGAAACGAATGTTTGGGCTGGCTGGCTTGTGATCATATTAAAGCACCACAAAGACGAAGGAAGAGCACTCTTGTTCTTCAGACTACCTTCGTGACTTGTCTCTGTGCTGTTACAATATGTATCAGTAGAATGTATTCATTTTTTGTACTTTTTTTGGTAAAGCTGACGTAGGTTTCCGTGATTAGGTACTCTAACTTTATTGGTTGAATATGATGTGTTCGTACTACAGTTTAGTTTCGCAGTTATTAATAATATCTGCGCTTTTGACGTCCCAAAACTGCAAGTTACTGCAAGTGTTACTGCAAGTGTTACTTGCAGTAACAAAACTGCAAGTGTTACTATGCAAGTTGTTCGTTTGGGGCGAAAGGCAAACAGGATAAGAAAACAGCATCGTCAGAACCCCACTCCGTCGACCATGCTTAAACTCAGTAACGTGCGTAAAGAATTAAACGATAGTATCAAGGAAGCAAAAGATCAGTACTATAAGGTCACTTCAGAAAACTTCTTGCTGTCATCCCCAGCAAAATTCTGGCAGCATTTTGCCCCAAACAAGAAGCGTTTTCATAATATATGTGTAAATGGGACTATCGTAACTAATAAAAAAACTATTGCAGAATCATTTAACACGTTTTTTTTGTTCAGTGTTTACTGATGACGATGGGAGAAGGCCATGTCCAAAAACGCTTCATGATATCCCACCAATAAGTGACCTTGCAATATCTGAGGAAGGAATCCTTTCTCTGCTTCTTAACATAGATCCCAAAAAGACGCCTGGTATTGATAGCATACCTAACGCGTTCCTTGTGAGGCATGCTGAATGGTGCTCGAAGTCTTTGTCCTTGTGAGGCATGCTGAATGGTGCTCGAAGTCTTTGTGCATCATTTTTTAGAAGTCACTGTCACAGCGCGCGCTTCCAGATGACTGGAAATTCGGAAAAATTATCCCTATACCCAAATCACCTAACACTTCTCTCGTCTCCGCCTATAGACCGATTTCCCTGCTTTTCTCATGTGCGAAGGTATTAGAACATATTATATTCAAGCATATCTCAGTTTTTCTCGAGGAAAATAATTTAATCAATGACCGACAACACGGCTTTCGAAAAGAGTTCTCAACCGTCACACAACTGTTGGAAACCGTTCATGACATTGCAGCTATTCTAGATAGGCAAGGCCAGATTGACATGATTTTTCTAGACTTCGAAAAAGCATTTGATCGCGTGTCGCATCCACAACTTCTCGCGAAACTTAAACCTATACTAAAAAACAGCACACTAACTTCATGGATTGAGGCCTACCTTTCTTATCGAAATCAAATAGTTTCTATAGATAACGTCCAGTCTGATTCACGACCGGTGAAATTGGGAATCCCTCAGGGCTCTGTGTTGGACCACTTCTTTTTTTAGTTTTTGTAGACGACATCGCCAATGACATCCCGGTTTATACTACGTTATTTGCAGATGATTGCATTCTTTATCAGGAAATACGTAGAGCAGACGACCAGGTTCTTTTAAACGCAGCGTTAACAAAAATATCTTCTTGGTGTGCAGTGTGGCAAATGAAGAATAATGAAAAGAAAACGGTAGCTATGACCGGTACGCGCAAGCGGCTTCCTTTGAAACACTCGTATTCCATCAATGGTCAAAAACTATAGTTTGTTAAAACTTATAAATATTTGGGGGTTGTATTAAGTGCAGATTTTAAGTGGAATGAGCATGTTGCCTACATTGAAAAGAAAGCTTTACAGAATTTAGCATTTCTAAGACGTTCTTTGCGCAAATCTACTCCAAAGTTAAAATTAATTGTGTATAAAACTTTTATCCGTCCAATCCTCGAGTACTCATCTCTGGTTTGGGACCCTCATAGCCAAGTAAATATTGAAACACTTGAAAAGATTCAAAGAAAACAATCCGATTTGTATATAATCGTCACAGTGCTCTTACGTCACCCAGTGAACTGTTAAAAAAGCTGACTTAGATTCATTGCAGGCAAGACGGCAACACGATCGATTAAAGTACATGTTTCTACTTTACCACGACAAGCTACGCATAGACAAGCACGCGTACGTAAAAACGGCTCACCACCGATCAACTCGTTCCGAGCATCCAAAAAAACTGAAGGCATATTCCTGTCAAACAAAAGCCTTTAAAAACTCAATTTTTCCGCGCACTGTCACTGATTGGAATGCTCTTTCTGCCGATCTGGTGAACTGCGAGACCGTTCAGTCGTTCGTGGAAAAACTTAAACACCAGCAACCCACTTGACTTTGATCTTTCTTTGCGCTTCGCCCTCCATTATTCCACCGCGCATCCTGAACAGGCTTCCATTTATGTTCCACATTCTATCACTTTTTTTATATCAATGCGTTGTATTTTTTAAATGTTGCCGATTTTGTAACTGTTATATGATATTTGTTTCTTAGTTCTGTGTGAACAGATGTTTGTCACCATAGTTTTTTTTTGTACGTGTACGCGTAAACCACTACGGTTGTGCAAGTACTGGCGTTTTACTTTGATGCACTAGTTCTTGATGATGTAGCTCTACGTGACGTGTTTTCTTTCCTGTTGTATCTTCATATTTGTTTCCTTTTTTGTATCACCCACCCCTGCCTAAGGCCTCATGTGTAAGGCTGGCAGTACTTCTGAAATAAATAAAAACAAAACCACCGTATGGATAGGAGAGACACCGTAGTGGAGGGCTCTGGAAATTGTGGCTTTCTGGTGTTCCTTACCGTGGAATAACATTGCACCGTACGCGGGCTTCTACCGTTTTACCTCCATCCAATCGACAACGCAGCGACTGGGGTCGAACCAGCGACCAATGGTTGAGCAGCTGAGAACCATATTACAGCTCCACAGAGGCAGACGGGTTCTACAAATATGCATAGACGTTTTGCGTATATTTTTTATATTGATCGCTACAATACCGTTCACACACAAGAAACTTGTTATTTGTAATTACTTTTCTTTTGATTTTTTAACTTTATATATTTATGAGCTCTATCCTAGCTGCATTACCAGTATGCATTTCCAGTAGGCACTAAATAATTTTTTTCAATTTGTCAGATCCTATAGCTAGAGTGGCAATCAATGATATGCGAACCACGAATGAGCAAGGTTGATCTGTCACATTAAAATCAGCACAACTATACAAGGTGGACGTAAACTATGCCGTACATAACTTCTATGGCGTGATTATCATCCCTGGCATTTGTGTTCATCGTTCATTCACATCACGTTATACCGAATTTGGTATATGCGAAACTAGCAAAACGGCCGCGAGCGCGCTGTGATCGTAGCATGTAGACATGTTTACATGACACGCATGTCATTTTTCTTATTATGTTTGGACGTATCGTTTACATTCGTCGTATATTTAGGTCACGCAATACCAAATTTAGTAGAAGTGAAGCTCGCGAAACAGCAGCGAGCGCATCATGAGCGTGGTATGTAGTCATGTTCGCACATGACACGCATGTTATGATTATGATGTTTGCAGCAGTCATATACCTTCGTCCTCCATTCACGGCGCGTAACACCAAATTTCGTATATGTGTAGCTAGCGAAATGGCCATGAGTGCACCATGAGCGTATAGCATGTAGTCATGTTCTATATGACATGCAAACCATGATTACTATGTTAAGACATGTCATTTACCTTCGCCATACATTGCTGTCACGTGACACCAAAATTAGTCTATGTGAACATTGCGAAACTATCGCGTGCGCGCGATGAGCGTGGCATGCATTCATGTTTTACACGACACGCATATCATTATTATCATGTTAGGACGTGTCATTTACGTTCATCATACATTCACGTGACAGTGATGTAGTAGCTTGGAAAACGCGAGCGTGGCAGACGACAGCACCACATCATCTGGAAGATGACGAAAACGAAGGGGCATCAAAGCACGGTCATTGAAGAATGAAGAGAAGGCGCCCCCGCAGAATGAAGCTGAGCGGACGACGACAAGACGACGCAAGAGAGCCTAGGGTGAACTTGCAAGTACGCGTGAGGTTTGAAAGGCCTGGCTGCTCTCCTCGAGCCACTCACGTCCTCGGGGGGCGGCGTGCCGGCGTGGACAAGCACAAGTTCTGGGTGAGTGGTCCTGCGGACATTTCTGGTATGGCCAGCGCCCTCGAAAGACCGCAGCTGCTGACCACGTACAGCGAGCTGACGTCGCTGACGCTGACAGTGTGCGGCTACGCCTAGACCTGGTGATGCCCTCTACAGCGGGATGATGACCTGTGCACCCAAGCGACGACTGCATCCTTGCACGCAATGGATCCCGCTTCAGGGCACCGGGCTGCGGCACAGACTGTGAGACTGTTTACTCTTTTCTTATGTACGAACCGCGTGCGTTCACAACGTCTAGTACTGTATTCGCAATGTTTTTTTTTCGTCCACTATACCTTTATTTTGTTTTCCGCACTGTCTTCGTCTTCCTCGCGTCCCACGCCTTGCTACGCCACCAACCTAACCACCACATATCTGGTGTCCGCGAGAAAACACTACTGTTGTTTCATTTAAGAAGAGCATAACGTCGCGTAAGTGTCTGTGACGGTCGATGATGGAGGCAGATAAGCTGACGGCAATCGGAACGGAAGTTTGGGTAAGTGGCTCAGCACTAAAAGATTGGATGTACCAAGAGCGCGCATGCAATAACGAGGCACTTGACGCGCGTCTGGTTGAAAGAAATGCCGCGAATGAAGCCGAGGCGGAGGCAGTCGCTAGATTAAAAGCAGAGAAAGAAGTTTTTGAGCTTAAGGTAATGTTGCATCAGTTAGGTGCGACAGCAGGTAGCACAACTACTGGGCAGCTAACCGAGGGTGGTCCCGTAGGCACCACGGAGAGCTACCAAAGTACACATAAACTCATCCCAGCCTCTAACAAGGAACGCAATGAGCTGGAAGCACATATACAGTGATTTCAGGCAAAAGAAATGGGCTTATTGGGAAATGGGCAAAAGAAATGGGCCGCAAAAGAAATGGGCTTTATTACCAAGTCTTGGCTGGACCGGAGAAGCCTTGAGTGTAGTTGGTAGCATGGCATCTAAACATGCCAGGAAATGCGTAACGTTGAAGAAAATGCTACTACAACGCTTTAGGTTCACAGAAGAGGGCTATCGGACAAAATTTTGATCAGCAAAACTAGACAATTCTCAAACGGGCACGCAGCTTTCCGGGCGTCCATTAGGTTATTTTGAACATTGGCGAGAAATGGCCAAGACAGACCGGACCTATGATGCTCTGCGAGACAAAATTGCCTTGGAGCAGTTTTTCCCTCAAAGACATGAGGAATTTGCTGTGTTTCGTAAAAAAAAGTGAAAGCCTTGAAAAATTGCAGAGGCTACAGACCACTACTTGGAGGCCGAGGGGTTGATTAACCGTGGCAAACGTAAAGGCGATAACCTGAGCGAGACCGCACACCAAACTCGAACGTCTGAGCGGCAAGATGGCAAAAAGAGACCGCAGTGCTTTCTTTGTAACAAAGAGGGTCACAGAGCTGCTGATTGCTGGACCAACACAAAGGGTCCAGGTGCAAAGCCACCCTTTTGTGGAAAGTGTCACTGCACCGGGCACAAAACAGGTGACTGCCCCAAAAAGGCGAACAGCGTTAAAAAGGCCCATAGCCTTTTAACAAAAACAGATGGAGCCAAGAAAATTAATTCTGAGTCTCAGGCTTCCATTTGTGTTACTTATAGTCTGGAGTGCGCGTAAGTGCACCCGGCCAAGCTGAAAGAAAAGCCCATGTCCATGGGCAAAGGCGTACTCGAAGGACATCCAGCAACAGTACTGCAAGATACCGGATGCGAAGCCATCATTGTCAAATGGTCTCTCTTGGCGGATAGCAAGCTGACTAGACAGATTCCCTTGATTTACCTCTTGAATGGACGGTTGATGAAGCTGCCTTAATCACACGCGAAAATTATTTCACCTTTCTTCACTGGAAAGAGTCGAGCCCTTTGTATGGATAATTCTTTACACGATGTTGTCTTGAGAAATGTAGAAGGCGTTCAAGATGCTCACAATTCTGCTAACGACTGAAAGAGCCGTCTTTACACTCGGAATGCTGCATACGAGATTTCTGGCGCGGAAAATTCCTGTTCTGTTCTCAGACCCTTGTGTGTAAAGACTTCGACATCGGCTGCAAAACACGTTTCAAGACAAAAGTTGCAGCAGTAAACCGACAGGCAGGAAATCCACATCTACTCCCGGCTCCAGTTATTAACTCTTGGACATCAGTCCATAGGACCTTAGAACCAAACAGGAGGAAGACAGCAGCCTGCGGAAATGCTTTGAATCTGTTAACTTAGAAGTGAAGACAACGTTTGTTAAAATATTGTTCTTTTTGAAGGACGGAATGCTTTATCGCAAGTGCACCTTTAAATCTAAAAGACAGGCAGATCAGCTTGTGATACCAAGGTGCCTCCGACATTTTGTCATGAAAATGGGCCATGAAGGCATCCTTTCGAGCTATCAGGGAATTAAACGAACCACAGACCAGGTACTCGAACAGTTTTACTTTCCAGGGGTTCAGCCAGACATCATGTGGTTTGTCAAATTGTTTGACATATGTCACACGATTTAACAAGAAGCGGCGATAGCATAGTGGTTAGAGCATCCGGCTTGCATGCAAAAGGTCCGTGGTTCGCATTCCAGTGCCGCGCAGTTCCGAACCGGATAAAAAATTCTGCGGAACCTAATTAGGAGTCTCGTGGTGCGACCTCACCGGGGACCTCTGCCGGTAACGCACTTCCTCACCAGAGAAGCATTGGCCACCCTGGTGCAGTAACTGGCCACCACTTCAGAGATGCATACGTCAATCCCCTCACAGTCCTCAGTCCCCAGTAGCTGCAAAGCAACTGACCACGGCGGCGGTCAGATCTGCAACGCAGCAGAGAGTGCTAAGAATCTCTGGATCCGGACAGGCCGCCATTGGAACCTGAACTTGGAAAGGTTTAAAGCTAGAACCTTATTTAGTGAGGCAAGCTTAGCTGTACTATTCGAGGAGCTAGAGAGTGTTATATGATATATAATAGAGCTCAGCGAGGTTAGGAGGACAAATGAGGCCTATACGGTGCTACCGAATGGGATGTTCTTTGCTATCGGGACAGAAGAGAACTGGGAGTGGGGTTCCTAATTCACAGAAACATAGCCGGCAACATAGAGGAATACTATATCAATAATGAAAAGGGGGTAGGTATTGTAATTCAACTGAATAAAAAATACAAGATGAAGGTGGTACTGGTTTACGCGCCAACATACAGCCATGACGACGCTTCAGCTGAAAGCTTCTATGAAGACGTGGAATCGGCAATGAGTAGGGCAAAAACACGCTACACTATACTGATGAGGGACTTTATTGCAAAGGGAGGGAAGAAGCAGGCTGGAGACCAGGCAGTAGGAGATTATGGCATCGGTACTAGAATCGCCAGAGGAGAGTACTAGTCGAATTCGCAGAACGCAATAATTTACGGATTTTGAATATATTCTACCGAAAACGAGGAAACCAGAAGTGGACATGGAGGAGCCCTAATGGCGAAAATAAGAACGAAATACACTTTACAATGGCTGCACATCCAGGCATCGTGAAGGATGTGGAAGTGGTTGGCAAGGTACGATGCAGTCACCATAGAATGGTGCGGTCTTCAATTCGCCTAGACTTGAAGAAGGATTGACAGAAACTAATACGCAAGAAGCCAATCAATGAGCTATCACTGAGAGGGAAAGTACAGGAATTCAGAGTGTCGCTGCAGAACAGGTACTCGGCTCTTAGTGAGGAAACCAACCTCAGCGTAGATACAATGAATGATAATCTAACGAGTATCATTATGGAGTGTGCAGTGGAAGTTGGAGGCAGGGTAGTTAGACAGGACACTGGCAAGCTTTCCCAGGAAACGAAGAACCTAATTAAGAAGCGTCAAAGCATGAAAGTGTCAAGTACAACAGACAAAATAGAACTGGCAGAGCTTTCAAAGTTGATTAATAGGCGTAAAGTATGCGATGTAAGAAGGTATAACATGGAGAGAATTGAACACGCTCTGAAAAACGGAGGAAGAGTCAAAGCAGTGAAGAGGAAACTTGGGATAGGCAAAAGTCGGATGTATGCACTAAGGGATAAAGAAGGCAAAATAACTACCAATATGGATAGGATAGCTAAAATAGCGGAGGAGGTTTACAGAGATCTGTACAGTAGCCGAGACAACCATGACCTTAATACTATAAGAACTAGCAGTAACCCAGATGACACCCCACCAGTAATGATAGAAGAAGTCAGAAAAGCTTTGGAGAGCATGCAAAGAGGCAAAGCTACTGGTGAGGATCAGGTAACATCAGATCTGCTGAAAGATAGAGGACAGATTGCATAAGAAAAACTAGCCACCCTGTTTACGAGGTGTCTCCTGACGGGAAGAGTACCAGAGTCTTGGAAGAACGCTAACATCATCTTAATACATAAGAAAGAAGATGACAATGCCTTGAATAATCACAGGCTGATCAGCTTGATTTCTGTAGTATACAAGCTATTTACAAAGGTACTTGCTAACAGAGTTAAGAAAACATTAGAACTCAATCAACCAAAGGAACAAGCGGGATTTTGAAAAGGCTACTCTACAATCGGCGGCATTCATACTACCAATCAAGCAATAGAGAAATGCTAAGAATATAGCCAACCACTATACATAGCTTTCATAGATTACGAGATTGCGTTTGATTAGTAGAAATATCAGAAGTCATGCACAGCGGAATCGGTGTGTCGACGACGCATGTATAAACATCCTGGAAGAAATTTACAGATCATCAACTGCTACCATAGTGCTTCATAAAGAGAGCAACAGAATACCAATAAAGAAGGGTGTAAGGCAGGGGGATACAATCTTCCCAGTGCGATTTACCGCGTGTTTACAGGGGATTTTAAGAGGCCCAGAATGGAAACAGTTAGGGGTAAGAGTTAATAGAGAGTGCCTTAGTAACCTGCGCTACGCTGATGACATTACATTGCTGAGTAACTCAAGAAACGAATTGCAACTCATGAATACATAGTTAGACAAGGAGAGCAGAAAGGGTTGTCTTAAAATTATTCTGCAGAAAACGAAAGTAATGTACAAAAACTTCGGCAGAGAGCTGCGCTTCAACGTAGGTGATAGTGCGCTTCAAGTTGTAAAAGACTATGTTATACTTAGGGCAGGTATTAACCGCGCAGCAAAACCACGAGATTCAAGTAACTAGAAGAATATTAGTAGGATGAAGCACATTTGGCAAGCATTCTCAAATTATTACAGGTAAATGACCACTATTTCCCAATAGGAAGGTACATAACAGCTGTATGTCGCCGGCACTCAGGCACGGAGCAGAAACCTGGAGACTTACAAAAAGGGTTCAGCTTAAATGGAGTAAAGCGCGGCAAGCAATGAAAAGAAATATGGTAGGTGTAACATTAAGAGACAAGAAGAGAGCAGAATGGATTAAGGGACAACCGCCCTATTGAAAAAAACGTCCACCATAGGAATGGTGGATTCAGCGATCCACCATTTTGGTGGATTATGGCGGTGGAAATGATGGCGCATGCTGTATGGTCGGGGGAGCGCGAAGCAGCGCCAGAACCACCGTGACGAGCTCCCACTAAAGAAATAATAAAAATAATTGTATAAAAAAGAATGTAACAGACACCCGTAAAAAACAGATCCGCCAACGTGGAATCGAACCAGGCACCTTCGTATATCGAACCGAGTACATGAACCACTGCGCCACGCTGACGGATGGCGCCATGTGTGTTAAAGAAGTAGTCAACTCACAAAGCCACTGTTTAACTTCAGTTCTTTTTGTTCAGTTCTGTTTCTTCAGATCAGGGACGGGATCTGCATCTGCTACTAAAATTTGCGCATTTGGTAAACAAGAATAACTGCTGCCTGTAACGATTGCCGCTACTGTAATGACAACAGCACTATGTTTTTGTTAAAATTTACAACCGGTATAAAATAAACAACTCAGTGGACTGAGGAGCAGGTAGAGTTTATCGGCGGTTCCTGCCAAGTTTATGATTCGTTTCTCGCTCCTTCAAAGGGACAATATCTGTTCACGCTTCATGAGGCTTTTATGCTCACTAGACAGATACGGCCACACAATTGATTGTGATGTTTTTCGCGCAACGCACACCGCAGTCGTGCCAGCGCACCGTTGTTGCTCTGTCGTTCGGAACAGCTACATAACGGCTTGTTCAAAACGAATGCAGTGCGCCAGAAACATTATGCTATCATATTGGTTCAGTAAACATACGAATTGACGTGTCTATGTTCTCGCATAAGAGCCAGCGAAGCGCCGGCGAGTGCGACCAGCGGCTGTCGGTGAGGGGCAGCGTACCTTTGGTAAAAGTGCTGCACGCGCGTCGCATCGAAGTTTCTCGTTTCTTACGCGGACACCGTACACAATAAAAAAAGCTTCATTTAGGTTAAATGATGCCGCAGCTGTGCTGTATTGTCTTTTTTACTCGTCCAAATCGTGTATTATGAAACTCAGAAGCGCCGATAACACTTGTACGGGCTCGGTCGGTATGACTAACCTTCGGTGGAAATCACGGTGGTTGAATAGAAGGGTGAAACTCGAATGCGCTGGGGCTCGTCTCGACGCATGTCAAAGTAAAAGTTTATGTACATTAGCATCACACGCATTTTGTTAACTTAAAAGTACGGCTCAAGCAATCGAGTGTGCAAGAACTGCCAGAGTTGCGTTTCTATAGCGGGGCGAATTCAAGTGGCCGCTGTATTCTGCTCTAACATTGAAAGGGGCAATTGTGAACTGGAGCTCAATTATTTCTCGACAACTGCGCGGTGATGTATAACATTTATTGTCACTGTTCACAGTGACACCTCTAGTCTTCTAAGATCACAACAAAGAAACACATCGCGGATGTCAAACTGATGTAAGTTACTTACGTGCTTGAAATGCAAACATATTCCCGGCCACATATTCAATGCTTCACGAAAATTGAAGCGTTGTTGGCACAATAGGAATAAAAAAACGTACTGTAAGCATAATGAGCAGCGTTGGCTTTTTTTGACCGTAAACATATATCTCTGCGCATTCAAGTATGAAACACTACAAATAAGTGATTTCACATACTGTCATGTGCTATTCATCATGCCACCGTCATCCACCTTGCTCACCAAGCCTTCCACCAAACACGTTTTGCCTCGTCACCATGAGCCGGAATTTTCCACCGTCACCACCATTCGCTCACCACCACCACCACCACCGCCGCCATCTGCCACCAATTTTTCTACTCTCGTCACCATCAGCCATTATGCCCACTACAGTTTCCACCATATCCCCTAATATTTCCACCATATCCAACAACAGTTCCAGCATCCACCAACCCAGCATTTTAAATAGAGCGAGGTTAAGGATATCATAGTTAAAATCAAGAAGAGGAAGTGGACATAGGCCGGTATGTAGCGCGTAGGCAGGATAACCACTGGTCATTAAGGGTAACTAGCTGGATTTCTAGAGAAAGCAAGCCGGTTAGGGGGATACAGAAGATTAGGTTGGCAGATGAGAGTAAGAAGTTTGCGGGTATAAATTGGCAGCAGAAAGCACAGGACCGAGATAACTGATGGAACATGGGAGAGGCCTTTGTCCTGCAGTGGACCTAGTCAAGCAGAGGATGAGGATGATGATGTAACATATGTCAAAGAACTATTCCCAAGCACTTGGTGAGTCGTGTATCACTCGGCAACACTCCTATATTATAAACTTCGTTCAAGAGACTAGCCATTGATATCCTGGGTCCATTATCACTGATGCCGGAAGGCGGAAACAGATATGTACTCACAATGGTAGACATGGCAATGCGTTATCCCCCTGCTGTGGCACGGCCGAGCATCGAGACGGAGAAAGTTGCTGAGGCACTTCTGGCGATGTTTTCTCGTGTAGGAGTCTCACGGGAGATAATCAGTGACAGAGGCACGTCATTCTCGTCATGTCTAATGAAGAAGCTAACCTGACTTCTCTCCTTTAAACAACTGTCAACAGCCCCATATCATCCCATGGTAATGGCGTTGTAGAGAGTTTCAACGAATGTGTCAAGAGAGTCCGAAGAAAGGGCACTGGCACTTGGCGCCCTTAGTCTTCCCTTATCGTGCAGTTTCCAAGTCGAGCTCCCTGTTGGATTTGCTCTACAGCCGTTACGTCAGAAGTCCCTTGCATTATTGAAAGAATGATGGGCCGCTTATCATATTGTTGATGATGTAAAGCTTCCTAGGGTACGAACTGCGAAATCTACTTGAAGACACCTGCTGTTTAGCCAAGCAGGAGCTTAAGAAAGCGAAGATAGTACAGAAGAAGCATTATGACCAAAAGGTCAGACCCCGTCATTTATCCCATGGAGACGAGGTACTGCTACTGCTTCCATCGGATACCAACAAATTGGTTCTGACGTGAAAAGGACCCTTGAAAATCTTTAAGAGGAGAAATTATGTCGATTATTTAATTGACAACGGTACTAGAAGCACGTCATTCCACATAAACCTACTGAAAACGTGTGAGGAACAACCGCCTGCACCTCCGCAAGAAGCATCAGCTGTTTGCCAGGCAGATGACACCGAAAGTGACGAGCTACCATGCGTGCCATTCCAATGAAAAGAATCGGCTATTGACGTAAAAATATCGGAGTCACTTTCTCCTACCCAGCACGTGCAAGTCACTAACTTATTGACCAGGTGCGACAACTTATTCACGGATATTCCTGGCAAAACGCACTTCGTACAGTGCAAACTATGATTGACCATGGATAAACCCGTAAGCGTACGGCCATACCCTATGCCATTTGCTACCCAAGAAATGGTACAGAGAGAAATAGCAGACATGCTGCGACAAGTCATCACAGAACCATCGAAGTCTGCTTACAGTTCATGAATAGTAGTTGTGAAGAAGGACAAAAGGATGCGTTTGTGCATCGATTTCAGACAACTTAACAAGATAATGATAACAAGCCTATACCCAGTGTAGACATCTTCTTTGGTCAACTTGGACAAGCAAAAGTTTGACTTCGCTGAGGGCTACTGGCAGGTTCCTATTGAACAAGACTGTTTTTCCTACATCATCAGGACTGTACCAATTTATATTCATGTCGTTTGGTATTAAAACCGCCCCAGCTGTCTTTAGGCACCTCATGAGGAAAGTGGTAGCAGACATACCACACGTTCGATACTACTTTCACGATGTTCTCATTGCTACTAAAACCTGGGCTGAACATCTAGCTATACTTGAGTCATTTCTCAAGCGAGTTCGCGAAGCTGGTTTGACCATTCGGCTAACAAAAAGTGAGATTAGCCAAGAGTCCGAAACTTTTCTCGGTCATCCCGTTGAACAAGGTGTTATTCAACCACAGGTCGCAATGCTCGACAAAGTACAGGCTGCGAAGCGCCCACAAACTAAAACAGTACGCTCGTTCTTGAGCCTTTCATTTCATCTCATTTCATTTTATGATACTGTCGGCCCCATTTGGGCTATAACAGGGGTGAAAAAAACCAATATACATACAAAAAATAGGTACTCCCTATACAACTTCTATTATACGTGACAATGAATGACAAGAAATAGCCAAAGCACTCTGCTCTTGAGGACATAGAATAAGCAAAATATAAACTATACATCTTTATACACGACATCCTTTCGGCCCTTCAAAAAAGAAGGTACACATTCCGATAAGACAGTGGAATTCGGCAGCCTGTTCCACTCCCTGATCGCCCGCGGAAAGAAACTGAACTTAAAAAAATCGTTGTGTGATCTGGGAGGGGGGATGTACATGTTATGCCGGTGCCTTGACGTTTCCCCAGTTTTTATATACATATACTTCGATTTGTCTATTTTTACTTGTTCTTTAATGACAAAAAAGAGTAATTTAAGTCTTTCATACTCTGTCCTTTGTTCTAGTGGTTCAAGGTGGACCAGCTTGCTAAGCTGAGTTGGGGAGTGGCAGCGCTGGTATTTGTTAAATATGAAACGTGACGCCAATCTTTGTATTCTATCTAGCCTAGTGCGATTACTTGTTGTGTACGGATCCCATACCACCTTTGCGTACTCCATATTAGGCCGTACGAGAGCCTTGTAAGCCAAGCATTTGATTTCCGGGCTAGCATGGTGCAGATTTCTCCAAAGTCTCCACAATGCTTTGTTAGCCTTAGCACAAACGGAGTCTACATGCAAATTCCATCGTAGATCGGAAGTTATTAATTAACCCAAATATTTGTGTTGTTCTACTCTGCCAAGCTCATGATCGTTTATAGAGTACGTCATTGAGAATGCGTTTTTTCCTAGTTACGGTCATCGTCACTGTTTTTGCGGCGTTTAGATCCATCTGCCAAATGGTGCACCAGCTTTGTATTCTTTGGAGGTTTAGATTTAGTTGATTGATCGGTAGGAGACCTGACTGTTTTATACATTACGCAATCGTCTGCAAAAACCTTATGGGGACCGTAATATCTTTAGGTAAATCATTGACAAAAATCAAAAACAGTAGTGGGCCCAAGACACTGCCTTGGGGAACTCCAGAAATAACATTGGCAAGGGCAGATTTTTCCGTGCTGACTTGAACATGCTGCTTGCGATTGGAGAAATTGGAGGAAAACCACTGCGTTAGGCTTGGGTTTTTAAAGTTAGTGTTTATTTTTAACAACAGTTTAGCATGGGACAACTTATCAAAAGCTTTTGCAAAATATAAGAGTATCATGTCAACCTGACCTTGCAAGTTATTTTCAGAGGAGAGATCATGTACAAGTTCAACAAGCTGAGTAATAGTAGATAGGCCTTTTCGAAATCTATGTTGCTGTGAGTGTAATAGGTTGTGAACATCTAGATAAGCCAAAAGATGCTTGGAGACAAAATGCTCGAGAATCTTTGAACAAGTGCTTGTGAGCGAGATGGGACGGAAATTTTTGCAGTCGTTAGTAGTACCACCTTTGTGTATTGGTATGGCCTTACCAACCTTCTAAGCAGTGGGAAAACAACCACTACTTACGGAGGACTGCAAAATAATTGTCAAGTACTTCGAGACCCAAACTGCGTACCTATATAAAAATTCATTTGGTATTCCGTCAGGTCCTGCACTTTTCTTTTTGTCGATTTTAAGGAGCAGGTTCAACACTCTTTGTTCACTAATCGTTATTCCTTCTTTGGCAGGTGTGGCAGAAGCCTCATTAAAAGTCGGTACTTGTCTGTCATCGTGGGTAAATACTGACGAAAAAAAGCCAATAATACTTTCAGCACGTGCTTGTGAGTTTTCTTTATCTGCATCAAGATGGGTTTTTGTGTTTGAATTCTCGTATCTCCAGAACTTTTCGGGTGCTTCGTGCAAGAACTTTTTTAGTTTAACATTATAAAAATTATCTTTGCAATTTTTAACTAGACGTCTCAATTCCTGGGTCATTATGTGAATGGTTTCCTTCCCTTCAGGGCAAGGATTCTTTGAGTTAGCTTTCCGTTTTCGTTTCAGTTGCCTTTTGGCATGGATAACGTCACGCGTTATCCAAGGATTTTTCATTGGTATCTTTTTTTGTCGTGTTGGAATATAGAATTGAATGCATTCAGTGACCACCTGCGAAAAATAATCCCATAGTCTATTTGTACATGCATTTGAATTTTGCAGGAGGACAAAAGTATCGAAAGAGTTTTCAAGTTTTTCTAATACAGAGAAGTCATCAGCAGCTGCGAAGTTCAGAACTGTATTTTTGTAATCCTTATGCAACCTAGCGGACGCCATATCCAAGGAAAACATAACCATCTGATGATCTGATATGCCCTCGATTACATCACATGTTTTAACATTTTCCTCCAGGAGTGAAGATACAAATACAAGGCCGAGAATAGAAGATACAGCCTTAAAAACACGTGTGTAGCTAGACACAATTTGGCATAGGTTAAAACAAAAGGCAATGTCCAAAAGATGTTCACAATGAGCTACTTTGTTTCCTATAATATCATGCAAATCCCATTGAATGCCTGGTAAGTTGAAATCGCCAATCAAAATTATTTTGTCGTCCTGGTGCATATTAGAATCCATAAAACATCTTAAGTCGGTCAGAGTCGTAGCAGGAGAACAGGGGGGTCTGTACATAACTCCAATGTACACAGAGTGATCACTTAATCGAATCTTTACCCATACGGCTTCAATATCACCAGCATCTGGCAAAGTTTGATACTTTATGTCTCTTTTAATCATAAATGCTACCCCGCGTCCTCTCTCGCCTCGGTCCTTCCTTATTAAGACGTAACCTGGTGGTGTAACTTCCACATCATGTACATCACTGTGCAACCATGTTTCGGTGATTGCCAATATGTCAGGATCATGTTCAAAGGTTACACTTTCTATTAAGTGACTTTTGTTCAGTACGCTGCGAGCATTTAAGTTGATGATCTTAAAGTCAGCCTGTTTTTGACTTTCAGGTCATTGTTGGTTGGGTTTAGCAGATGCTTTGCACTTGATTTTCTCCTTGGCATCATCACTCCAGGTGTACAAAACATTGTTGATGAGAACTTTGTCATAAACCAGTCTAAATTTCGCTCATTTCTTTCTTTCTTCTAGACTTGAGACCCACAAGTTTCTCCGTACAGTTACACGTTTTGAGTAGTCCTCACTAATGTTAATATGAGTGCTTTTTAGCTTGAAACAATTTTTCAGTATCTTTACTTTGTCTCGGTAGTCCGCCCCTCTAAGGATTACAGGGCGGTCTTTGCCAGGAAATTTCTTTCCCTGTCTATGTATTCTTTATATAGAATTCAGTTTCTGGTTGAGAATGGAGCCAAATATATCGTCATTTATTGTTTTCAGTAAATCATCATCATTCTCAGGGCCTTCTTCTTTTACGCCTCTAATAATAAGGTTGTTGTGTCTCGAGCGGTTTTCTAGGTCGTCAACCCTACTGCACAGAGCACTCAATTCTGTATGGCTCCTATCGACTGCGTTCTCAAGCTTTAGCAGCCTACCATCCACTTTATCTATGCACTCTAATTTTTTTCTCAATTGTTAATAATCTGTTTTGAACTTGAATCATAGCAGACTCAGATGAAGCCTGTTGCTCTTGCATTTGCGAAATTTTAGACAAGATAGTTTTCTGCGTTTCTAGCAGTTCCTTAAACATTGCATCCGTAATAGGTCCAGGATTTTGCTCGACATCTCCCGACAGTGAAAGCAACAGACCCGCTAGCGCCAAACAGTCACTTATGCAGTTTAGAATGGTGTGTGGACACGGCAACACTATTAAGCAAGGATCGTCACTACGGAAACCATATTTCCAGTCACCAACCTGCACGAGTAGGGGTACGTTAGGTGACATCGTCGCGGCTTGGTTGCCGTGTCCACTGCCGCTTGAAGCAATTGGCGTCCCTTTTATAGCCGCTGGCGTGGCGCTGGCGAGCTGAACTGGTGACGTCATCATGCCCCGTAGGTGTGCGCAGTAAAGATGATGCTCGGGCTGCAGGCGCGGCGCCACTGGCGTATCAAAGATATCACCAGCAACGATACCCGTGCCGAGCTTGAACGGTGCATCAAAGGTGTGACGCAGGTCAAGCTGGCCCGTGCAAAACGCCGATGAGCCGGTCGACGAAAAAAGGCATCCCGTCAAAACCTGCACAAGTAGGGGTACGTTAGGTGACATCGTCGCGGCTTGCTTGCCGTGTCCAACCAAGCCGCGACGTTCTTTCAGGTTATTACAGAGATTTTGTGCCCAACTACTTGAAGTTTCTTATCCACTGACCGAATTCACCAAGAATAGGGCTCTAACAAAGTGCTCTGGAGAGAACGAGAACCGAAGTCCTTTGATGGACTCAAGATTTTGCCATCTAAGCCACCAATTTCAAAATCACCTGATTTGTCAAAAATGTTTCTACTCCGCACTGATGCGTCATCTAGAAGTGTTGGCGCCATACTCACGCAATGTCATAAAGGAGTACTGCATCCGGTGTCATATGCAAGCCGTGGACTACAACCACGTGAAGCTACTTATGTTACAGTAGAGCGAGAATCTTTGGCTCTTACGTGGGCTGTCCGGAAATTTCATATCTATTTATTCGGAGGCACATTTATTTTACAGAGTGACCACAAGCCACTTGTGTACATCAAGTCGGCCAAGCATGTGAATAGCCACGTGTTGCGATGAAGCGTAATTTTTATGGAGTCCGACTTTTCGGTCGAGTATATAAAAGGCACTGACAATATGGGCACAGAATAAATGAGCCATTTCCCAACTGCGTGAGCAACGTCCGCATAAATAATAGATGTCCCGTGGTAATAATGGCTTGTGATGTTAACCTTACAGCACGATACAAGTATCATGACGCTCTAGTTCTGGTACTTGTTTCGATTTTTTTTCTGGTGTGTACTTTTGTGATCGAATGTGCCAAGTTCGAATAAGCGGGCTCGGAAGTGCTATAGTGTGAAGTGGTGCCTATACGTGTGTGTTTCCGGCTGCGAACCAACGTGTCCCCAGTGCCCTTAAGTTCTTCTACCGGAAAAACTGTCTTAAGTGGGTGGTGTACGCTTCGTCGTACGTTCATGCCACGTATTACCAAATTTGGTATATGTGAGGCTAGCGAAACAGCCACGACCACATCATGAGCGTGGCATGTAGTATTTTTACATGACACACATGTCATCAGGCTGTATATTTTGACACATGCCTTGTGAATTAAACTACCGCAAGAGCAGCAAGACCATAAAATGTAATTCATGGCATTCATGACATGCGTGTCATATTTTTCGCGTTATAACTAGTCACTTATGCTCATCATACAGTCATGTTATTCCATACAAATTCCTGTATCGATACGATTATCGCAACGGGCAGGAAAGTGAAATGTCCTAGGCGGCAAGTACACAGACAGACAGACGGACGGACGGACAGCCAGACAGATAGACAGACAGACAGACAGACAGACAGACTGGTTGATTGATTGATTGATTGATTGATTGATTGATTGATTGATTGATTGATTGATTGATTGATTGATTGATTGATAGTGGGGTTTAATGCTGGCTTCAGCAGCTGCATTTTCGATGGAGGCGAAAATGCAGTAGGCCCGTGTTCTCAGATGCAGGTGCGCGTTAAAGAACTCCAGGCGGTTGAAATTTCCGGAGCCCTCCGCTATGGCGTATCTCATAAATGTATGGTGGTTTTCCAACGTTATTTCTCACATATCATATCAAGAAATAGCTGAGATGTTTAAATGAGTGTGACTGATTGTTAGCCGGACTTAAACCAAAGTCATCTACTCATGGCAGGTTGCAGTTATTGAACACCACTGCCCAACCAGAAGGAAATGAAACGCGCGTTGTGTGTTCCCTGTTAGCTGTGTGAGGACGCTAGGAGTCATAAAATGCGTACACACGTTTTGTCGGCTCCACAGTTTTCTAATGATTTTGTTGTAAAATCGCAGTACTTGGCAAAATTTTCTACACGATCACCTTGACACCAAGTTTTGCATTGTGTGCTCCCTCTTTTTCCCCCGAACACCGATACTTTCAGTCGCCACGCAGATCACGCATTACAGGCGTCTTTGCAGCGGCTTGAAGAGATAAGAGGGTAACGCATCGACTAGCACGTCTGAGGAGCCTGCGAGAAGCCTCAACGGCGCGTCTAGCATTACGATGGAAATCGAGAGCGTAAAAAGGGCAGATATGCCACCGGAGGACTTTGCCAATGACGCCGGATGGTGCAAAATGCGCAGAAGGAACACCACGAAAACAACCGAAGAGATTTTACGTCAGAATAGCACTATCCTAAGAGACGCTGCTGCGCACTCATGGGGACGGCATGTGTAAACGGGAAAGAACCGTAATTACTAAGGCAAGTAAATTACCTTGTCTATTGCCAGAAGATTACAAAGTGATCGTGCGACCAAGAGGAGGACTCAGCGTTTCGGAGCACTGGTAAGCAAGTATATACTGCCGTGTACGAAACACCGCTGGCATAGGTAGCGAAGCAGTGGAAGAAGATAGCGTATGTTTTAATTACAATCAGAATGTCGTGGTCGTCAGCACACCATCCGAAAAGTGAGTCAGGCGGTACAGAGCCATACGAAGATACAAGTGGGAGAGCAAGAACCTGAAGCCAGCGCCTACAGAGACGCACTAGAGAACACAACTGATGGGCTCTAAAGAGTGATACCCCAAAAAAAGTTCTAAATCGAAAATTTAGTGCCGGCAAAATAACCAAGCATATTACAAGCGAAGAGGATCGGCAACACAGGCAGTGTAAACGTACTCTTTGAAGGACTTCACGTGACGAAATACGTGAAATACGAAGCCATCCTCGTCCGGCGTTTGCTATACAGAAAACACATGGGCATTTGCTAGGGGTGGCAAAGCATGGAAAGAAGAGCGGTCGTTTGCCCATACCTGACGAAAAAACTTGATAGCGTATCTATTGAGTGAATGATCATGACTGGGGCGAAGCTTCGCGGGATCTCAACTTAACCATCCATCCATCCATCCTGTCTGTCTGTCCGTCAGTCAGCCAGTCAGTCAGTCAGTCAGTCAGTCAGTCAGTCAAGCCGTCTGTCTGTCTGTCTGTCTGTCTGTCTGTCTATCTGTCTGTCTGTCTGTCTGTCTGTCTCTCTGTCCGTCCGTCCATCCGTCCGTCCATCCATCCGTCCGTCTGTCTGTCCACCATCTTATCAAATTCCTATCAAACTCAACCACATGGATGGATGGATGGATGGACGTGCGGACAGATGGACGGATGAATGTGGCTGTTCCCTTTAGATCTGGTGGATCTAGCCTCAAGTGAAGCACTATCATTATGTGTTTAAGGGCTTTATTTAAGGATCAAACCTGGCAAGCCATAAGGCTCTGGTCAACCGAGTCCGAAATTCTGCGGTTGCCAATGGCATTCTGAACCGAGGAGCCCCCTTAGTGAATGTGAGGGGTGGCCCCTTCTGGGCCTCCTCAAACTTACTCCGTTAAAAAATTTTCAAGCAAGCGTCCCAACTAAGACGTTTCACTGCCCTAATAATTTGACGAAAGGAAGGAATCTAGCGCCCGTGAAAGAATATTCAACCGCACGCTCGTCTGAGCCTAAACCTGTGTATCATCGGACGCCCAACCTCAAAATTGTTAGCATCAACGCAGTCATGGCTGTATGCCAGTCGGAGGCGTTTCCTTCAGGTGCGCTCAAAAGCTACCTGAAGGGACCGGGGTACCTGCCGGGATGGTGCGCGTGTTGAAGGCGTGGCAGTCCTCACGTGCTCGTCAGCCAGCGGTCTTCTTCGAGACAAGGTGAAGTGGCGAAGCCCATAGGTCGTCGGAGCTATGGGCGATACCTTCTCGGAGCTTGACTTTGAAGTCTGCTTTGGCTATGCGCATGCCGTGTGGGGAAAGGTGAGGGGGCGGCAGAAAAGCCGGGGTGCTCGAGTGGTCTGAATATAGTGCACGCTGGTGTACTCCACTTTGCATGACTGTCTGCTGAGGCGCGTCAATTCGGGCATTTCGGCGAGTATGGTGTGGTACGGTGAGGGATCGTCGACACTAAGGACCTTGATTCTTGTCTGTTGGGAGGTCGTTGGCTGGATTCGCTGGCCTGGTGAGGAGTGTCCCGTTGTCGCATCGATGAGCCTGTCGTTGCGGCAGCCCGGAAGAAGCTTGTAATGAGCCAGGAAGTCTGAGCCGACAATTTATTCGGTGACGTCAGCGATGAAAAATGTTCAGTGAAGGTCGCGGTGTAAGTTTGGAGCTCGACGTGCAGGCACAGCGAGCGTCGTACGCGTCTTGATTATGAACCGATTCGCCGCACTGACCTCGAGAGTTGTCCGCGGGCAAGCACCTTGATGGTGGGATTGTGAGTAGCAACAGATGCCTGAACCGCTATCGACAAGGAACCGCTGCTTTGTGACTTGGTCGGTGACGAAGATGCGATGGCCTGCAGGGTGGCAGCATGTGGTCGTCTCCAGGAACTGCGATTGGTTTTTCTCGTTGGAGGAGCAAGGTGGCCGGCACTGCCAAGCTCTGCACCGAAATGTCGATGGTAGTAGCCACAGCCGTGTTTAGCAGGCTGCTGTGACGAGGTGGTGTTGTGGTCATTGCTCTGCAATTGACGGCGCTCTTGCATCAGAAGACTTTCACTCAGGTGTTGTTAAATGGAGGTGAGCCATCGATCGATGTTGTCGATGCGGTGAGCAAGCTCCAAGGTGCTAAGCGGTGCGGTGACAGCCTGAGTGGTGGGTGACCACTGTGGCAAAACAAAATTCAACGACGCAATCAGAACTCTCCCCACGTTTGTCCAGAATTACCCTACACTAAGTCTGCAGAATTATCTGGGCGTGGGGAGGGGGAGTCGTTGGAGCCATAGTGATCGCATGAAAGATTCCTAGACCATGTCACCTTCAAACGCATGCATGTGTCGTAAGAGAAACGAAAGTTTGCACTCAGCAATCTCGACAGACTGCAGTTATCGTACCTTCTGTTCTTCTGAGTGTGACAAGCATCTGAGAAGTGCAGACTTCCGGTGTTCATACAGGTTGGCAAGGAAGGCTATCCGAGACCTCATTGGCGTGACATGCGTCCAGGTGGCCAACGACGTTATTGTAGCGGGTCCGTTTTTGCGTGATGTGCGCGAAGGAGAACTGGGCCTCGACCGGGGCAAGCGAAGCCTCGGGTGAGTCGACCCAAAACGGCAGAAGCTTGACAGCAACACACCAGGAGGCAAGCGCGGGATTTCTGTAGGATCTCCGACGTCCTCAGTGGAGCCGGTACGCAGGGCCTCATTTGGAAAGGCGTTGAGAGATAGCTGTCGCTGCTGGCTCTGCAGTTTCAGTTGAAGCTCTTTCACTTGAAGGCGGAGAGCAGTGAGGGCTTTTGAATCAGTCATGGAGTTCCGATTAGTTTATTTTGCGGGTCATCAGGTGTGGGGTGCGGAGTTGATGAAGATAGGATTCTAACATAAAACGTAACGATCGTTTATTAACATGGTAGCAGTAGCGGGGCAAGCATACCGCCGCTGTGCTCGAAAGGTCAGAGAAAGGATCATGAAACCAAGCTTGGTTGCTTGGGTTATATAGCCACCAGTGGTGCTTTAAACCTCAGTAAAACTGCGGTGGTGCTTTCTTTTACCAAAAGCGTTTTGCAACAAGTGGCCCTGTCACGCCTGGCTAATCAGTGACGACACTGAGGCGGCGCAAGTCTGTGCGAAGTGGTCACCACAGCACTAAAAGCAAAAATTAACAACACTACGTCAGCGACTCACACATTTTGGCTACCCGTGCAAACCAGGCTGTTCTGTAGGTAGCGCTCTAGATGGTGCATTCACACATGGCTTGACGGGCTAGATAATAAGTTTGCCTCAGAGATCCCACCTGTCAACTGATTACGGCTGCGATTCAAAATCACACAACTACCAAATACTGGAGTGTGTCTACACTTCTTAGAATGCATAGCCGGGGAACTAGAAGAAGAAACCTTGTTTTTTGCTCGTGCTCGTGCTGCAAGCGAGGCAAATATTGTGCTGTATGGTCATGGCATACACAAAACTTAGTCTAGTGCATATTCTGTTATTCGCCAAGGGGCAATGCACCACGTTATATTTCAATGGTTGCCAAGTCACTGTGGAATTATCGGTAATGAGCGGGCTGATCAAGCTGCCCGTTAAGCCCATACTAAAAAACAACCAGTCAATACCTCTGTTTAGGATGGACGCTGCTAGGAAGCTCCGCATGCTTGCTCGCCAATTTTCTGTGTCACTTTAAAATGACCCTCTTTTTACGCATGCAAGATTACGATCCCTTGATCCTACCTACTGTTTTGTTCAGACTATGGTTGGGCGTCGCGTTTACCCGTGAGTGTGCGTTCCGCATGGGGATGGCCGACAGTATTGCCTGTGCACACTGCGGAGATGAAGAGGCAACTCTACAAGTCATTTGTGACTGTCCGAAATAGAACCTAGAAAGACAATACCTTTCTAATTCACTAAACAAGTTAGATGAACAGCCGCCGTCCGAAGAAAGTATACTGCGCCATCGTCATGACTCATCATCACAGCAGAACGCCGTGCAAGCCCTACTGGGCTTCTTGCGAACTACTGGCCTGTCGGAACCCCTCTGAGTGAATTGATTTTGTGTGTGCGTGTGTGCCCGTGTTTTGCTTCTATTTATTTTTTCACTCTCTCTTTCTCTTTCTCCGGGACCTGGCGACAAGTCCTTATTGGTCGTGTAGGACACATGCGGCAATCTTGGACCCCACGTCTCGGCGAGGGTATCGATAAGTGCTGTCGTTGTGGGCTTCGTATTGGCATCTTCGTAGTGCCACGGGCACTCGAGTAGTAGGTGTCCCAGTGTGTCTGTCCAGAGAGTTCTTGGAATAACGGACCCTCCACCTAGGGTGACCCGAGCCGGAGCCAGCACCTCCTCTAGAAAGATGTCTGGAGAATGGCTCGCGCTCCCAGTGGAGTAGACCTGCCTTCAGTTTTGAGAAAGCGCCGCATGGTGGTGCTCGCGACCGACACTATCATCATGGAGGATAATAAGACAGTGTGGACATACACGAATCTAATTAGACTCTTTGAGATAGAGCTTGCTAAGACGCGTGACAAGTCACCCCGGAAAAGAAGACACAAACCCAAAAGTTGGTGGGATGAGGAAGTTAAGAGAGCCATAGCAAGACGTCAGGAAGCCTCTAGGGAACACAGACATGCTAAGCAGCGGGGTGAACCGACAGATGACGTGGAAAGAAAATGGGCAACCTTTCTAAGCTGTAGAAGGGATGCATCCCTTCTGATCAATGAAAAGATTAGAAGGAAGGGAGCTCAGTGGCTGGCAGAAGTACATAAAAAAGATAGAAAGGCAGCTGCGAAATTTTGGAACCATCTAAACTCCCTAAGAAATGAGACGAGCCTAGAGCAGAACTTTATAACTACAGCCCAAGGTGCTAGGCTAGAAGGGGACGAAGCTATTGAATATATAAGAACAAGGGTGACAGAAAAATTTCAACAAAGAAGTACTTTATGCACCACAATAGACAAAGACGAATCAAGTGGTGCAATGGCTCCATTTTCACAACAAGAGTGGGAAAGGGCTGAGAAAAGGGTTCCTAGTAGTACATCAACAGGCCCAGATGGCATTCCAAATAGGCTGATAAAAACATTAGGTCCGAAGTCTAAGCAGGCTTTGAGAGAGGCAGTGAGTACAATAATAATCGATGGCGAAGTTCCCGATGGATGGAAACTTAGCAGGATGAGCATGATCTATAAAGGAAAGGGGGACAAAGCTGACATAAACAACTACCGTCCTATAACAGTGAAATCAGTGGTCTACAGGCTGGCGATGCAGATTATAAAGGAAAGACTGCAGGCGTGGATAGAGGATGAGGGGGTGCTGGGGGAACTGCAGAATGGGTTTCGGAAACACAGGAGATTGGAAGACAATCTGTTCTCACTGACGCAGTGCATCGAAATAGCAGAAAAAGAACACAGGCCCCTGTGGCTAGCATTTTTGGACATCAAGGGAGCGTACGATAGCGTGGTTCAAAAGGAATTGTGGGGAATACTGGACACACTAGGCGTGGAACATGTAGTCACTAATCTTTTAAAAGGTGTCTATAAAGGTAACAAGGTAGTTATAAAGTGGGAAAAACAGGTATCCAAGCCTGCAGAGGTAAAACGGGGGCTTAGGCAGGGGTGCCCCCTGTCACCCTTATTATTCATGATGTACCTACAAGGATTAGAGGCAAAATTAGAGGGAAGTGGACTGGGCTTCAACCTCTCTTTAGTCAAACAAGGAAAACTTATTGATCAGGCACTACCAGCATTAATGTACGCAGATGATATAGTGCTAATGGCCAACAACAAGGAAGATTTGCAGAGATTGATGGACATCTGTGGTAATTAGGGAGATAGGTTAGATTTTAGATTCAGTAGGGAAAAATCAGCAGTCATGATTTTCAATGACAACGAAGGTAGTGAGCTTAGAATACAGGAGGTCACGCTAGAGAGAACAGATAAATACAAATATCTGGGCGTATGGATAAGCAATTGGACTGAGTATCTGAGGGAACACGAAATATACGTGACGACTAAAGGTAACAGGAATGCAGCAGTCATGAAAAATAGGGCACTGTGGAATTACAATAGGTATGATGTTGTGAGAGGAATATGGAAAGGGGTCATGGTTCCTGGGCTGACGTTCAGCAATGTGGTCTTGTGCATGAGATCAGAAGTTCAAGCAAGATTAGAAATTAAGCAACGTGGAATAGGTAGGCTTGCTTTAGGAGCTCACGGGAGAACACCAAATCAGGGAGTACAAGGTGATATGGGATGGACATCATTTGAGGGCAGGGAAGCTAGCAGCAAGATAAAATTTGAGAAGCGATTGAGAGAAATGGGGGAAGAGCGTTGGGCTAGGAAGGTTTTCAGCTACTTGTACATGAAGAATGTCGATACAAAATGGAGGAAGCGAACCAGGAAGTTGACTGGTAAATACTTAGAAAACAGCAGGTGGCCAAACCAAAAAGAACTATCGGTTAAAGAAAAAGTGAAGGAAACGGAGACTGACATGTGGAGAATGGGCATGATTAAGAAGTCCGCACCTGAGATCTATCGAACTTTTAAGCAGGAAATTGCCAAGGAAAGGATCTATGATAATACTCGGGGTAGTTCTCTACTGTTTGAGGCCAGGACGGGAGTACTGCGAACCAAGACATATCGGGCCAAATACGAAGGGGTCGACACAGTATGCAGTGCGTGTGGAGAGGAAGAAGAAACTGCCGAACACTTGATAATGTTCTGTAAAGGGCTTCACCCTATAGTTCAGGATGATGGCGCAGAGTTTTTCAAAGCACTGGGATTTAGGGACAGCGAGGGCAAAATAGACTTTAAGCGGGTAGACTTAACTAGAAGGAGGTTATCTGATTGGTGGCTAAAGTCAAGGCACGAGTGAAAATCAAACCCTTCACTGCGAAGTACGAATCCTCAACTTCATTATTTAAAGGAAAAAAAGATAAATGTAATGGTTAGTTCACTAAGTATTACGGCTAGGCGGCGTTAGCCCCCGCCCGATCTAAAGGGTACAGCCGCATCCATCCATCCATCCATCATCACGGTGGCGGGCGGTAACAGCTAAGCGTTTTTCACCTGCAGCCCGTAGGGGCGCGTCAGTCGAGAGTTGTTCAAGACCGGCAACTGTTCACCACTCCTTCAGAGGCTATGGAAAGTGTTGCGTTGTTACACCGTCCGCCACAAGTGACGCTAGCGACCGACAACATTCTAAATTAAAGGAGGAGAAGGGTGTGGCATCTGTTTTTCTTCTCATGCAGCAGGCATCTTTCTAGAAGAGGCGTTGCCTGAGCTCATGAAGTCGCGACCACTGCTTCGAAAAATAAATGGTTAATTCATCATATCTTCCTCATTAAACGCCCTATTCCCCAACCCCAGTGTAGGGTAGCATACCTCATACCAGCATTTGCTTGAGCTACTTGCCTTTTTTTCTCGTTTCTCTCTCTCTCTCTTCCTCTCTCTCTATTATTCGCTTGTTCGCTATTGCTCTTTCCTGAAGCAAAAGCGAAGAAGGAACGTATTTTTTTAATAGTGCCATGTTCTCTACTTCAACTGCCCTTGCTGCCTTGCAGAGTGTGTTCAAATATTCAAGAACACGCAGCATAGACGAGTCTTTGAATGTCGCGAATAGCACAATTATGTGCTATTTGATTGCTGCCGCTTGATTATATTCGTTTTTTTACACCTGTTCATTTAAAAATATTTTCTAAATCGAATTTAATGCAGGAATTGCGTGACGTAGTGTGGAGCTCACTGAAGTCGTGTGGTGTCGGCATGGTGCCAGCAATACTAATGCTGGCAGTGAGCTCAGTGGCGGCGTCATGGCAATTGGTCTGGATCAAGCGCTGGACGGATGCAACCAACATCAGTGGGAAACTTGTAGACCCCAGCTGGGTTTTGGTGCTTGCCGTCCTGTCGGTGGGAACAGGTAGGCACCACCATCCTCCTATTGTGATGTAGTAGATACCAGACAAAAATTGCCCCGGAAGCACTTTCTACAGATAGTTCCCCATAGAAGCTGGAACTTGCGTTCTCAGGTGGAGACAGATGTCGCAGCCGAAGAAACTCGACAGACCCCTGTCGAAAGCGCCGCCGGCCCCGGAAAACACCTTTTTATCATGCAAGAATCAAGAAGCTTTATTTTCAACAGCTGTTGGGGGTCACTCCAGGCAAACAAAATCACACCTTATCCACGGAGTGCATTATGATAAGTGCGGCGAAGCGTCCGTTCATCTGTGCGGCCGTCTATGCATCCATTCGTGTGTTCGTTTATTTAAGCGTCCGCCCGTTCGTTCATTCATTCGTGCGTCCGTCCATTCATCTGTCTGTCTGTCCATTCGTCCATCCGTCCGTCTATCTAGTGAACACTTCAAGTGCCACCATCTCGCATCTATTCATCATATAATAAATATATAGACGTACCACCATCCAGCAGACATTTCAAAGACTAAACAAGAGGTGTCACCCGCGCACTTTCTTACGGCCTGCGCTTCGTGTCTAGTTCCTACCTTCTACCGCCCCTAGTTCATCACTATTTACTAGTTCACTGTATTGATGGCACTACGGCCAAACCCTCGCTAAACCTTTCTAAAAGCAAGGAGGTTACGCTCAGCGAGTTTAACAAGGCAACCCTTCTTGTTTACTTAGTGCTCAACGTGTGTCCTTCTGATACTGGTGTCCTTTTTAGGAGGCATCAAATTCAAGGCAAATTTTATCGGAGATTAAGTCACATATGCTCTTTTTTGTAAGTCATTTCATCAGAAGCAACTCTCTTTTTTATTAATTAGCGTGTGTAGGTTTCCTCCTTAATTAAAAAGGATGCGCGCGTACCACTCCTCTATTCTGGCCGTGAAGGTGGCTACCTACTACTACTAAGACTACATACATCGCAGACGCACGACTCACAGCATAGAGAGATTAGCCTCAAAAAGCGACGAAAATGCAGCTTTATAGCCCCTGAGTACACGAGGCAGTGCCGACATATACTTTTGTTTACATAACGAACAACTTAAAAACATGGAAATACTGGAAAATATAAAACATACATTTTAAACATACGATAAATTGTAACGTAACAAAAAAAAGATAACGACGTTGTATAATAAATTTCAAAATGCTTGTTTTCAACACTTTTATATTGTCACGAGTAAAACAAGACCTACAGCAAGGAGTTTACCTGAACCAGAGCAACGAAAATGTTTTCTTCTTCTTCGCAGCCCAAAACGAGAATGAGACACAACGGCTTGTTCATCAATGGTGGCATTACCCCCTCTCCCAAGAAGCATCGTCTCGATGCTGTACATGAAGGCAGAAAAAGAATATCAGACAAAAATTACTATGCAAGCAAAATTAATGGCTTTAGGCGAAATAACGTAGTTGGTTGTGGAGTCAACAGCCAAATGAGAGATATGAAAAATAGGAAAGAATGTAAGGAAAAGGCGAAACAAAAAGAAAGACGCAAAGTTACAAATAAATTAAAAGTGTGGCAGCTTGGGCCAGTTGGTACGGCATGACGATAGTTATGGCGCGAGAAGAAAACGACGACACAGAGACAAGAAGGACACGAAATACACGAGCGCTAACTTCCAACTGAGTTTATTGAGCCAAGCACGAAAACATATGGAGGAGACAGTAACCATGTGACAAAAACCATATGGCACAAAGAGCAGAACATGAGTAAGAGAAAAACAAAAACAGAAAACAAAAAAAACAAAAGCACCGAAAAACGGCAAAGAAAAATCTATAAGAAAACGAAACAGAAAAGTAAATAGAATATAACTATTTGCGCGCACCGAAACTTTCGAGGAACCTCAGTTCTTTCTCGGACAGAGCCACGGAGGGCTTGCTAATACAAGGCACCTGTCCGCGTGTCATCTGCGCGGCCTCGACAATGACTCAGGTGCGCTCATCTCTGTGCTTGTACAGCGTCGCTGTGTCCTTGAAAAGGGGCACACAATTGCACTCAGTGCAGTGATGAGCAAGAAAACCATTTTTCCCGTTTCTAACATTGTTGGCAAGTTCTCTCAGCCCATCGTTCAGAAACCTTCCGGTCGTTCCGACATAACAAGCATCGCATGAAAGGGGGGTCCTATAGACAACTTCCCGGAAGCATGCCGCATACATGTTTCTATGATCAACTCTGTGTTCCGTTGATGACTGCGTTTTTAGGGGGTTTGTAGATTTGGTGAGGCTGATTATTTTAACGGTTCCAAGAACAGGACATGAACTCCAACAAATTTTCCGATTTTCTTGAGCCTGTGTGATATCTGGTGTTTGTCCCCGCAGGGGCGCCTGCGCAAGTAGGCGTTTGGTGTGTAGCGACACCACGGACCCGAGCTAACGGGGGAGTTTCTACTCCCTCCCACGCCTAGCCGTGCATGGCTTTGCCATGTCCGGGGAAAAGGGGATCCTGGGGGTTGAGCCGACGCTGGGTGATTGGACCTTTAAGGCCCCCCCGGCAGAGGCAACACACCCCTTTGGCCCCGGCTTCACGTAGACGGCACCCCTGGGCTAACCAACCCAGGGGAAATCGGCAGCCGGCTTTTCCTATCTCTCTCTCCCTACATCTTCGTCTTTTGTTCTCACTTTACATCTTTCCTGTCTTTTCCTCACTTCATTTTACTTCCAATTTTTTTCTGGCGGCAAGGGTTAACCTAGTGTAAATATCCAACCTTGGGTAGATATATTAGGTTATAGCGGCCATGTACAGCTGGCGCCTGCGCCTCCTTCGCGTCTCGCAGCGTCCCCTTGTTGGGCTCAGTGGTGGGTGGCTGGCATGGCCGCCGAATAAGCTATCAAATTTATGGGAACCCCTAGCCCTCTTACAACTAATAACCCCTCCAAGAGGTGGCGCCGATGCAATTTTTGAGTTTGTTCCAAACAAAAAAGATAACTTCCCCAAATACCACATAATTCACTGTGAAAGTACAGAAAAGAAAGCTAGAAGTATTTCACCTTTCCTTGTGTCCAAATGTCTCATAGAAACGCTGGGCGCAGGCTACAAGGCCACAAAGACTGCCAGTGGTGACCTGTTACTTGAATTAAAAGACAACGCACAGTACCAGAGACTACATAAACTCACAACATTTGGGGATCAGCCTATCACAGTCACACCGCATCGAACCTTGAACACAGTGAAGGGTGTTGTGCCAGATGGAGACCTGATGGACCTCTCTGATGATGAACTTCTAACAGGTTGGAAAGAGGAAAACGTCATTCAGGTGCGGCGTATCAAAATAAGAAGAGAAAATAAGGAAATCCCAACGAAGCACATCATACTAACTTTCGCATGTAGCACCCTCCCAACTGAAATAGCAACAGGATATCTTAAACTGCCAGTTAGACCATACATACCCAACCCGAGGCGCTGCTTTAAGTGTCAGAGGTTCGGGCACGGCTCCCAGAGCTGCCGAGGACACACTACCTGCGCGAAATGCGGCACCAAAGGTCATACCGCTGACGATGACTGTCAGCTACAAGTGCACTGCGCAAACTGTGAGGGTGACCATCCTGCATATTCCAGGTCATGCGTGGCCTGGAAAATGGAAAAAGAAATTATTAGTACAAAGTTTAAATTGAACATAAGCTTCCGTGAAGCGCGGCAGCGCGTTTCCCCGCATTTTGCTGGGAACACATTGTATGCCGAAGTGGTGCGAGGGGAGTCAGCACCACTTCGGTTTTCGGCAATGCCTTGGACCACGCCCAGCGTGCCGAGGCAAACGCCACAAGCCCCCACGGGGGGAGCAGCCTCGGCAGCCCCACCCTCCTTGAATACAGCCCCACCGAAGGCTCCTGTGAACCTTGGCAGCAGCCAGGGCACCACACAAACTAAAGAGGTCCCCTCGACCTCCAGCCCGGTGGGGTATAAGGCTCCGTCTGTCACGACGAAGTCTACAACGAAAACATTATCTGTCGCCTTTCCTGAGGCGATGGACACTTCAACTGCACCGGCGCAGACTGCGCCAAAGGAGCGGCGGGGTTCCCTCGACCGCTCCAAAAAAGACAAAACGGTAATTACAGGGCCTTCTAAAGGCTCTGTAAGATAAGTCACTTCTCTCTTTAGACACCAGCCACACTCATTTCGTACACACAGCACTTCTTTACTCCCATAATGGAGACACAAATTATACAATGGAACGTCAGAGGACTACTTCGAAACCTCGACGATGTCCAAGAACTTCTACACAAACATTCTCCAAAAGTTCTGTGTGTACAGGAAACACACTTAAAATCCAAGAATACAAGTTTCTTGCGTCAATGTGTTGTCTTCCGAATGGACAGAGATGATGCTGTGGCGTCATCTGGTGGTGTAGCCATTATTGTTAATCGAGGAGTAGCATGTAGTCGTCTACCACTACTAACACCCCTAGAGGCAGTGGCTGTTCGAGCAGTTCTATTGAATAAGCTCGTCACCATCTGCTCTCTATACATACCGCCCCAACACCGCCTGGAAAAACATGATTTCCAATCTTTAATAGATGAGTTACCAGAACCTTATTTGGTTCTAGGGGACCTGAATGCGCACAGCGGTTTATGGGGTGACTGTCGATGTGATGCACGAGGTTGTCTCATTGAACAGTTCCTCTTTTCATCAGGTGCTTGTCTGTTGAATAGAAAAGAGGCAACATATTATAACCTTGCAAACAATACTTACTCCTCCATAGATCTCAGTATCGCATCTCCTTCACTTGTACCATTACTTCAGTGGAAAGTCATAATTATACCATACGGAAGTGACCATTTTCCTTTAGTTTTGAGTACACCAATAACATATGAATATCCTCCACATGTTCCCAAATGGCTGGTGAACAAAGCCGACTGGGAACAATTTCAAAAGATTACACACCTAAGTTGGACCGACATATGCGGATTAGGCATAGATGAAGCTGTGCAGTACTTCACGGCTTTTCTTACTGACGCAGCAGCCAAGTGCATTCCACAAACATCTGGACTGCCCGGCAAACGACACGTCCCGTGGTGGAACACTGACTGTCAGAATGCGCGAAAGGAACAAAACAGGGCATGGAGGTTGCTGCGCAACTCGCCGACAGCGGAAAACCTTGAGAGCTTTAAGAAAATAAAATCTCGTGGCAGGAGAACGCGTCGGCAGGCCAGAAGAGAAAGCTGGCAGAAGTTTTTATCAGGGGTCAATTCATACACACAGAAGGCTAAAGTCTGGAACATGGTCGGTAGGATAGCAGGTAAACAAGTACACACACTTCCACTCGTAAACACTCAAGGTGATACCTTGGAAGATCAGGCAAACTTCCTCGGGGCACATTTTGAACGGGTATCCAGCTCGTCCCACTATACTGACACTTTCCAAAAATACAGAACAAGAATAGAAAAGCAGAAACTCGAACACAAATCCACTAGATACGAGGCATATAACCAAGCTTTCAGTCTAGCGGAGCTCCGAACATCCCTAAACTCCTGCAGTACTTCTGCCCCAGGTTCTTACCGTGTGGTGTATGAAATGTTAAAAAACCTACCAGCCAAAACACAAAAAACCTACTTTGTTTGTACAATGCTATCTTGTTTTCTGGCACTATCCCTACCTCCTGGAAAGAGGCTATTATTATTCCCATTTTGAAAGAGGGCAAGGACCCTTCTTTAGCTTCAAGTTATAGGCCTATTGCACTTACAAGCTGCTTGTGCAAAGTATTCGAAAAAATGATAAACTGCCGACTTGTACATATCCTTGAAACAAACAATTTGCTCGACCCATTTCAGTGCGGGTTCCGAGAAGGTAGATCCACCACAGACCACCTTGTTCGTATCGAGGCACAGATCAGAGACGCCTTCGTCCATAAACAATATTTTCTCTCTGTGTTCCTCGATATCGAAAAGGCGTATGATACAACATGGCGTTTCGGAATTCTAAGAGACCTGTCCCACCTTGGTGTGGGAGGAAGAATGTTTCATATAATCGAAAGTTACCTGTCAAACCGGACATTCCGTGTCCGTCTGGGCAGTGTGCTCTCCCAAACATTTGTCCAGGAAACAGGCGTTCCACAAGGTGGCGTGCTTAGTTGCACACTTTTTATTATCAAAATGAATTCTTTGCACTTGTCCATTCCCCGCAATATGTTCTATTGTACATATGTCGACGACGTTCAGCTTGGCTTCAAGTCATGCAACTTGGCCATGTGTGAGCGGCAGGTTCAGCTGGGTTTAAATAAGGTCTCCAAATGGGCAGATGAAAACGGATTTCGACTTAACACACAAAAAAGCACGTGTGTCTTGTTCTCTCGAAAGAGAGGCATGCACTCGGAACCTGACATTCGACTGAACGGACAACGTCTGTCCGTCAAAGCCGAGCATAAATTCTTAGGCTTAATCTTGGACAACAAGTTGACCTTGGTGCCACACATAAAGTATTTAAAAACAAAATGTTTAAAAGCCATGAATGTTATAAAAGTGTTGTCACGTACTATGTGGGGTAGTGATAGGCAATGCCTCATGAATCTGTATCGAAGCCTCGTTCACACCCGCTTAGATTATGGGGCCGTTGTTTATCAGTTTGCAACTCAAAGTGCTTTGAAGATGCTGGACCCCGTGCACCATTTGGGCATCCGCCTTTCTACGGGTGCTTTTCGCACCAGCCCCGTAGAAAGCCTTTACGTTGAGTCAAATGAGTGGTCGCTTCATCTGCAAAGAACTTACATGTCCTTTGTTTATTTCCTTAAGGTGAAAGCAGACAAGAAGCACCCCTCATACCCTACTATTAATGATCTGTCGAGCAACATTCTGTTTCAAAACAGGCCTTCGATGAGGCAGTCCCTCTCAGTTCGCCTGAAGGGTCTAGCTGAAGAAACTGGAGTGTCACTTGAACACAGTTTAGTGGCTCCTGTAGCATACCCGCCACCATGGCAATGGCAGACTATAGACTGCGATGTGTCTTTCCTAGAAGTAACAAAACATGCACCTATTGCCCATGTTCGAACATACTTCCTGGAACTTCAACACAAATACACACGTCCTGACTTTTTTACAGATGCCTCCAAGACTAACTCCTCTGTGTCCTACGCTGCTGTCGGCCCATCCTTTTCGGATGCTGGCCCTCTACATTCACGCACAAGTATCTTCACCGCGGAAGCTTACGCGATACTTGTGGCAGCTAAACACATCAAACAATTACAAATACAAAAAGCAGTAACTTATACAGACTCCCTCAGTGTGGTAACGGCTCTGCACAGTCTTAAAAAACAAAAAAACCCGGTCCTGGTCTCAGTTTACTCCATTTTGTGCACACTCTACACACTCAAACAACATGTTGTAGTGTGCTGGGTGCCAGGGAACCGTGAGATCCAAGGCAACGAGAGGGCGGATCAGCTCGCTGCATCCGTCCATGAGAGCACCACCATTACATCCATATCAATCCCGGCCCTTGATCTTAAGCCGTCTCTCAAACGAAACCTCAGGGACTACTGGCAGAGCAAATGGGATACACACACACAAAACAAACTACACGTTATCAAGCCACACCTTGGCCACTGACCACCAGTATCAAAATCACGTCATACAGAGGTAATACTAACGAGACTCAGGATAGGACACACATACACGACACACTCATATCTTTTGTCCGGTGGCGACCCACCATTGTGTGACAGATGTGGTGAAGCACTAACAGTTCTTCACATCTTAATTCAGTGCAAACAATTGGACACTATAAGAAAACAACACTTTCCATTACCCTACCGACAACATATACCTTTACACCCTGCAATGTTCGTCGGTAGGGAACCGCTTTTTAGTTATAAATCATTGCTAGCGTTTTTAAAAGAAATTCATAGTTTTGGTATCATATACCCGGGAATTCCGTAGCACGACCTCTCCTGAGAGGTTTTTGCTGCGGTGGCTACACAAGAAAGCACGTGCCTGACGGCCCTTGGACGCAAGGGTATGAACTAGTGAGGCACTTGTGCTAATGCCATACATATCCACCATCGTCTTTTATTATCACCAACTTTGTTCATCTATTCGCACCACACACACCTTTCACAGCATGGTCATGATTTTATCACTTGTATGTTTTTACCCGCATTACCGCGAGGAATTTTATGGCCCTTGTACAGCCGCTAATCACAATCATTGTCCACATTCCTGTCTCATGAACTGGCGCTCTTTGGCCATCAAATGGCCCTTGCGCCAAAAAACACCATATATCATCATCTGGTGTTTGTATGAAACCACGGCTATCCTTTCACCTTCCGTATCCGTGTTGCTCAGATTCTGTCGCTGTATCTGCTCCGCCTTATTAGTCCGCAGGATAGTCTCAGCAACGGAAGCGATAAACGCCTCGGGGAAACCCGAAGCCTTAGGCCGGAAAACTTGAGCTTTGAAGTTCGCAGAGATATTGTGGGCGCACGACCTATTTAAGGCATTTTCAAGACAGGTTCGTGCTATGCCTTGCTTATGTAACTAACATGCTGTGTGCGGAAGAAAAAGGAAGTAGAGGTTCCTGCACGCGTGGTTCATAACACCAACAGATGTGCTGTGAGCTAAAAACCAGCCTTAAATCCAAAAAGCGTAACTTGTCGTTCTCTGGCATTTCATGTGTCAACACAAGAGGCTTTCAACAATCTTCGAACACATGTATCGTTTAAATCGCAAACGATAGGAACATAGAAGAATTACAATTTACAAGAACCCAGAAATTATCCACGTATCTGAATACTTCGACGACATGCGAGCCTTCTAACTTTTCCTGCAGCTTTTTGCCCAATTTCTCCAATAGAAGATCACCGAGTACAGGCGCTATTCATGAGCCGATTGAAACACCCTTTTTCTTCAGATAAATGCTATCATTTCATTGAACGAAAGTAGAGGTAAGGTACAGCCAAACCAGGTCAAGAAAATCTCCCGCACTGATGCCATTTTTTAATTGAAAGTTCAATTCTCCGAAAATTTTTATGTTATCCCTTATGCATTCTAACTGCTCATCGTGAGGCAGAGAGCAGTATAGGTCATTTATGTCAATTGAAAAACCGAAAAGATTAGATTTACTTGACTGTTTGAAAAAATTCTATCAGAGCCTGCGAGTTTTTGATCATAAATGGGTCATCAATTTTTAGACACTTTAGATGGGTCTGAATAAACAAGCTGAGTTGCTTTTTCCACGTACCACTTTCTGTCACAATGACACGGAAGGGTATGTCAACCTTTTGTGTTTCGGCAGAAAAAAACATTCTGACCCATTTTTGTCACTTTTGCTGATATGCTGTGCTGTTTTAACTCTTTTTTTAACTCCAAATGTAGTTGTTTTGTTCTCGCGCTATAGCTATTGTCATTACCAATGAAGTCAGTCATTCACTGGTGATTCACAGCGCGAAAAGTACTGTTTGAGCCGTGAAACGCTAATGACTTTTATTTGCAGAGGGAATCGGTAACTTCTCGAAGTGCCTGCTGGAAGAACCTCGTAAGTAACGTCGCTGAGACATTGTACGACCTTGTAAGGGCCGAAGTAGCGGCGAAGAAGCTTTTCTAAACGCCCAGGCTGTCGGATAGGGGTCCACACCTAGATTTCATCATCAGGCTTGAAAATATTATCACGTTGACTAAGATTGTAGTGGTGCGAGTCTGCACTTTTATGATATTTAATACGATGATGAGCAAATTGACGGGCCTCTTTTACACACTGCTTCAATTTGGCGGCATCCGTGTGGTATATTCCTAAGTTGTCGGGCAATAGCATGGCGTCGAGCGTCGTCATGACTTCGCAACCGTGGAGTAAGTGAAAAGGTGTGAAACCGGTACTTTCTAGAACAGAAGTGTTATACGCAAAAGGTATGTAAGAAAGGATGGCGTCCCAGTTCTTGTGATCGATGTCCACATACATTGACAGCATGTCTGCCATTGTCATATTAAGTCGTTCAGTCAGCCCGTTTGCTTGCGGGTGGTAAGCCGTTGTCTTACGATGTCCCGTGCCACTTAATCGCAAGATTTCTTGCAGCATCTCTGTGGTGAAAGCTGTCCACGATCAGTTATGACGACAGCTGGCGCACCGTGACGTAAGACGATGCTGTTAACAAAAAATTGGGTGAGGTCTGCTGTGGTGGCTTTTGGAAGTGTCTTTGTTTCGCAGTAGCGTGTAAAGTAGTCAGCAGCGACCACAATTCACCAGTTTCCAGAAGAAGACGTGGTGAATGACCCTAGCAAGTCCATGCCAATCTGGTGAAAGCGCGGCTTTTTGTTTATTGGTTGCGGAAGTCCCGCTGGTCGTAAAGGTGGAATCTTACGCTGCTGACAGTCGCGACATGTGCCAACGTAGTGCTTCAAGGTCTTTGCGAGACGTGGCCAGTAGTAGGGCCGTTGAATTCGTTGCAGCGTGCGCGTATAGCCGAGGTGTCCGGACGCACGTAAAATGTCACCACGAAGCGTAGTTAACGCGACAAGCAGATACATAGCTTGTGTGGGGTGGAAGTTTTTTTTTTGTAAAGCACTCCATCGCGGAAACAAAAGGAGGATAGCGAGCGTGCAAACCTTCGAGGAGGGTGGGAATTGCGCCCTTCCAGGTAGTCAATGAGCGCAATGAGTTCCGAGTCGTGACGCTGTTGCTCAGCCAAGCGGGTTGCTGATACAGCAGAAAGAAAAGTGTCGTTGTCTTCAAGGTCAGTGTTGGCAGTTTCGACCGGGGCACGTGAGAGACAGTCGGCGTCGGTGTGTTTCCGCCCAGATTCGTGGACGATGGTGACATCGAAATCTTGTAGCCGAAGGCTCCATCGTGCAAGACGACCTGAGGGATCTTTGAGATTTGCGAGCCAACAAAGGAAATGGTGGTCGCTAAATACCCTGAATGGGCGGCCATACAAGTATGGGCGGAAGTTTGTTATAACCCAGACAACAGCGAGGCATTGCTTCTCGGTTGAAGAATAGTTTTTCTCCGCTGGGGATAACGTTCTGCTCGCATAAGCGATCATGCGCTCCATGCCATTATGCCACTGAACTAATACCGCTCCTGGTCCAACGTTGCTCGCGTCAGTGTGTAATTCCATGTCAGCGCTTTCGTCAAAATGACCCAGTACAGGCGGAGCCTGGAGGAGGTTTCGGAGGGTGTCGAACGCATGACACTGATCGGGACCCCAAACAAACTAGACATCGTCTTTTGTAAGCTTGTTGAGGGGTTCAGCAATCTTCGAAAAGTTTTTGACAAAGCGCCTGTAATACGCACAGAGCCCCAGAAATCGGCGTACGACGCGCTTATTTGTGGGCACGGGAAAGGCAGCAACAGCACGGGTTTTCTCCGAATCTGGGCGGATGCCCGCATGGCTCACAACGTGACCAAGGAACTTCAGTTCTTCATATCCAAAATGACATTTCTCGGGTTTGAGAGAAAGCCCCGCTGTTCTGATTGCCTAAAGTACTGCATGAAGGCGTTGTACGTGTTGTTCAAACGTGTCTGCAAAGACCACGACGTCATCAAGGTAAACAGGACATGATTGTCATTTGAGCCCTGTGAGAACCGTATCCATCATTCTTTGGAAAGTACCTGGCGCTGAGCATAGACCGAAAAACAACACTTTAAACTCGTACAGGCCGTCAGGAGTAATAAACGCCGTCTTTTCGCGATCGCGCTCATGCACTGCGATTTGCCAGTAGCCGCTACGTAAATCCATGGAAGAAAAATTTTTAGCGTTGCGTATACGGTCCACTGAGTCATATATCCGGGGTAGAGGATAAACGTCCTTTTTGGTGACCTTGTTCAGTTTACGGTAATCAACGCAAAAAGGTAACGTACCGTCTTTCTTATTTACTAGCACAACTGGCGGAGCCCAGGGACTGGTTGATAGCTGGATGACGTCGTCCTGAAGCATCTGCTGGACTTAGTCACGTATAGCGTCTTGCTCTTTTTGTGACACCCTATAGGCGTGTTGTCGGATGGGTCTCTTGGTGGGTTCCGTGATGATACGGTGCTGAGCAAGCGGTGTCTGTTTAACCTTTGACGTAGTGCCGAAGCAGTCTTGAAATGAGCCGAGTAAACGCAAAAAGCTTTCTTGTTGAGCCGAAGGTAGTCTCTCGTTTACGTCGCGAGTGTTTGCGAAGGCCTCGTCAGGATGACCATTCGATGAAAATGAAGCTAACGTGGGTGAATCTTCGACATCGGCAAGTTCTTGACAATATGCAATAGCAGTGTGCGTCGTTAGATGATGATATTCGTTGCTGAAGTTCATGACTAGCAGGTGAACATGCCTGTTGCTAGGCTGAATAATTCCTCGGGTAACACAGATTTGTCGTGAAATAAGGAGAGACAAGTTTGCCTCTGCAATTACCACGTCAGACACGTTCTACCCCAATTCAACTTTCACAAAGGGGATACTTCGAGGTGGGAGAGTCAGAGAATCGTCGGTAACACATGTGGGGTCTCATATTTACGAGCGACACTACCACGCTCTTGAAGTGAACGGACACAGTAGGGTGGTCGGGGAAAACAAACAAACACTTGCGTTTATTTAACAAATTTAGACGACGATATTGTCCGCCGAATCGATACATCAATCGTAATTAACACACTAGGACATCCGTACACACTATTTCCATACACTCCAAAACATGACTAACACAATAACACGACAAACACACAATAACATACCCAGGTGGCGTCGCCAATGCTTATCTTACCACGTGGGCCCCCTGGTACGCAGGCCGCGGTACCACGCGCTGAGGACCTACGGTAAAGACAACTGTTCGCGGCAACTGCCACGCGCAGAAGAGACTCGCTCACTTCTCACCCGTCACCAAGGCTTGCTTCCGCCAGGGGTCACCACCGGCGCTACCACGCTACCACCACAACAACCATGACGATAGTGGTACGATAGATGGATGCATGCATATGGCTGTACCCTTTATCTCGGGCGGTGGCTAGCGCCACCAAGCTGTAATACCTAATGAACCAAAAACTAGATTTATTTTTTTTCCTTTAAATAGTGAGGATGAGGATTCGTACTTTGCACTGAAGGATTTAATTTTCACTCATGCCTTGACTTTAGCCACAAATTAGATAACCTCCTTCTAGTTAATTCTATCAGCTTACAGTCTATTTTGCCCTTCCTGTCCCTAAACCCCAGTGCTTTGAAGAACTCTGCGCCATCATCCTGCACGATAGGGTGAATCCCTTTACAGAACATTATCAAGTGTTCGGCAGCTTTTTCTTCCTCTCCGCACGCACTGCATACCGTGTCTACCCCTTCGTATTCGGCCCGATATGTCTTGGTTCACAATACTCCTGTCATGGCCTCAAACAGTAGAGAACTACCCCGAGTATTATCATAGATCTTTCCTTGGCAATTTTCTGCCTTAAAGTTCGATATATTTCTAGTGCGGACTTCTTAATGAAGCCAATTCTCCACATGTCGGTCTCAGCTTGCTTCAGCTTCTTCTTAACCGATAATTCTTTTTGGTTTGGCCCCCTGCTGTTTTCTAAGTAATTACCATTCAATTTTCTGGTTCGCTTCCTCCAGTTTGTATGGACATTTTTCATGTACAAGTAACTGAAAACCTTCCTTGCCCAACGCTGCTCCCCCATTTCTCTCAACCGCTTCTCAAATTTTATCTTGCTGCTAGCTTCTCTGCCCTCAATTAATGTCCATCCCATATCACCTTGTGCTCCCTGATTTGGCGTATTCGCGTAATCTCCTAAGGCAATGAGGGTGGCGATTTGGGCTTGTTGGTATGGTTGCATGATGATGGATGGTAGCGCAGACAACGAACACGGACAAGAGAAGGCACATAGACACAACACAGCGCTAACTTTCAACAACAGTTTATTACACGCAGATCTCCGTGGTGTATGCGATCCACCACGCCAACGTCGCACGTGCGTAGCTCTAAAAACCATCAAATATAACCAACGCGCGTGTTCCAATACTTTACAATTTTATATTTTTCAATCTTTTTTTACTTTTTCTTTCTTCCTTTTATCCCATGTTACCACAAACCCTATCGCGAATACATGTAATCAAGTTCCTTATCTGTCAACACCACTGATGGGCTGCTCACACACGTGTCACCTAGCTCTGCAATTCTGCCGGCCTCCAATACCAACCGCGTCATCTCGTGCCTACTTCTATTGATTATAACCGTTTCCTTGAATTTCGGTGTGCACTTACATCTCTGGCAATGAAGGGAAAGAAAACCATCAGGAACAACACTATTTACTTTGTTATTGTGCTCGCGCAAGCGATCGTTTATGCATCTACTGGTCTGACCGATATAACACTTTCCACAAGTAAGTGGAATGAGGTATACAACACACATGATGCACTCCACAAATAGGTTTCTATGTTTCTTTTGGCATACATTTGATTTTCCCTTGTCTGGTCTTGTGCTTCTGCAAAGACTCACCAACTTATTGGGTGCCGAGAAAACTACGTTAGTGCCACATTTTTCCGCAATCTTTTTTATCCTGTGAGAAACCTTATGCATGTATGGAATTACGGCAAAACTTTCTTTTCTTGAGCTCACCCTATCCATCCCTTCACATCTTTTCTCCAGCACTTTTCTGTGCAATCCTTCAGCAACGGACACGACGAGGCTCTTGGGGTACCCGGCATTGCTTAGCCTCGAGACCTGTTGTCTGAAGCTTTCATTCATGAGGCACCGGCAGGACTTCTTTAGTGCCTCACTCAAGCACATCTTCGCAATGCCTCGTTTTACCAGTTTAGTATGCGCTGAGTGAAACTGTAGTAAAGGCTTACTTGCTCTGGGCTCGTAACACCAGCATGTCTTTTCATCTGAGAATTGAAAGTTAATGTCAAGAAATCTGAGCCTTCCGTCACATGGCATTTCAAAAGTCACTTCAAGTGGGTTAAGCCCCTCACGAAAAACGCTACACACGCTATTACATTGAGTAGCAAAATCTGCAGTTCTGTCATTGATAAACACTAAAAAGTCATCGACGTACCTAAATACGTGCACAACATTGTATTCATTTAGGCGTCCTGATAGCCTCCTGTCCATTTCAGCCAAAAACAAATTACTTAAAACTGGTGCTAAGCACGAGCCAATGCATACTCCTTGTTTTTGCAGATACAGGGTACCATTGTTTTCAATAAACGTTGACGACAAGTAAAACCTAAGTAATTCTAAGAAATTGTCGACGGACGTACCTGCTTGTGAGCTAAATCTAACGGCACCGTACTCATCGATGCATTCGCCAACACTTGTTAATACTGCTGATTGTGGCAGAGAATAGTACAGATCTTTTATGTCAGCCGAAAACGCTTTTAACCCTATGTTTTTTCGTTCCCTGACGAAACTTATCACCTGTTCCGAATTTTTTGTCAGGAAGGGGTCATTTATGTCAAGCAAGTTTAATGTTCTTTGCAGATACACAGCTACAGCTTTTTGCCACGTGTCCTTCTCCGACACTATCACTCTGAACGGTACTCCTTCCTTATGCGTTTTAGCACTAAAGAACACATCCAGACTGTCATTTTTACTTTTTCTGATACCGCTAAGCACACCTTCTAGATTCATCCTCTTACAAAGATCTATTGCTTTTCCCCTCACTTTTTCAATCGAAATACTTTTCTTTTCGCTGAACACTGCCGTAATAGCACTTTTAGCCTTTTCTTTAAATTCATCATGCGAGAAAACCGCAAACCCTCCTTCTTTATCGACTGGAAGTACACTCAGAGCATGCTGTGTCAAGTAAGTTTCCACGCGTTTGAGAGGCAAACTGCGGCATGGAGGCCTACACAATTTTAAAGCGTCCACACCTTCGTTGATGATCCTGGTGGCTCCACACCTTCCACACCTTCGTTGATGATCCTGGAAAGCGGAGATTCACTTTCGAAAGCATCTACGTCTGGCAGACCAAATGATAGAATTCCACTGGAAGCTTCAATTACGACTGTTACGTGATTTGGTGGACAAAGTGCGCGTGAGTGCAACCTCCAACGTTCATGTGGCAGAAGGCATCTGCCTACCGGACTTTGTACTAGAAGTATTGGGACTTGGGCCAAAGTTTGCCGTGCAACCTCAAAAGAACAAGCCGGAACTCGTATCAATTGTACGTCAAGTGTCGAAGCGGGTTCCCGAGGATCAAGCCACCAGGATCATCAACGAAGGTGTGGACGCTTTAAAATTGTGTAGGCCTCCATGCCGCAGGTTGCCTCTCAAACGCGTGGAAACTTACTTGACACAGCATGCTCTGAGTGTACTTCCAGTCGATAAAGAAGGAGGGTTTGCGGTTTTCTCGCATGATGAATTTAAAGAAAAGGCTAAAAGTGCTATTACGGCAGTGTTCAGCGAAAAGAAAAGTATTTCGATTGAAAAAGTGAGGGGAAAAGCAATAGATCTTTGTAAGAGGATGAATCTAGAAGGTGTGCTTAGCGGTATCAGAAAAAGTAAAAATGACAGTCTGGATGTGTTCTTTAGTGCTAAAACGCATAAGGAAGGAGTACCGTTCAGAGTGATAGTGTCGGAGAAGGACACGTGGCAAAAAGCTGTAGCTGTGTATCTGCAAAGAACATTAAACTTGCTTGACATAAATGACCCCTTCCTGACAAAAAATTCGGAACAGGTGATAAGTTTCGTCAGGGAACGAAAAAACATAGGGTTAAAAGCGTTTTCGGCTGACATAAAAGATCTGTACTATTCTCTGCCACAATCAGCAGTATTAACAAGTGTTGGCGAATGCATCGATGAGTACGGTGCCGTTAGTTTTAGCTCACAAGCAGGTACGTCCGTCGACAATTTCTTAGAATTACTTAGGTTTTACTTGTCGTCAACGTTTATTGAAAACAATGGTACCCTGTATCTGCAAAAACAAGGAGTATGCATTGGCTCGTGCTTAGCACCAGTTTTAAGTAATTTGTTTTTGGCTGAAATGGACAGGAGGCTATCAGGACGCCTAAATGAATACAATGTTGTGCACGTATTTAGGTACGTCGATGACTTTTTAGTGTTTATCAATGACAGAACTGCAGATTTTGCTACTCAATGTAATAGCGTGTGTAGCGTTTTTCGTGAGGGGCTTAACCCACTTGAAGTGACTTTTGAAATGCCATGTGACGGAAGGCTCAGATTTCTTGACATTAACTTTCAATTCTCAGATGAAAAGACATGCTGGTGTTACGAGCCCAGAGCAAGTAAGCCTTTACTACAGTTTCACTCAGCGCATACTAAACTGGTAAAACGAGGCATTGCGAAGATGTGCTTGAGTGAGGCACTAAAGAAGTCCTGCCGGTGCCTCATGAATGAAAGCTTCAGACAACAGGTCTCGAGGCTAAGCAATGCCGGGTACCCCAAGAGCCTCGTCGTGTCCGTTGCTGAAGGATTGCACAGAAAAGTGCTGGAGAAAAGATGTGAAGGGATGGATAGGGTGAGCTCAAGAAAAGAAAGTTTTGCCGTAATTCCATACATGCATAAGGTTTCTCACAGGATAAAAAAGATTGCGGAAAAATGTGGCACTAACGTAGTTTTCTCGGCACCCAATAAGTTGGTGAGTCTTTGCAGAAGCACAAGACCAGACAAGGGAAAATCAAATGTATGCCAAAAGAAACATAGAAACCTATTTGTGGAGTGCATCATGTGTGTTGTATACCTCATTCCACTTACTTGTGGAAAGTGTTATATCGGTCAGACCAGTAGATGCATAAACGATCGCTTGCGCGAGCACAATAACAAAGTAAATAGTGTTGTTCCTGATGGTTTTCTTTCCCTTCATTGCCAGAGATGTAAGTGCACACCGAAATTCAAGGAAACGGTTATAATCAATAGAAGTAGGCACGAGATGACGCGGTTGGTATTGGAGGCCGGCAGAATTGCAGAGCTAGGTGACACGTGTGTGAGCAGCCCATCAGTGGTGTTGACAGATAAGGAACTTGATTACATGTATTCGCGATAGGGTTTGTGGTAACATGGGATAAAAGGAAGAAAGAAAAAGTAAAAAAAGATTGAAAAATATAAAATTGTAAAGTATTGGAACACGCGCGTTGGTTATATTTGATGGTTTTTAGAGCTACGCACGTGCGACGTTGGCGTGGTGGATCGCATACACCACGGAGATCTGCGTGTAATAAACTGTTGTTGAAAGTTAGCGCTGTGTTGTGTCTATGTGCCTTCTCTTGTCCGTGTTCGTTGTCTGCGCTACCATCCATCATCATGCTCCTAAGGCAAGCCTACTTATTCCACGTTGCTCAAGTTCTAATCTTGCTTGAACTTTTGATCTCATGCACAAGACCTCATTGCCGAACGTGAGACCAGAAACCATGACCCCTTTCCGTATTCCTCTCACAACAACTAACCTATTGTATTTCCACAGTGCCCTGTTTTTCATTACCGCTGCATTCCTCTTACCTTTAGTCGTCACGCATGTTTCGTGTTTCCTTAGGTACTCGGCCCCATTTTTTATCCATACGGCCAGATATTGGTATTAATCTGTTATCTCTAGCGTGACCTCCTGGATTCTAAACTCACTACCTTCATTGTCATTAAAAATCATGACTGCTGATTTTTCCTTACTGAATCTGAAATCTAACCAATTTCCTTCATTACCACAGATGTCCACCAAACACTGCAAATCTTCCTTGTTGTCGGCCGTTAGCACTATATCATCTGCGTAAATCAATGCTGGTAGTGCCTGTTGAATGAGTTTTCTTTGTTTGACGAAAGAGAGCTTGAAGCCCACTCCACTTCCGTCATGTTTGGCCTCTAATCCTTGTAGGTACTTCATGAATAATGAGGATGACAGGGGATACCCCTGCCTAAGCCCCCGTTTTACCTCTGCAGGCTTGAATACCTGTTTTTCCCACTTTATAACTGCCTTGTTACCTTTATAGATATCCTTCAAAAGATTAGTGACTGCATCTTTCCCGACTAGTGTGCCCAGTATTCCCCACAATTCCTCTAGAACCACGCTATCGTACGCTCCCTTGATATCCAAAAATGCTAGCCACAGGGGCTGGTGTTCCTTTTATGCTATATCGATGCACTGCGTCAGTGAGAACAAATTGTCTTCCAACCTTCTGTGTTTCCGAAACCCATACTACCGTTCCCCCCGCACCCCCTCATCCTCTATCCACGCCTGCAGTCTTTCCTTCATAATCTGCATCACCAGCCTGTAGATCACTGATGTCACTGTTGTAGGACGGTAGTTGTTTATGTCAGCTTTGTCCCCCTTTCCTTCATAGATCAAGGCCATCGTGCTAAGTTTCCATCCATCGGGGACTTCTCCATCGATAATTTTTTGGTCACTGCCTCTCTCAAAGCCTGCTTAGACTTTGGATCTGATGGTTTTATCAGCATAATTGGAATGCCATCTGGGCCTGTCGATATACTACTAGAAACCCTTTTCTCAGCCCTTTCCCACTCTCGTTGTGAAAATGGAGCCATTGCGCCACTTGATTCATCCTTGTCAATTGTGGTGCATAAAGCACCTCTTTGTTGAAATTTTCTGTCACCCTTGTTTTTATAAGTTCATTAGCTTCGTCCCCTTCTAGTCTAGCACCTAGGGCTGTAGTTATAAACCTCTGCTGCAGGCTAGTCTCATTACTTAGGGACTTTAGATGGTTCCAAAATTTTGCAGCTGCCTTTCTATCTTTTTTATGTACTTCTGCCAGCCACTGGGCTCCCTTTCTTCTAATCTTTTCATTGACCAGAAGGGATGCATCCCTTCTACAGCTGAGAAAGATTTCCCATTTTCTTTCAACACCATCTGTCTACACCACCCCGCTGCTTAGCATATCTGTGTTCCCTAGAGGCTTCCTGGCGTTTTGCTATGGCTCTCTTAACTTCCTCATCCCACCATCTTTTGGCTTTGTGTCTTCTTTTCCGAGATGATTTGTCACGTGCCTTAGGAAGCTCTAGCTCAAACAGTCTAATTAGATTCGTGTATGTCCACACTGTTTTATTATTCTCAGTGATTACTTTCTCAGTTTGTTTAGTGGCTATTTCAATTTGCCTTTGTGAATAAAAATTTATCCTGTAGTTGCTGATTTTGTCTCCTTCCCGCACTCACTGCTCTTCCAAAACTTAGCTTCATACGTTTGTGATCACTACCCAGATTTCTGGAGCCACCTTCCTCTATGTGCATTCCCCTGAGCTTATCATACATCCTACGTGACATCAGTGCGTAATCTCTCGTCAACTGCAGCCTTCCTACGTCCCATGTTATTTGCCCTTCACACTTCTCGGTACTGTTGCAAATGATCAAATCAAGCCTTTCACACATATCCATGATCATTTTGCCTGTCGGGTCAGTATACCCATCTATATCTTCTATGTGCACATTCATACCTCCTAGTATACTCCACGCGAATACAACGCCACCAACCGCCCGGTGGTTGTCACCTCAAAATGCGGCTTTGGGCGAGACACGTGCGCCACATGGCGCAAACAACTTTACACCCCCACATAAACCCAGCCTTAAATCAAACCATATCCCAAAAACAAAGAAATTAGCTACACAAGCTTTAACCAAAAAAGGACATCACATGTTTCTTCTTAATGTCCTCTCACCACGACACCGCCGCTGGTCGACACTGCTGCGCTGTTCGGCTCGACTTCACCTCAGTACCAGTCCCGCAACAGCAACGTTGTCATCGGCGCGACGGACTGCCCCTCGTGCCGACATGTCTTCCAGTTGCAACCAGCACTCACAAGGGCACTGGACTTCAGGCAGTTGTGCAAGTCCCAGGCATCTCGTTCGCCCGACCTTGGGACTGCATTCCTGGTCAGCGGCGCTGAGGATGTGCAGAAGACAGCCAGCCGTGGATCACATCACTCCCGACGAATACAATAAAACAATTCAACAAAAACCATGGAGCAGGGCCTAGGGAAGGGAGCTGTGGGCTTTTCGTCCACGTGGTACGATGGTCAGTACTGCTAGCTAACACATCGGCAACGGCCGAGATGTCCATCAAAATAAGAACAAAAATCACTTTCACTGACTCGTGCATCGCAAGATAAAAAAGTGAAGGAAGCAGAGTGCTACACCTCAACGCCACGGTCTCCCTGGTTGTGCCATGTGCGACATGCGGCTGCGCAAATCCTTGGGCTTAATGAGTCACTTGGCTAAAACCGGCATTCACCAAGCACCCAGCCTAGGTGCAAAAAAGGCAGCCGCAAGGAGACATCTACACAGCAGCTTACCGAGCGATTGGATCCACCGCCCGAACGGAGTTACGACGCCCTGGTGTCGAGCCGCAATACCAGCCAGCAATGACGCCCTGCTCCCTGAGCCCAAAAGAGATAGAAGAAGCTACTTACAGAAAATCGAACCACCCACGAGGCTTCCGTACTCACTCACCTCGAGCCTGGCCTACAATTCACGTGTTCTAAGCTTTGCTCAACCCAGGATGCAGGCACCATGCCTCTTTTCCTCAACTTAACAACATTTTTGAAAACCAAAGACAAAAAATTATCTTGCGAGCAAAACAAAAAAGAACTCAACCTGCCGACAAACTCAAACACGTCGCAAAACCAATTTTCTCGCTTCTAAACAAAACACACCGCCGATGCTAGCAAAGAAGTCTCACTAGGCCTACTCTACCCCGGCTGTTTACAAAAGTTGTGCCGAACCGCAAAACTGTCGTCCGATCCTCCATGAGCCTCATGTTGGGCAGCCAGTGTGCGGTCTCGAACTGGCGAGCGAGCGCCACGTCACGCTCTTGGATTAAACGGACACAGTAGACGCGGTCGGTACAAACCAAACAACATCCATACATTCATTTAACAAATTTAGACGACAATATCATCCGCCGAATCGATACATAAATCGTAATTAACACACTAAGACATCCGTACACACTATTTCCATACCCTCCGAAAGACGACAAACACAATAACAAGACAAACACACAATAACATACCCAAGGCATCGTCACCAACGCTTGACTTAACACGTGGGCCCCCGGCACGCAGGCCGCGGTACCACGCGCCGAGCCCCCACGCTAGAGACAACCGTTCGCGGCAACTGGCATACGCGCTGAAGAGGCTCGCTCATCTCTCGCCCACCACCAAGGCTTGCTTCTGCCAGGGGTCACCACGGGCGCTACCACTGTAACAACCATGATGATAGTGGCACTCAACGCGAATACAACGCCACCTACCGCCCGTAGGCTGTCACCTCTAAATGCCGCTATAGGCGCATGGCGCAAACAACTTTACAGGGGGTGTCAGCACCCCCACACACGGAGCACTCTTTTCCGGAATTGTGTACTGACAGTTGCAGCCCAAAAAGGATCCTCGAACGACACATGTAATCCATGGAGGTTAATAATGGTTCCGTATTCACGAAAGAAGTCTATTCCTAGAATCACTGTCCGAGAGCACACGTGCCATACTAGGAAAGAGCCCGCAAATGTCGACGTACGTATTCCAATGCGTGCCGTGCACATACCAGTAGGCATCACCAGATGGCCACCTGCCGTGCTCAACTGGGGTCTTTGCCAGGGTGTGGTAACCTTCCTCGGTTCAGATGCCAGTGTGGCGCCATTACGTAATAGTCTGCGCCGGTGTCGACAAGGGCGTTGAAAGCATGACTGTCGACGAAGAGGCGATTTCGGCAGAAACGATCTTTCTGCTGTCGGAGAACACTGCAAAACCGGAATAATCCATGTCGGGTCCTTGGGTCGAAGGGTCTTTTACAGTTCACCGGGCCGCGACTTCAACCCCAGAAGTCACCGTTTCTAGTTTCTCCTGTGGGGAATTGGTGACTGGCTCCTGACATGAGCAGAAGACAATGAGGGCAAACTGGGTGACGTAGACCAGCGAGGCGATGGTGATCTCAGCTGGTGGTGCTGAATAGCCGAAGGAGTTCACTGGCCCGTGAGGCTTCAATTCCGCGGGGGTGCTCACCGTAGCGCGGGCATCGAGCATCAGAGTGGAAATCGCGGAGACCTAGTTGCCGGTATTGAAAGTTCCGGTATACGTGAGCCGCTTTGCCGCAGTGATAGCAAAGCAGGCGGTTATCCTAAGTGCGTCCCTTTCTTGCCTTGCAACCACATTGTCTTGTGGCATACGGCAGATAGATGGGTTTGCTCGGAAACCTTGAGCCGAGGTGTGTGCTCTAAGCAGTGTCGTGGAATGGTTGCATAGCCTGGTACCTTGGCAACATAGCTGGATCTGTATCCGGTGGCGCAGGGGATCGCAATGCCTCTGCGTATGTCAGGACTGTGGTCTCGGGAATCGGTGAAGTGATTGGGACCAGGGGTGTGACGGCCTGCCGGAGTTCTTGTCTGATTACATGCGCGACGGCTGACACAGGTGGATGGGGTCCCACTGCTTGAAGCTGTCGCAATTCGTCCCGAACGATACTGCGAATGAAGTTCGCGAGGGCCTGTATCTCGCTGTCAGAGCTGATAGAGCATGCGGTGGCCGGGTTTTGTCATTCGTATTGTGACGACTGCTGCTACAGAGTACGTTCCATCGTGGTTGCCTCGCTGATGAACTCGGCGACTGTCGTCGGTAGATTGTGCACGAGCCCAGCGAAAAGCTGTTCTTTTACTCCGCGCATCAAATGCCACACCTTGTTTTCCTCCGGCATGGCAGGGTCAGCACGCCTGAAGAGCCGAAGCATGTCCTCAACAAACATGGATACTCGTTCGTTCGGCCACTGGTTTCTGCAGGATATGGTTTGTTCAGCCCTCTCCTTCCTCTCGGTGTTGTGATAGGTGTCGTGGCGATGTCGGCTAAACTCTTGCCAGGTTGCAAAAAAGCCCTTGTTGTTCTCGTACCATGTCTTCGCAGAATCCTCCAAGTCGAAGTAAACTCGGCGCATGCAGCTTGCGAACATCGTCCCATTCGTTGATACTGACAACCTGATCAAAGTGGTTGGGCCAGTCATCAACATCCTCCAAGATGTCTCCATGGAACGGCTTTGGTGTATGTAGCGCATGAAAACATGCGCGAGAAGAGAACCATGGGCATCGCTGGTTTGGACCACCTAGCTCGTCATCGGAGTTGCCATCTTTCTTGGTGTCGATGCCAAGGGACCAAATTCAGTGGGTAACCCACGCAGGCGGCGGCTGCTTCTTGCTCGGGAGATGTAGCTGTCTCCAAGATGGCCGACACAGCCGAAGTACACGTACCCAGCACTTCCACCAGTAATGTCACGAGCAAAACAAGATCTACAGCCAAGAGGTTGCTGTTGTTGTTGTTGTTGTTTCCCTGTGCAAATGGCTCGTACCCAAAGAAGGGGATTGGCCGATTATAAGGTGAATTTGCCCTGAACTTTCAGCATTGCGTCATTCCTACAAAATTTTTTGTAACTTAATTTTGATTTGAAATACCGGTATCAAGTTTGCAGAAAAAAAAGAAGAAAAATAGTGAGACAGAAATTTAGCAAGAAAATCGTTTAGTCGCAGTGATGTATTCTTGAACGGCGAATAAAACACCCCTGTGGCTGAAACCCAGTGTAGAGGCTCCAAATGAAAAAAGATCAGGTTGTGATAGTTGCAAGCCCAGTCTTTGAAGAGATGGTGTTAGTATGCTTTGTCTGAATAAATCGAAACGGCGACAATGTAATAAAAAATGACTGATCGTTTCCTCTTGATTACAGTAAATGCACATAGGGGAATTCAATATGCCTGATCTATGCAAGTAAAAATTGAGGGAGGTAACGCGGCAACGAAATTTCGTGATGACAACTTCCATCATCCTTGAATTAGTCAGTTCACTGCGCCAGGGAAATAACAAGTGTTTGTACTCTGAAGAAGCCGTCAGTGCAGGGTCAGATAAATTTTGCCTGATTTTAAGTGTGCGAAATCCCGCCACCGTAATGTATACTGTATGAGGGAAAATAGGAATAATTGGTGTCGAAAGGGATGCCTTCGCAAGAGAATCAGCTATTTCGTTTAACAACAAACCTTTGTGCCTTGGTGTCCAGATTAAATGAATACTTCGGAGATGACAGGGGATCAACGATTTAAAAAGTTTCACTATAGGTGAGTGACCAGATGCGGACAGAGAAGAGCACACTGATAATGAATCAGTTATGACTGCTACGACTGGAATGGAAATATTTACCTTTGGCAAAGCTAACATTATTGCCATGAAATCAGCCAGAAAGACAGGAAGAAAGTCCGGTAAGCGAAGTGAAAATGACCAATCAAGTACGGGGCAATATATTCCAACGCCTGATTTTTCATGTGATTGAGATGCGTCCGTTGCTATAATGACATTTGTTGGCAGAGTACCTAAATGGTCCTGCAATAAACCATTTAAAATGCCTGTACGTAATAGCTTAGCGTGAGTTGGGAAGATATCATGGTAAACAATTTCTGGAGAATTTTGTTGCTCAGTTGAAGGAATCAGATCACGAACGTGTACATTTAGGGGCTCAAGTAACGATTGAACAAATACTATTTGTGGTTTGGTAAATCTGGGCTAATGCACGGAGAAGAATAGGTCAGGATTGGAAATAAAAATAATTTGTTCAGGGTTAAACGGTGCTTCATATAGTCGTAAAAAGGTCTGCACAGTAAGAATGTTAAAGCGACATAATAAGGTTGGTAATCGTGCCTCAAGGTATAACACTGCATTTGCAGTATACTTTGGAAGTCCTAAGCAGAACCGTAAAGCCTCTCTTTCCAACAGAACGAGCGGCCGAAGTTTGTAGGCTGGCGCACCAGAAAAAAGAATGCAGCCAAACTCCAACACAGGTCGAACATACATTTTATATATAATCAAAAAATATATATAATCAATGGCCAAAAGCCCGACATGTGACAACTGTGGCTGCGCAGAGACTTTCTCCCATCTTCTCTGCGAGTGTCCCCGCTTCAGCGGGCCACGAAAAGAACTGTCAAAAGCTTTAGATAGAATAGACAATCGCCAATTGTCGGAAGAAAGGGTATTAGGACACTGGCCGAGACTGTCCTCTGCACGCAAGGCATTGAGAGCGTTGTTGCGCTTTCTGCGGGCAAGTGGTCTTAGAGACAGACTGTAAACAGCGTCGTGGATCGTCTGATGACCTTCTCTCTTTTTTTTACAACGTCTCTTTTCTCTCATTCTTTATCCCCCTTCCCCCCTTCTCCAGTACAGGGTAGCCAGCCGGTCTGAGAACTGGCTAACCTCCCTGTCCTTCCTCATTTATTCCTCCTCCTCCTTATATGTAATCAAAAGTGCCTTTCTTCTCATACCTGATCTACAATTGCTCAACCTCCGCAATACGCCCATCGCGCGTACTGCTTTTGTCGCGATGTATTCGATGTGAGGGCGCCAATTTAGATGTTCATTATACATAACTCCAAGATATTTCAATGATTGTACTTGTGGGATATCTTGAAGCTTGTAATTAATAGATATGTGCACGGGATCTTTGATTGGAAAAACGAGAATAGCACATTTACCGGTATTCAGGTTCAACATCAATCCATCTAGCCAATGTTCTATTTTATTAAGATATGCTTGCAAGATAGTGTAGAGACAGTGGAAGTCATGTGCCATAGCAAAAAAAGCAATGTCATCGGCATACACATAGGTTTTCACATTTGGATGAACGGGGATGGTACTAAGCAATATGTTGAATAAAACCGGGAAAAGTACTGACCCCTGAGGTACACCTCGGGTTTGCTTGTGCGCACTGGAAGAGAAACAGCCTTGATAACAATGGAATTCTCTTCTACTTAAAAATTCCGTCACCCATGCTACTATATAAGGTGGAAGTCCATGACTCCATAACTGATTAGTCAAAATAGAATACTCTACACTATCATATGCTTTACATATGTCTAACGTTACTAAAGCCGCAAAGTGCTTTTTGTGACGGGCAATATGAATACGACTTTCCAGATCTACATGTGCATGCCATAAGGAATATCCAGATCTAAAGCCAATTTGGGAAGAACTCAACAATTGTTTCTCGTTAATAAACCTAATTATACGACCATAAAGCACCCTTTCAATAAGTTTTACTACATTACATGTTAAGGCTATCGGTCGTATGTTGTCTAAATTATAGCCTGCCCCCTGTTTCTTAAGCAATGGTATAATTTTCGCAATCTTCCATTCAGAAGGGTTCCATGCTCTTCTAAGGGAATAATTAACCAGACTTAACAGATCATTCGGATATTCCCTGTGAAGTATTTTTAGCATTGTATTTGTTATTCCATCGGGGCCTGGTGCTGCATTTGGCAGTCTTTCCATGGCCTGATTTAATTAGGAAGTCGATATTTCTGTGTAGTCATAGATGGTTGCTGTGTAAGCCGAATTAGGAAGATGCGTTGAGAACTTGTTTTCTAATTCTTTAGCCAACTGATTCAATGATTCGTGTAGTTCCTGTGAGGTGTAAACTACTGAGTCAACGTTTCCTGGTATAGGGGTCTTCTTCCTACCACGAAGGAAGTTGAATAAAGCACGTTTGTTATTTGATTTAGACAGGTATTCGAAATGTTCTTGGTCATATTGCTCTTTCGCTCGCGATACAGTGCGTTTAAATGTTGCCGAAATGAACTGATAATCCTTCCAATTTTTTTGGACTCTGATTACATATAAGTCTTTTCCATGCAGCTTTTCTTCTTCTATATTCTCGTGTGCACTCATCATTCCACCATCTACTAGGTTGGGCACTTTTGGATGACGACGAAGCAATTACAAATTCTGAAGTGTTCTTGGAGATTTTTAAAGCAGAACAGAGATTTCTGCCGAGGTCTTCATTTTGACCACTGGACACTGCCCTAATGTTGGAACGCAAGCAGTCTTTAAATTTTTTGTAATTGATCAATGTTTTCTCTGCCCTTTCAATAGATTTCACAGCACATGAGATTTCAAAGTATACAGGAAGATGGTCACTGTTTAAAGAGAAATCAATTGTTTTCCAAGACTTTATTGAAACACTTGGGCTGCAAAACGTGAGATCTAATACCGATCGTATCCGTCTGCGAATAAATGTAGGCTGTCTATCATTTAGGCAGGTAAGATTTTTATTATTCATCCAATCCCACAGAAGAGTACCACAAGGATCTGTTCGAAATCCCCATCAAACATGATGTGAGTTGAAATCACCAGTCAGAAGGAAATCATTCTTGCAATTAGCTAAGGCAGTATCTAATTGTTGAGTATCATGCAAACCCGTTGGAAAATATGCGTTTATAAGTGAAAAAGGGTGGTGCCCTGGCAGACTGAGGTCTATTGCCAAAATTTCACAGTCTGTGGACATAAGCTGAAAAGCTATGCTCGCTGTGCGGCAAAATTTATTCGAGACTAGTATAATTAGACCACCTCCTAGTGATGGGCGGTCTAACCGAAATGCTCTAAAATTGTTTAAATGATAATTTTTAACGCGGTTAAGCCAGGTTTCTTGTAATAAGAATATATCCGGATATAACTTATTAATTAGGCAAAGTAAGTCAGTAGAAGCAGAAATCAAAGACCTACAATTCCACTGTAGTACTTTCAAGGTATCTATGTTGACCAGCGAAACACTTCAGCAACGGCAGCTTCTAAAATACTCTTCTTAAAAAGTGCACTGGCATTTTCGCTGCCCTTTTTGGGTTTTGGGTTTGGGCAAAGAGATTTTAATGGAGGTCCAGTGCCCTTCTGACGCCTGAAATCTTGGCATACGTCCATTTCATTCTGATCCTCCACGTGGGTCGACGTAGAAGGAACGGACAAAATTGGGGATTTTTCCTCTCGGGATTGTCGCTGTGGGGCTAAATTCGGTATCTCTTCCACTGCACAAGGTGCCGACTTGGCCAGCGGTACTGCTACTGCAGAAGCCAGCTGTATCATCTGTGAGCAAAACACTTGAGAGATGCACTCACTCACGCTCGTAACTATGTGTTCCAGCGCTTTCGACATCGCCTGTTCTACTGCAGCCTCAATGAGATTAAGAATCTTCGTCTCACTTAGTTGTTCGTGCCTCTACGCGACTCCGGCAAATCCAAAGGCTCTATCCTTCACAACTGTTATTGCTTCTCGCCGCGAGCAACGAGGTCTGTCCATGATTTCTAGAAGTTGCGTTTCATTAGACCTTGCGGTGCAGTTCAGATAATCGGCCGCGTGATTTCCTGCACAGAGGCAGCACGTTTCGGTTTCGGCGTTGCACTCCTTCGATGGGTGGGTATCGCCACAGATGCGGCAACGTGAATTTGATTTACAGCCTCCTGCACTGTGACCAAAACGCCAACAGTTTTGACATTGGAGAGGACGAGAAGCGAGACGTTCGACTCTGAAAATGAGTGGCCATATTTTCAACTCGGATGGACAGGAAGTGCCGGCAAAGGTAGCAATAACCGGCTCAGTGGAGACTTTCTCACCGTTAACTAATCGGTTGCATCGGTACACAGCTATGACCCCAGCATCAGACAGCTTTTCCAGAGTCTCAGCAGGCGTTAATGTAGAGTCGACTCCTCGTACAATTCCCTTGGTGCACGCTAAATGAGGCGGGATAAATGCACTTACCGGGACCGAAGCAAATGTCTTGCATTTTAGGATGTCAGAAACGCACGAAGGATCTGACGATCTGCATACCAAACCACCTCTGCCGAACTGACGAACATCACTTATCAGCTGAAAGTGCGGCGTCATGGCCTGCAACCCCACCTGGATCGTCTTCGGGTTGTTGAGCCTAATAAATCCACCACTCGAGGGCACCAGCGCAACAGGGATGCTTCCAACACCACTGCGGAAAAAATATTCCAATGGCAAGTCATCATTAGGCAAGAAGGCTGACCAAAGGCTCTGCGCTTGGCCAGGAGATGAATTAGACATTAGCACTAATTCGATTGCCTAAAGAAGTAATATGCAACGTCAGCTAGTTTCAACAGGTCAAATTCACCCAAAACTCAGCCGAACCACCGTCCGAAAGAGTCCGAAGGGACGAGCCCGGTACAGAACGAGCAGACCGGACTTCAGCACGCGCTGTCTTCTCGGGTGAGCAACAAAAATGTTCTCTTCTTCTTCGCAGCCCAAAATGTGAATGAGCGACAGTGGCTCGTTCATCAATGGTGGCAATAATATAACATGAATTTATAGCTCAAGAATTTCGAATTTCAAAAGAAACTTTTTACACCATACAGTGAATGCAAGGTCTAATAGTAGGAGCTGATAGTTTTGCTTAGCGAAATTCAGACGTAAATCGAACTTTCAACTTATTTTTAATAATGTAGTTAAAATTAATAAGCTATTTCTGATATTTATACAAGAGATTCGCTACATTGAAAACCAGTGATTGTTTGCTGTAAGCTGTGTGTCATCGCGGTACCAACCATTTATTGTGGTTCTGGTTCTAGGATCGCAAGTTTGTTGGTTTTTACAGCAGGGACTTCTTAAAAAGCTCTTAGTGTTATCATTTTATAGGAAGAACGAGTATGTTTGGAGGTACTGACAAATCGAAGTGGCGTTTATATGTGATAGTGAAGAAAGAATTGCCGAGCGGAAGGAGTACCGGAACTTTTAGCGACGAGTCGCAATGTTTTTTTTCTATATCATGCGTATTCCGTGCAGATTTTTCAGCACTGTTGTTCCCCACAGAAGTGTGCAAAAGTTTACCCGAGCGCTGAACAGTGCGTTATATATTTGCATTTTGACCTTTCCGGGAAAGAAATGGTGGCACAACGACAGTGCTCCCGTACCTGAAAATATTGGTCTCGCAAGATAGTCAATGTGAGCCGTCCACGTCATATCAACAGGGAGGATGACGCCTAGCGATTTATTCGTTTACACTAGCTCAATTTGACTCCCGCCAAGACACAAGTCTGCTGGCAGGCAGACAAATTTGTTTTCGGCCTTAAATAGGGTCGCTTTGGTTTTGCCATGATTTATTTCATCGAAGTTATCGCTCAACCACTGCGAGAGATACTAAAGCGTGTTTGAGACTTCTTAAAAACTTCATTTGTATCATGGCTGGTTACGAACAGACTTGCGTCACTTGCATACGTGACAATTGAAACTTCAATGTTTATTTTGGTCACATCAATTACTTATACAGTAAAAAGAAATGGCCCCAGGAGGCTTCTCTGTGGAACACCAGAGGACAGGCTGTTATTAATTGAAACGCACTGATGACTATGAATCACGTAGTCATCAAGCAAGTAATCAGCTACACCACCATTCCTTTAAAGAGCATTGTAATTTAGGTGGTCTACGGCTTGCGTGTAGTCTATGAAAACACCGAGAGTTGCGTGTTTTTTTTTTTTGTCGACGTTCTTTGGAATTATTTTTTTTCGGTGTTAGTAAGGATGTTTCCGTGGATTATCCTTTGCCAAACCCATGCTGACAATCGAAAATTACGTTGTTTTTTTATAACGTAGTTTTTTATATGGTTAAGAATAATTTTTTCGGGACAATCAGAAAACACTGGCAGTATTGCTACGGGACTATAGTTCGTCACAACGTTCTCTTCACCACTTTTGTAAATAACAGTGACTTTGGCGCCTTTCATCGCACTTGGGAAACAACTAGATTCTAAAGCTAGAAAATACGTGCAAGAGAGGAAGAAAAATTCTATTAATCACATACTTCACCGGTATAATCTATGCATCATTAATGTATACAACCCGACTGTTCTTTACGTCCATAAATTCACAAATTTCAAGCTGCGTTGTGGGCTCAAAAAGAAAATATTTTCTTTGCAAGAATTTGGCAGGCCTGCGTCAGGAAAACGATGTGATGGCTTCACATTATTCACAAAGTGTAAGTTGAAATCTTTGGTCAAAGCAGACCCAGATAGCCCTTTGTTGTCAATGGTTAGTCCTAATATCATATTAGATGTTTTCTCGCGTTTGAGGACTTGATTTATAACTTTCCACTATTTGTCGGTATGTTCATGCGAGAATTCACGAAAAATGTTACTGTAATACTATGCTTTTGCTTTCTTTAGGTTTGAAGTTAATTGGTTTCGGTACTTTTTCTTAAAAATCTGCCAGCTGGCAAGGATTTCTTGATGACAAGATCCGTTTAAAAAGTTTATTTTAAACGGAGTGGAGTTGGACTAAGTGGAGTTGGACTAAGACTCGCAGAGTGTGGGCGCACGTTATTTAGGCTCCAATGGTTTGAAATGATTTTCGCTTTGAAATAGCAGTACTTGCTTAAAATTTATATACCAATCGACGAAGCAAGTTTCGCGGAACACTTAGACACCACGATTTTGCAAGGTGAGCCCGCTTTTTCTGCATCGGCACCAAATTTTAGTCGCCATGCAGATCGCTCATTGCACTCGCCGCCACGGCGGTGAGTAGTGCTGGAGGTAACGCATCGAGGTAACGCCTGCTAAACGCTTCGACGGCACGACTAGCATGACGTTGGAGGTTGTAAGTGTGGATGGAGAAGATATGCCACCGGAGAATTTTACCAACGACGCCAGATGGTGCGAAAAGCACAGAAGAAACCTGCCGAAAACAACAAAAGCAGTTTCAGGCCGAGATGCTGCTGCACCCACGTGTGCTCGTGGGGTCAGCAAACGGAAAGATGAACGAACCGTACGACAAATTACTAAAGCAAGCCACTTACCTCGTCTACCACCAGAAGATTACAAAGTGATCCTGAAACCCTGAGGAGGACTCAGCGTTTCGGAACACAGGCAGGCGTACATTTACTGCTGTTGGCGAAACGCCGCTGGCGCCGGTCGTGAAGCAGCAGCAGAAGACAGCATATGCATAAACTACAAGCAGAATATCGTGGTCGTCATTACGCCATCCGAAGAGCGAGCCAGGCAGTTCGGATCTCTCACGAAGATACAAGTGGGAGAGCAAGAACAGGAAAAACTTGAAAATTGATTTGCTGCACAAACTTGAAGGAATAGAAGGGAGACAATAAAGAGCGCAGGCTACCAACTGTTCATTGTCGTTTATTGAAGCCAGTATATACGCATGCTACGCTGTGCTTCCACAATGCGCACAAAACCAAAGATGCCGCAAAAAATTCCGTTCTAAAACAAATCAATTCAAAGGTGACTGCCACCTGAATGAGAAATGCGAAAAATGGCCTTTCAAGTATTTTTGAAGTATGAACCAACTAGTGTGAAAAAAAGTATTGCTTCAAGAACAGGAAGCCATGCAGCACCTACCGAGCCACGCTATAAAACACATCTATGGGACTCATAAGAAGCATATCCCAAGGAGAAAGTTCTGAAGATATTATCAGCAATATAGTCACGGCAAGATACCCAAGAAGACTACACGCGAAGAGGATGAGTAACGCAGACAATGTAGTTGTAATATTCGATAGACTGCACGTGCCGAGATACGTCAAATAGAGAGCACTCATTGTTCGGTGCTCGCTGTACCGAAAACACATAAACATTTGCTATAAATGACAAAAGCTGAGGCACATAGTGAACGTTTGCACCAAGCTTGATGAAAAAATATGCAGGGGTTGTGGTGTGACCAACCCAACGCAAGATGTGAAGCAATATGTCAGCTATACGTACAAGGTCTTTTTACGGGAGATAGATGCTGGAAAGCGAAATACAAGATGCCGTATCTAGTACGATGAACACGCTGGGAGCGGCAAAAAACAGAAGCCAAGGACGAAACACAGTATGGCATCAACAACCACAACAAACGAGCTGTAAAGGCAACGAGAAAAAACACTAAGGCATAAGAAGGCCAAAGCACCGAAGGCTCTCCAACCGCACAACACGAAGGTGACAGTCGGGGAACGCCCGTCAAAGGCCCAGGTCAAGTACCTGGTCTAAAACCCGTTCAAGAAACTGTTCAAGATCCAAGACAAGCTCAAGGTCGCAACCAAGCCGCGGAGAGGCAGAAACCCAGGCCCAGGTGAGCTTTTCCGCCACGGTCTTGGGGCTCTGCCGTTACACCTACAAGCGCGGAGTCTCCCTCAGAACAGTAAATAACACAGATCAAACAGGTGCTGCAGCAAATGATGCGTGAAAGCACAACCTTAAAGTAAGAAATAAAAATTGGCATATCCCATGTACAGGGGGAGTCGATGATATGCAAAGCACTAATGGGAAATGTCGATGTGTCACTTTAAAATCAGCACAACATTGCAAGGCGGAGATAAATGATGCCATACATGACTTCCATGTCATGAATATTGCCGTGCGTATGTGCCAGTGGAGGCGACAACGAAGCAGCGTGAGTGTTCTTGGCCGAGGGCAGAAGACGAAGAAGTCGTTGCAGTCTTTTTTCTGCGGTCGATAAAACGTATTTCTTTGAGGCGCTTTGTGTGCTCGTGGATCCCGCGTCGTCACATTGGTGGAGGTGCTGGGTACTCTTCATGCTTGGCACTCCTTCGCGAACGCGACATTGGAGCCCGGAATCGCGACCACCCGTCGACACACCAGTCCACCGTTTCCGTCGCCGTCTGTGAGGCCTGGCTCCCGAGATCAATTGTTTGCCAGAAACTGCCAGCAATCGCTTGCCGCCTTCAGCCACCATAGCTACTGCAGCTTCATCGCACACGACACTTCAGAATCTCATGATTCCTGACTGCTTTCATGGAGAGACCTATGAAGACGCACAAGACTGGCTGGACCAGTTCCAACGCTGCGTGAAGCACAACCAGTGGGCCACTCCATAAGAAAAGCTCGCAAATGTGTACTTCTACCTGAAAGACAACGCCCAGACGTGGTACATCAACAAGGAAAGAAGCATGGCTAAGTAGGACGACTTCCACAACCAGCTAATTGACACCTTTACTAGTCTCAACAGAAAAGAGAATGCGCAACGTCTCTTGGAAGCTCGAATTCAAAAACCAAATCAGAGCGTTGCTATGTTTGCCGAGGATATGACCAGTCTTTTCGGCAGGGCCCGAGATGCCGGAAGACTGGAAGCTGCGGTATCTACTGCGAGTCATGAAGGAGCAACTGTTTGCTGGGCTTGTGAAAAATCCACCAGCCACAGTAGTGGAGTTCATGAAAGAAGCCACAGCTATTAAAAGAGCCCTACAGCAACGGTACCGCCAGCAGAACACAGTCAACTTTCTAGCGAGTAGTCCCGTTACGACTGCGGCGAGCCTCTGCGACAAGGACAGGCCTCCGCGGGAAGTCGTCCGGGAGATTGTGAAGAAGAAGCTTCGGCAGCTTGGTTTGATTCCAGCAATCGGACTGACACTGGCATTGTGTTTTGTCCTAGATGTTGTCCGAGATGAGGTCCGTCAGGCTCTCTCTTCATCCGGCTATGATGATGTGCGACAACATTTTACTTATGCTGATGCAGCCCGACGCCCTGCTGTCGCGCCTTCGGCACAGTGCACTCCAACGACTGGACCACCACCAACCCTGCAAACAGAGCCGCTCTCAGCGCCGACGACTCCCAACCGCACCGATTTCGCCGACAAGACGGATGCCGTTTAGCCAAAATGTGAAGCCCACAACGTCGTTCAATAGTGAGTCCCCGCTTAACTACCAGCGTCGGAAAACCGATTTGTGGCGTACCGCTGACCGTCGACCGGTATGCTTTCATTGTGGCGAAGCTGCGCACGTTTACAGAGTTTGCCGTTATCGCGACGCTCAGTACTCGATATTTCCTCGCTACCATGGTTACGCTACGCACGCGACCAACGCACGTCCAACGACACTCCCATGAACACACCACCGCAGAATCCAATGAGGTCCGGGTCGCGTTCTCCATCTCCTGCGCGGGGCACTTTACCTAATCGTCGCAGTTTTGCCGACGTCAACAGGGGCAGGTCCCCTAGGCCGCGACGGGGAAACAAGGTGCGGTGACCTTGGGGGGTGAGGTTGCCAATAATCAAACTTCCAAACAGCCCCCATTGCAAACTTATGACAGCTCGAAGCCACCGATGCCGAAGACGATGACAGCAACGACGAATCCAACGAATGGAACAACTGCCGACGTAACCGACATTATCAGCGCTGACCTCGTCGTTCACATTGATGGCCACCAAGTGACGGCTCTTGTGGACACCGGCTCCCACTTTTCTATAATAACCCTTCAGCTAGCCGACAGACAACGGAAAATGAAGATGCCATGGCACGGACCCAATATAAGTACTGCAGGAGGTGAGTTGATGACACCAGTTGGAAAGTGCACGGCCTGACTCTTCATTCATGGTTCCACCTTTGTCGCCACCCTCGTCATTCTTCACGAGTGCTGTAAGTAGCTACTATTGGGAACGGATTTCTTGTGCGAATACGGGGCTGTGATTGACATTCGTGACAGAACGTTCGCTAAAAGCTCGGAGACTGCTACATATGAGGAACACCAGCCACCTCGCTCGCTTATTGCCGATGACGACGTCATACGGCCTCCACGAAGTTGTTCCCTCGTATTCGTGCACTGTGACGTCTTACCAAACGATACTGGCGTTAGTGAACACATCAAGGAGCTCGCATTCACTAGCGGCATTTCTGTCCCAGGGCTGTCATCACTGTTATTGGCGGATGCGCTGAACTCTTATTGGCAACTATAGTAGGAAAGGCCAACACATAGCTAAAGGCACGGCTATTGCCTATTTCGACGAACTCTAACAAACAGAAGATTGACATTTAGTGGAGGAAGCAGCAGCGTCTACTATTAGTACACCGACACCTGTCGACGTTGGTCCAACGTTATCTCCCATTGCGCGAGACCACCTTCTCACGCTTACCAACAAGTTACACGGCTGCTTCTCATCCGCATGAAGAGTTGGTAAAACAGCACTGACGAAACACCGCATCATCACGGACTTTGACGCCAGACCCATCCGGCAAAGTTCTTGTCGAGTAGCGCCAAAGGAGCGTGAGGAAATTCAAAAACAGGTGAAAACCATGCTAGAAGATGGTGTTATTAGGCCATGAAACGGTGCTTGAGCATCACCTGTAGTACTCGTCAAAAAGAAGGACGGCAGCTTGCGTTCTGCGTCGACTACCGGAAGCTCAATCAGATCAAAAAGAAGGGCGTCTATCCTCTGCCATGTATTGATGATTCATTGGATAGACTACAAAACGCACGCTACTTTTTCGTCAATGAACTTGAAAAGCGGCTACTGGCAAATTGAAGTGGATGAGAGAGATCATGAGAAGACCGCCTTTGTTAAGCCCAATGGACCTAATCAATTTCAAGTACTTCCTTTCGGTTTGTGTTCGGTGCGAGCGACATTCCAGCGTCTCATGGACACGGTTCTGTCGGGACGTAAATTGCTTGGTGTACCTCGACGACGTGATTGTCTTTGCGGCGACTTTCGAGGAACACTTACGAAGGCTCGAAGCAGTTTATGCAGCAATGCGCTTGGCCGGTTTTAGTCTAAAACTTGAAAACTGCCACTTCGGCTTCCACGAACTTCAATTCCTCGGTCACGTCGTGAGCAGTCAAGGGATCCGACCAAACGCGGATAAAATTGCCACCGTGGCGAACTTCCCGACGCCATCAGACAAAAACTCAGTTCGATGTTTTTTGGTACTCTGTGCCTATTACGGGCGGTTTATTGCTAATTTTTCGTGCATCGCATGGCCATTGACACAGCTTATTCGGGAAGATACCCCCTTCAGATGAGGCGAAGACCATCAGCAGACGTTTCACGAGCTTCGCCAGCGCATGCAAATTCCCTTGTGCTGGCCCACTTCTATGACGATACGCCACCAATACTTTATACAGACGCTAGTATTGTGGTTCTTGGACCAGTGCTCGTAGAGTCGAAGGACAACAAAGAAAAGGTGATCGCCTACGCCAGCAGGGCACTGTCCTGAGCGGAAGCTAACTACACTACGATGGAGAAAAAATGTCTTGCAATGGTATAGGAAGCCCTGATGTTTCGTCCTTATTTGTAAGGCCACTCATTCACCGTTATCAGCGATCAGCACTCTCTCTGTTGGTTAGTCAACTTGAAAGATCCGTCTGGCCGCCTTGCACGATAGAGTTTTCGTCTCCAAGAATTCACCTTCACTGTTGCCTAAAAGTCGGGAAAACGACACACCGATGCCGACTGTCTTTCGCGTTCTCCTGTTGAGATGGCATCTTCGGACAACGACGATGACAACACGGCCTTTCTGGAAATTGTGGACACTGCCGCCTTTCCTCGACAGCAGCGTGACGATGCTGAACTGCTACCACTCATAAATTACCTAGAAGGGCGAACGAATAGCGTGCCGAAGCTCTGTGCGAGAGGGCTGCCGTCGTACTTTTTGCGAAATGACGTTCTATATAGGAGGAACTTTTCACCCGCCGGAAGCAGCTACTTCCTTGTCATTCCTTCTTCGCTTCGCCCTGAGGTACTGAAAGCCTGCCACGACGAACCTACCGGGGCTGCCGTCGTACTTCTTGCGAAATGACGTTCTTTATAAGAGGAACTTTTCACCCGCTGGCAGCAGCTACTTCCTCGTCGTTCCTTCTTCGCTTCGCCGTGAGGTACTGAAAGCCTGCCATGACGAACCTGCCACTGGTCACTTGGGTTACGCAAGAACATTGGCGAAGATAAGACAGAACTATTACTGGCCAAGACTTGCCGAAGTTGTCAAAACTTACATGTAGGCATGTCTAGAATGCTAGCGTCGCAAACCACCATCCATCAAACCAGCTGGCCTGCTGCAGCCTGCTCGAGTGCCGGCGACACTGTTTGCGCGAATCAGCATGTATTTTATGGGCCCCTTTCCAAAGTCTGCCACTGGAAACAGGTGAATAATCGTCGCCACGGATTACCTGACCCGATGCGCGGAGACAGGCGCTCTGACACGGGCAACGGCAGCTGAAGCGGCGCAATTTTTATCGAAGCTATCGTCTTAAGACACGGTGCTCCCGCACTAGTCATCACCGACAGAGTTACTGCGTTCATGGCCAAACTTTTGGACACCATTTTCCGACTAAGTGGTACAGCTCACAGAAACACGACGGCGTATCATCCCGAGACCAACGGGCTCACTGAACGCCTCAACAAGACCCTGGCTGACACAATGAGCGTGTACGTATGTGCAGAGCAGAAGAACAGAGACGTCCTTTTGCGACACGTTACGTTCGCGTACAATACGGCTCGTCAGGAAACCACTCGGAAGGCACCCTTCAGTCTGCTTTACGAACGCAAGGTTACGACAACGTTAGACGCAATGCTCCCTCATGAAAATGATGGCATTGAGACGGACGCCGAAGAGTTTACCCAACTATCAGAAGGAGCCAGACAACTTGGCAAGTTGCGAATCATCAAACAAAGGGACGACGATGCCAAACATTACAACCTGTGGCACAGTCCCGTCATATACAACGTGGAAGGCAAAGTATGGGTCTACACAGCTGTTCGGTAGCATGGGCTCTCCAAAAAGCTGTTGCGAAGATACTTCGGACCTTGCAAGGTTCTGCGACGCATCAGTGACGTCAACTAAGAGGTCGTTCCGGACGGCGTGCAGTGTTCAAAGCGCCGCAGACATTAACCGGAAATTGTCCACGTGTTTCGAATGAAACATTACTTTCAGGGAATAAATGTGCAGCTTTGGTTTCGCCTTGCTTCTCGACGTTTGATGTCGGATCGATGTTTTAATACGGGGGAATCATGCCGCGCGTATGTGCCAATGGTGGAGACAACGAAGCAGCGTGAGTGTCCTTGGCCAAGGGCAAAAGACGAAGAACTCGTTGCAGTCATATTATATGTACAAATGAAACTGACAAGTATAAATATCAACAATAGTGACGTAATTTCATCTCATACCACAAACCATATTCCTAATATAGAATATGATGAGACCATTCCTCCACAATCTAAATTTCAATCCCGCAATTTCAATCCCGAAAACAGGCTAGCAGATTTCCTACAGCGTACAGAGACATGTAACATAATAGCCACAGATGCTTACGGTAATGAGGAAAGAGCAGGCGTAGGAATAGTCTCCCAATCACTTGGCTGGTCATTTGCTGTGAGGCTACACGATTTCACTCATGTTTTTGAGGTGGAGAAAAAGGCAGTCTTCATGGCACTGCGAAAACTTCCGCGGACTGAGAACACAGCAATAATAATTACTGATTCGCTCTCGGTATGCACAGCTCTTACAACTTCTCATACCGTCTCGTGCCATTACGACGTTACGATCTTCAGTTCCCTTTCAGCTGAAGTACTTAAATTTAGTTTGGGTACCAGGTCAGTATGGGTTAACATTAAATGAAATTGCCGACGCCTTAGCCCGCTTATCGCTAGATCTGCCATTAATTCAGGTTTTCCCGCTGGTTGAATGCTTCACCGCAGTCAGGTTTAGAAGATGAGCTATCCACGCAAATAAGATGGAAGCAGTAATCACCTGGACGGAATATAATAACCTAAAATATCCATGGAAATCGCAGTGGAGCTATTCTCGACAATCCGAAGTGAATATCACCAGATTTCGATGTCGTGTCCCCTCATTAAACTTTTATTGGTAGAGGGCTGTTTTGACAATATCACCCCTCTGTCAATTTTGCGGAGAACTAACAAATATCGCGCATTACTTTTTCACTTGTGCAAGATATTCTCGTCTCAGAACTCGAGTTCTAATTACTCCTTTTACAAAAATAGGCGCGACCTTATCAGATAAAAATATTTTAAGCTTCGGTGCCTCGGGCTTGGGATACTTCCACAGAGATTCCTTTGATGCCGTGTGTAATTTCATTACACATAATCAATAAATACCGTTTTAACCTGGTATTTAAAACTATTCTTTCGTTAGGTTAAAACTTAACTTTTCAAAAATATTCCCGTCAGGTTATTACGCCAGTCTGAAATACAGGCTCAAAACAATATTACTTGTAGTTAAGTTTAATATTTTTCGTATATTTTCCACTTCATTCCTTTGTTTTTGGTTTTAAATTTCATAGCTTACCTAAAAAAACATTTACCAGTCTCTACGTTGAATTCTTGGCCAATCTCCCAAAGTGGGTACGTGCCATGTGTCTAGGATAGCAAAGCAAAGCAAAGTTTTTCCTGCGATCGATAAAAAGTATTTGAGGCACTTTGTGTGCTCTTCGATCCCACGTCGTCACAATATCATGTTTGGATGTATCGTTTACCTTCTTGATCTATTCACGTCACATGATACCAAATTTAGTATATGTGGAGCTAGGGAAAAGACCACAAGCACGCTATGAGCGTGGTATTTTGTCATGTTCCTAGAAGACACGCGTGTCAAGATTATCATGTTTGCACCAGTCATATACTTTCATCATGCATTGACGCCACGCAATACGAAATTTGGTATATGTGGAGCTAGCAAAACGGCCGCGAGCGCACCATGAAGGGCCAAATATACTCCAATGTAGCGCTGACGTGCGCGTTCGCTGGGCACTGTGACGGTACATTAGCAAAACGCCAGCACTCTACGTCTGACGCCAGATGCGACCAGCGTCCGTCGGCGCGGCTCGACGGCAACCGGTGAGAATTGCGGCATCCACCATTTTGCGCCGATACGTTACCCAGACAACACTGCGTCTCCCTCTTTTCATCACGAAGGAACGCTGGACGCGCTGAAACACGCATACGTCAAAGCAATGCACCTTTGCGCACGCCTGCGAGTATATGGAAGGACCGGAGCCTAGTGTGGCAACGCCAGCGTGACGCGACGAAATGAACGCCGGGGAGCACGCACACCACGTCACGTCAAAACGTATTGGCACCTCGACTGTGCCATGTATCCATATTCTCACATGACCCGCATTTCATGATTATCATGTTTGCACCAGTCACATACCTTCGTCATTCATTCGCGTCACATAATACCAATATTGCATATGTAAAACTAGTGAAACGGCCGCGAGCGCATCATCAGTGTGGCATGTAGTCACGCTGTTACATGACACGCATGTCGTAATTATCACGTTTGGATATGTAATTTACCGATGTCGTCCGTTCACGTTTCGTACATCTGAAGCTAGCGAAATGGTCGTGAGCACTTCATGAGCGTAGCATGTAGTCATGTTGTTACATGACACGCATCTCAAGATGATCACGTTTGAGATAGTCACATACCTTCGTCATCCATTGGCGTACCATAAAACAAAAAACAAAATTTGTTCCATGTGACGCTAGCGAAACGGCCGCGAACGCTTCATGAGCGTGGCATGTAGTGGTGTTGTTACATCACACGTATCTCATCTTTATCATGTTTGCACCAGTATCATACCTTTGTCATTGATTCACGTCGCGTAACCGAATTTGGTTATCTGACGCTAGCGAAACAGCCGCGAGCGCATCATGAGCGTGGCTTGGAGTCACGTTGCTAAATGGCACGCACCTCTTGATTATCATGTTTCCCCCAGTCACGTACCTTCGTCATTTATTCACGTACCGTAATGCCAAATTTGGTTAATGGCCGCTAGCGAAACGGCTGCGAGCCCATCATGAGCGTGGTTTGTAGTCATGTTGCTACATGGCACGCATGTTATGATTTTCATGTCAAGGTCTGTCGCTTGTGTTTGTTATGCAATCATGCCGTACCATACCAGATTTTCAAGATGCCTTGTGGTGTAGTATAGTGACGTGGTGGTGTCTGTGAAGTGTAATGACACCGTGGTGTTATGTACAACGTGCTTGGAGCCGACGGCAGCGGTGCTTCTCAATTGAGCGCCGGAAAGACGATGATGACGTTGGCGTGAAACGTCACGCATGAAACTGCGGGCCGCCAAAAGGAAGAGGAAGTTTGCGCAAAAGGTTGCGCTGCCAGTGCACGAGAGGGAGAAGGGGAAGATGAGTGGGGGGCAGAAGGAGATCGAGCTGGCTGGAGAGAAGATCCTGGGTGTCGCGCGACTGCGGTGTCGGGTTCCGGACCGGAACGCGTAATGTCAGGCAAGGCCAGGACGCTCTAGCTGCCCATGGTGCACTCGGAGGTACGCGGCCTTCCAGAGTTCCCGCCCTGACTGTTCAAGGTCATGTCTCAGCTGTCCGGGCTTCGACTCCGGTCCCAAACCACCCGTGGAGGGCAACACTTTCCCGGTAGTGATCACCTCCTCGAAACGAGCGAGCATCGGTAAGCAGCCGCAGTTCTTGCTAAGGTAAGGGCTACCTCGTCTTCCGCCAAGCGTCGCCGTGCTAGTCAGTGCATAACTACAGCTGCTGAGACATCGCCAGCGTCCACCGCCTCAGCTCACCAAGCCAACGTCACCATCAACGCCACCGGTGACTGTTGATTTTCATAAACATTATAGCTGGACAGCTTACAGGACATGCTTTAGTTTGTCGTGTCTGTACATTCATCTTTTTTATTAAATTCATCTTTTTTCATCTTTTTTTCTTAATTAGGCTTAATGTTTCTACTTTTCTTTTTTTACTCTAAACGGCTTCGTCATTTCTCAGCTTTGAGGCTTTCACTCCGAGCAACAATTTACTGAACCGTAAACCTTCATCACAAAATGGCGTCCGCTACGACAGGACGAAGCCGTTAGGTGTAGCGGTAGACGTATTAAGAATGGCAAGTGCACGAGATCTAGTGGCTTTGGCCGAGCGTATGGAGCTCGAAGGCGAAAAGCTAGGGCTTGGTTAGATGAGCAGGAGGCACAGGCACGAGATGAGCGAGCTGCAGAACGTGAGGCTTGAAAGGAGCTGCTAGAACTGGAAGAAAGAAGGGAGAGAAATTTGCAGTTGCAGCTGAAAGTAGACGAATCGGAAGGCAATCGTAGCGAGACGAGAACGCCTGACCGTGGATCTGGAGGGAACGCTTTTTGCAACATGAACCCTCACAGCCTAACTCCAGGATTTAATGAAAACCGAGACGACTTGGATGCCTACCTAAAGAGGTTCGAGAACGTCGCCACCGGACAAGAGTGGCCAAAAGAAAAATGGGCCACAGCCTTAAGCTTATGTTTGAGTTGGAAGGCCTCGAAAGTCTTGGGATGGTTGTCTGCCGAAGATTCACTCGACTGTGATAAGGCCAAGGTAGCTTTGCTTCAACGATTTCGGTTTATGGTGGAGTGCTGCCGGGAGAAGTTCCGCCAAATCAAGCCCGAAGAGAACGAGACCGGAAAACAATACCCGGCTAGGCTGTCGAGTTTCTTTGATCGGTGGGTAGAAATGTCAAAGACAAACAAAGAGTACTTGGCACTCCGTAATCTACGTGTGGCGGAGCCATTTTTGAACAACTGCCATCAACGGCTAACGCTGTTTCTTTGTGAAAATAAGCACAGCAAGCTTGAACAGATAGCAGAAGCCGCCAATGACTTTTTAGAGGCACAACAAAAGCCTAACTTGCTCCTGTTTCGTGAGAGAACAGAAAATAGTACTATTACGGAGAAGAGCGCAGGCTTATCTGTGAAAACGATCATAACGTGTCTTGTATGTGGAAAAGCTGGTAACAGGGCCTCGGATTGCCGAACCAAGCCTAAACAACCTTACTGTGGATATTGCCATAAGTCAGGGCATGATAATAAGGTCTGCACAGAAAAAGATGGCTCTATAAAGAAAACATCTTGTTTGCTGTCTTCTGAAGAGTACCTCTTTGAACGTACCGATCCACCATCCAACGAACGAGAGGGAAATGTTGCTGGTGCGGTGAGAACTCACCCAAAAGCTGGGACTCGCCCGATGCCGGTTTTGCAGGGCATAGTGTTTGGCCAGGCAGTTTTAGTGCAGCGAGACACGGGAAGCAATACGCTAGTAGTCCGTCGAGCTCTGGTGCCACACTAAGCTCTAACAGGTACTACTGATACGTTGTTTCGCGCCGATGGAAGTAGCATTACCGTTCCAGAGGCAAAGGTTGAAATCCAGTCACCCTATTTTCGGGTATGTCAGTGGTCAAATGCATGACAAGACCTTTGTACGATGTCATCTTTGGCAATGTTCCAGGAGCAAGGGAAGTCCCAAATCCCGACGAAAACAAGAAAGATGGCATTCCGGAAAGTAAGTCGAAATCAGAATGGTCATGTGGGAGAGGAACGAAGGAAGAAGATTCACCAGATTTTGTGGTGGTTGGTGTAAAGGGCCAAGAAAGGTCAACATCATCTAAGGTCGACTTGATGAGATTGAATTTGACCAGAGAGGTTTGAGCAAATGAAGACAGAATTTTAGATTCATGTAGAGAGAAATTGAGTCAAGTGTTCCGAGGAAGATGTGCAACCCAGTCGTTCAAGATAGAAAAGGGAATTCTATACCGTTGTTACCGGGAACCCTCAGACAAAATCATTCAACAAATGGTGCTACCCCAAAAACTTCGTGGTCAAGTGTTAGCTTTGGCTCACGAAACATTGATGTCGGGACATCAGGGAATGAAAATGACTATCAACCGAGTTTTAGGCGAATTTGCTGGCCTGTCATTTGGGAGGCAGTGAAAAAATATGTACGCTCTTGCGACATATGCCAGCGGACCTATCCTAAGAGCAAGGTTGGAAAGGCCCCACTTGGTCGCATGCCGTTAATTGACACTCCTTTTGAAAGAGTGGCGGTGGACATCATACGACCTTTAAAGCCCACGTCGCATAGGGGGAACCACTGCATACTGACTCTGGTAGACTTCGCTACTCGATACCGAGACGCGGTAGCTCTGCCATCAATTGATTCCGCTACTGTCGCCGAGGGATTAACCTAAATGTTTTCTCGCATTGGGTTCCCTAACAAGATGCTGTGTGATCAGGCGTCATGTTTTACATCTGCGCTGATGAGAGAAGTGAATGATTTGTTAGCCATTAAGCATATTAGATCGACGCTTTACCATCGCATGTGTTGTGGCTTGGTGGAGCGATTTAACGGTACGTAAGCAAAAGCTACGGAAATTGAGTCAAGAAGAACCCAAGTCTTGGGATCGATCATTGGCACCTCTGCTTTTTTCGTACCGCGAAGTACCGCAGACCAGTACGGGCTTCTCGCCAATCGAGTTGCTGTATGGCAGACATGCTCAAGGACCGCTAAGCATACTCAAAGAGTTATGGAAAGGAGATCATATATGTGAAGAAGTAAAGACCACCTATGCGTATGTCTTAGACCTGAGAGATCGTTTAGAAAAGACCATATCGTTGGCACAAGAGAACTTGTCACGTGCCAAAGCGACCCAGAAGAAGTACTATGACTGATGAAGTAAAACTCGTCGACTGAACATAAGTGATCGAGCCCTCACACTGCTTTCAAGTACAGTGAACAAGCTACTGATGCAGAGGAAGGGACCCTTTATGGTCACGGGAAAGAAAGGAAATTTGATTACTGGTCGGACATAGGCCAAGATACTAAGCTCTTCCTTATTAATATGTAGAAGCGTTATGAAGAGCGTCAACCCGAAAACGCATCCTAATCGGCAACCTTTATTGTAGTGGAGGAGCAAGAGACCGATACGCCAATATCTACCTTCAAGGCCACTCCGAGCTGTGATATAGAAGCGGTTAAGCTTGGCCGAGACCTCCAAGAAAGCCAGCGTAACGAACTTCGCGAGAGCTTGGCAAGTCACGAAGACGTCTTTTCAAAAATACCGGGAAAAGCAAAGTTAATGGAATGCCGTCTTCAATTGACCACGTCTAAGCCCATCCACTCTCAACAATATCCACTGCCTTTTTCCAAAAAAAAAGTCATTGAGAAAGAGGTGCAAGATATGCTCAAGCTTGAAGTTATCGAACGGTCTGACTCTCCATACAATTCCCCGTCGGTGCTGGTTAATAAACCAGATAAAAGTTACCGCGCTTGCAGCAATTTCCGTCAGATTAACGATGTCTTGAATTCCGACCCAGAACCAATCCCAAGAACAGAGTCATATTTGCGGAGATTGGAACTAAAAAGTTCTTTTCAAACTTCGACCTCACTAAAGGATACTTGCAAGTGCTTCTGGACAACTGTTCTGAACCAAAAACGGAATTTTCCACTCAATCAAGATATTATCATTTCTTGTACATGCTGTTTGGGATTAAAACGGCGTCTGCTGTTTTTTACTCGATTAATGAGACGCCTTCTACAGAGCATACCAAATGTCATACACTACATCAATGACGTGCTCAATGGCACTACGGCATGGCAAGAACACACGCAAACCCTGCGGCACCTGTAGAGGAGGATTCACGGAGCTGCACTGACGATTAAGCCCAAGAAGTGTGAAGTTGTCGAGACGTCTGTAGTTTTCTTTGGCCATAGACATAGAGGTGGAGAAAATCAACCGGTGGAAGACACGATTTCAAAGATAGCAAAAGCTCCGCGACCTGAGACTAAGAAGCAACTTCGCTCTTTCCTTGGTCTGACAGGGCATTACCGTGAGTCGATACCCCAATACGTGGAGAACGCTCAGCCCCTAACCGAAATGACGAAGAAAAGGGAAAGCAACATGGTCCGCTGGAACAGTGAGAGGAAGCCGCCTTCGAAATCCTCAAGAAGGCGCTCACCCAAGTACCGATCGTCAGGCTCCGGATGTCAAACGACCCTTCATACTACGCAGTGATGCTTCCGATACATGCATAGGCGCAGTCCTTATGCAAGACAATGACTCCGTATTGCACCCAGTCTCATATGCTAGCCGACAGTTAATAGCTCGAGAACAGAAATACTCAGCTATAGAGCGTGAGCGTTTAGCTCTTGTGCAGGCTATAGCAAAATTTCACATATATTTATACGGAATCCCCTTTGTAGTTAAGACCGATGATCAACCCTTGCAATATTTGTCGCAGGCAAAACACCTCAACAGCAGAGTCTTGAGATAGAGTTTGGCCTAGCAGGAATATGAATTCTATGTAGAGCACATCAAGGGGTCTGAAAATGTCGGGGCGGATCACATGAGCCGAATTCAGTGACTAACACTGGTGAAATCATTTCAGCATGGTGAGATTACATCTCAGCGCAGTAAACCGCCGACATAATTCAACTGGACAACTTCGGTTTTCGGCCTACTCTGTGTGAGTGTGTGATTTTGGTGACTTCATCTAAGAATTTAGCTGCAGTTTGTCGTGCAGAAAAACTTTCCGAAAAGGGGTCTATTGTGGTGTAGTATAGTGACGTGGTCGTGTCTGTGAAGTGTGGTGGCACCGCGGCGTTATGTAGAACGTGCTCGGAGGCGACGGCAGCGGTGCTTCTCGATTGAGCGGCGGAAAGACGATGATGACGTTGGCGCGCAACGTCACGCATAAAACTGCAGCCCGCCAATAGGAAGAGGAAGTTTGGGTGAAAGGTTGCGCTGCCAGTGGATGAGAGGGAGAAGAGGAAGACGAGTCGGGGGCAGAACGAGATTGAGCTGGCTGGAATGAAAGTCCTTGGTGTCGCGCGACTGTGGTGTCGGGTTCCGGACCCGAACGCGTGAAGTCAGGCAAGGCCAGGACGCTCCAGCTGCCCGTGGTGTACTCGGAGGTACGCGGCCTTCCAGAGTTCCGGTCGTGACTGTTCAAGGTCACGTTCCAAGCGTTCGTTCCGGCCGTGACTGTTCAAGGTCACGTGCCAGGTGTCCAGGCTTTGACTCCGGTCCCGAACCACCCGTGTAGGTCGCAACCTTCTCGGTAGTGATCACCTCCTCGAAATGAGCGGGCATCAGTAAGCAGCCACAGTTCTTGCTAAGGCAAAGGCTACCTCGTCTTCCGCCAAGCGTCGCCGTGCTGGTCAGTGCGTGACTCCAGCTGCTGAGACTTCGTCAGCGTCCACCGCCTCAGCTCACCAAGCCACTGCCATCATCAATGCCACCGGTGACTGTTGATTTTCATAAACATTGTAGCTGGACAGCGCACAGGACATGCTTTACTTTGTCGTGTCTGTACATTGTACATTCACCTCTTTTTTCTTAATAAGGCTTAAAAATTCTACTTTTCATTCTTTACTTTAAACGACTTAGTCATTTCTGAGCTCTGAGGTTTTCTCTCCGAGCAAAAATTTACTCAACCGTAAACCTGCATCACAATGCCATTTGAAGGAAACCAGCGCAAGAGCTGCAGGACCATGAAATGTAAATAATGACATGCATGACTTACATCTCATGATTTTCATGTTAAGACTATTTAAATATGTTCTTCATGCAGCCATGTTATGTCATACCAAGTTTGGTATTGATACCCTTATCGAAATGGCCAGGAGAGCTAAAAGTCGTAGGCGGCTAGATATGAGAGCTTCGCTCCTAAAAACAGCAGTGATTATCACACTAATACGTCGGAATATCACGGCTGTAGAGTACCACACTGGTGTGCAAAACATAGATCACGTCCTACTAGAAATTATCTCTATTCAAAAAAAGGAGGGAAGCTTGTTTGTGCTGAAAGTATACAGCCCACAACGACAAAAGGCGAAGTTTGTTTCGCTTTTTCGCAAAGTGCTAACCTTCGTGGACAGACAGGCACTGATAATTGTGGGAGACTTCAACGCACCTCACGCCGCCTGGGGTTGCATCATTGAGAATGCTGAAGGCCGCAACCTATGGAATGACGCTTAAATGAGGGGCTCACGCTAATGACTAACTCACAAGATCCAACCAGAATGGGAAATAGCGCCAGCAGAGACACTACGCTGGACCTGAAATTCATAAGGAACATGTTCGACCCCTGTTAGAGCAACACGAACGTAAATCCAAGCAGCGATCATTAAATCATTATACCGTATACAAAGTACTCCAAGCAGGCCCGCAAAAAATAAAGGCAGGAAAATAATGTTAACTAAGTGGTACACCTTTCGCAAGATAAGGGTGGTTGATGCGATCGATAATATGAAAGATATACTGAAGTGGACAGACACACTTCAGCGTAGCATGCAGGAAGCCTCGAAACACGTTTCCGGCGAAGGTGGCATGAATGTAATGGACAGCAAGCTTTTCCACATGTGGGAAGCAAAACTCAGCTTGCATGAGCGTTGGAAAGGTCAAAAGCACAACCGGCGTCTCGGGGAAAGAATCTTCGCGCTCGACAGAGACATGAATGGTTAGGAAAACAGGTTGTGCCAACAGCCATGGGAATGCATCTGCGTTTTATTGAACCGACAATTCAAAGTGTCTGAAACTTGAAACGTGCTTCAAGGCCTCCTTGATCCAGAGGGCACAAAAGCAACCCAACGGTCGAATATGCAGCGCATTCTACACAGCTACGCAGACACAGAGGCAGAGCACCTGCGCGACCTACGCCAGACCTACCTAGGAGATGCAACATAGAGTCGCGACTACAGGAGTACCAAGGGATGCATAACATAGACTTCGGCGCATTCATAACTGAATCTTGGATACGATTCAGTCGTTCGATACGAGCTCAGACGACCAAATTCTCAGCACGCTCCGGACCCCGACAGTAAAATACTTCGCAACTTCGATGAAGCATCCGCCACATCTCTCACAAAGTACGTAAACGAATGTTGCGTAAAAGGAGTCATGCCCCCGCAATGGAAAACCGCCAAAACTGTATTTATCCACAAAGCCGGTAAAAGACCACACATAAGAAATCTCAGGCCTATCTCACTGACATCGTACATCGGAAAGATCATTGAAAATTTTCAACGCGTCTCGTTTGATATATGAACGACAACAAGCTACCCGCGCACGATGCTACGTTTTCGACCACGACTTTCTACACAAGACGTCCTGCTGCAGCTAAAACATCACATCATTGACGCCAAAACAAACACTCGGCATAGAAAATACAAAATTCATTTTGGGCCTTGACCTGCAGATGGCATTACTTAACATCACCCACGAGGCCACAATGCGTAACTTGCAACACCTGAACGTCAGCCGATGAGTGTACAATTATGTGAAAGATTTCTTCACTAACCGTAAATCCGTAACCATCACCGGTGAAGCGCAGTGCGACAAAATCGAACTTAGCAACCAGGGAACACCGCAGGATTTGGTACTTTCCCAATTCCTACTCAATGCGGCGATGTTCGGTCTGCCCTCGGAGCTGGAACGCATCGAAGGACTTCAGCACAGTGTCTATGTGGATGACATCACCCTCTGGGTGGACTCGGCGCTAACGTTGAAGAGATTTTACAACAAGCAGTAAATACGGTATAGCGATACGTGGAGACCAAGGGCCTAAGATGCTCTTTTAAAAAAGTCACAGCTTTGCCGCAAAGGCGAAGCAATGAACGTGATTGCAAGGTAACACGCACAATGACAAGCAGATCGACACGGGCCCCGCGTTTCTCTCGCACAAATGACGCACGAAACGTACTTACAAGTACATATGAACGTGAATAAGCGACGCAAATGTAACATCGCTGTATCTGAAGAGCGTGCCTTTTTCGCAAAAAGAGGCTGTGCGAGAATTGCAGTGGCCTTTGTGCGTCCCGAAACTACAACGCAACCGTTCCAATGGGCGCACAGCGCAAGCCAGGACTCTCCACTGGGAGAAAATTGAGCGCGGGAGATTGTCCCCCTCCTCTCCGCGGGCCAGCATGCGCGTGAAAGATGACTGCGCCGTCTTGCTGATAATGCTGAAAACATGATTGTCTATCCCCCCCCCCAAGAGGCCCACGAGCAGCGGTGAGTAGTAGGTATAAATAGGTTGCCATGGAACGTAGCAGGAGGTGCCTCTCGGTGGCCCATTCTTTCGCCGGCACTCACACGCATCGGGTGAGAGGAGCATGGCTTCTCGCCGAGCGACGAAGGCGGTTCTTGTTGGCCGTGGAAACAGGATTACAGACGAAAGTGACAAGGATTTTGAGATAGCCTTGCTAAATCTGCCGACAGGACGCGTTGTTTTGAACACAGTGTTTTTGCACGATGATATTCGAGTGAGACCTTTCAAGCTCGGAAATTTCCGGGATGCCCTGGACAAGAAACGACTGGTTCCCGACGTAATTGCATTGGGTGCCTACCAAATCAACAATTTGTGGGCCGTCACCTTTAACAGCCAGGAGGTGACGAAGAGGTTGACTGAACTCTAGGTCAAGAGACACCGCTGCCTTGTTGTCGACCCTCAGGAGCAGCAGTTGAGGCTGTGGCTTCACTGCCTGTTACACGAAGTTGCGGACGAAGATGTCCGCACGGCGTTGGTGGCTTTCGAAAAAGTTACAGAAGTGACCCCGGAACGCTGGCGAGTAGAAGGAGTAAGTGAGAAGAATTCGACAACCCACACTGTTTTCGTTAAGCTGAAAAGCGGTATGAAAGTTGATGACCTGCCTTATCTAATATGAGTCACCGGTGAATGAGCCCTAGTGGTAGCCCCCGGTCGGCCGATGCAATGCCTGCGTTGCGAGTGTAAGGTGCAATGCTGCTCACGCTGCCAGCGTTTTGGACACGGGACGCGGAATGCGTCCGTTCGTACGCCTCAGTAGCCGCATCAACGGAGGCCGAGGATGCGAGGGAACACATTATGGACGTGACAGAAGCGGAGGACGCGGCTGAAGGTTGCGGACATCAAGTCGCAGCAAATCTGAACTGCAAATCTGAACTGCAAATCTGCAACATCAGTAGACGAATATACACAGGCACCTGTGGACACACGACCAGGTTCTGCATCTGTATCGACAGAGACAGCTAACAATTCAGTGACAGACGCAAGCTGTGAAGTCACCGGAGCAGCTGCCCCTGCGTCGGAACAAGGCCAAGTAGTCGATGGTGCCTCTTGCAGCATCGGTTTTGACACGAAGATGGACGAAGACGCGCGCAACGCCAGCTGCGTCTCTGGGTCTAGCGGTGCCCTTTCAGCCATTAAAAGACCATTGGAAGAACCTGCAAAGATGGGAGACAAGAACAGTGCAAGTTGCGTGGAAGAACCACCAGCAAAGACGACGACTGGCAGATGCACCAACGGTAGAGCAAGAGCTGGTGGTACCACTGACAAGAAAGCTGTGAACAAATTGATTCTACTGTGCTGTAGCGAAACTTCGGGGTTCTTCAAGCTAGACACATCTGATGACCATCCAGACGAAAACGTGTGGGAGCAATTCCGCACAGGCAAGCGAGGACAAGTCGACACGATGATTTCGGGGAGCACTCAATGTGGATTTATTTCTCAAATACAACTTAAGTTTACACAATGCACTTAGTCACAAATACAAAACATGACAAATGATGGCATATCCCTCGGCTTGCATGGCTGGTCTCCGGTGGTGAGATGCGCTGTTGACCCCGAGTCCGCTCAATCAAAAAAAGGCCCGAGTCGCTGCTTAAATATGGTTTTCCAGCATCCACGGGTGCGCAGAACAATCAGGCAAGCCGAGGATAACCAATCCCAACACGAGATTTCATGATCGCGTGAAGCCTGCCTCGCAACAAAACTGTTGCAGCATTTTGAAACGGGCACATTTCTCTAAAATGGTCTTGACGTGCAAACAAGTGCTTATGTGTCGCTCCCCGATCGCCCCGGAGGACGCAAGCAACGGTTCGCTCGTTTAGGGTGGTGGTGGTAGTGGTCAGAAGAGGAGAAAGGCACCTAATATCTGTAGCCCAGTCGGGTACACGGCGCAGTACCTGGTTTTGCCCGCAGGGCGCCCAGTGACCAACCAGACGCAGCTTTTTCTCCTCAGACACTCATTCTTTTTCCAGGCTCCCTCCTCGAGAAAACTACGGCATCTCTCATAATCATATAGTGGTTTTGGGACGTTAAACCTCACAAATCAATCAATCAATCAATACTCGAGAAAAGTCATTAAATATCATTAAAAAGTCATTAAAAGCAGTGGTGGTTGCGGATGCGAGCACTTGACTAATTGCTGTTCCTACGTTCTACAGGTGCCCTTCCTCGACGGACTAGGATACATTCCGATAGTGACTGCAGCACCGCATTCTTGACATAGACCTGCGCCTGCGCGGATCTCCAGACTACGCATCGGGAAGCGGTGCCCTTCCTTGACGGACTAGGATACATTCCGATAGTGACTGCAGCACCGCACTCTTGTCGTAGACCTGCGCCTGCGCGGATCTCCGGTCTACGCATCAAAAGCAGTGGCCGGTGGCCCGCCCGCACCAAAGCAGTGGTGGTTGCGGATGCGAGCACTTGACTAATTGCTGTTCCTACGTTCTACAGGTGCCCTTCCTCGACGGACTAGGATACATTCCGATAGTGACTGCAGCACCGCATTCTTGACATAGACCTGCGCCTGCGCGGATCTCCAGACTACGCATCGGGAAGCGGTGCCCTTCCTTGACGGACTAGGATACATTCCGATAGTGACTGCAGCACCGCACTCTTGTCGTAGACCTGCGCCTGCGCGGATCTCCGGTCTACGCATCAAAAGCAGTGGCCGGTGGCCCGCCCGCACCAAAGCAGTGGTGGTTGCGGATGCGAGCACTTGACTAATTGCTGTTCCTACGTTCTACAGGTCAGTTGGTTTTCCTCAAGCTTTGGTATTACGTTTTGTCTTATACCGCAACCACCACCGCTGCTGCTGCTGCTTTTTGTGTTATTGGGACATTCGTGTACTCACGTTATAAGTTTCTTAGCACTGCTGCCAGGCCTGCATTGTTCTGTTCATAGCAATGACGAAGGATTTTGTGAAAGCTCTCGATGATTTCAAGCGTGAAATGAGACTTGAAATGCGCTCTGTTAAAGAAAGTGTGAAGTTTTGTAGCGACACTTGTGATGAAACCAAGGCGATTAACTCCGAACTGAAAGCTTTGAGGCAGGAACTGAGCGTCCTGCTCAAAAGTAACGAAGATCTCAAGAAAGAAAACAAGCAGCTAGCGCAACGAGTTGATGAGCTCGAACAATATAGCCGTTTGAATAATCTAGAGCTTAAGGGCGTGAAGGCAGCAGACAATGCTAATGATGTCATACGAAAACTTGGCGAAGTTATTGACGAACCAGTTTGTGCTGCTGACATTGACACATGTCACAAGATAGCAACACGAGTAACGGGCGAGAGCAACATTATCGTTCGCTTCGTGCGCCGAGACAAGCGACAGGCCGTTCTTGCGAAAGCTAGGAAACGACAGATCACAAATCAAATGCTAGGGCTTCCTGGATCCGATAGGGTGTACGTTAACGAACATTTAACCCGTGCTAATAAGCAACTACTGGGAGCCACAATTGCCCGCAAGAAAGAAATGTCTTGGAAATTCGTTTGGACAAGCGGGGGCAAGATTTTCGCCAGACGGAATGAATCTTCCAATGCCGTCAGGATTGCCGGTGAGAGCGATTTGTGCAAAATATCACAATAGCTGTATTATTTCTCGCTTGAGGAATCATGGCTATGTTCCAAATACCGACTTGTTCTTTATACAACTCTGAATCTTTCAACGCTAAGTTCCATAACCGACGCCAGGAACTGTCTGTTATTCACTTTAACATAAGAAGCCTCAAAAACAAAGGCGACCGCCTCGATCACCTTTTTACCTTACTAACAACAGAATTCGATGTATTAGTATTTTCTGAGACATGGTTGCTCACACATGATGACCGCCTTCATTTCAATAACTACGCTTATAACGGTCTCCTACGTCCCAATGGAAGAGGTGGAGGCCTTGCTATATATGCTAAATGCTGCTACCCGCACTCTGTTCTTGAGGACTACTCAATAATGAGCCCTAGTGTTGAATGTTTAGCGGTATCACTGCCCAATGTAATTATCGTAGCAATTTATAGGCCACCGACTGGAAATAAGCGAGAGTTTCTAGATTTCCTTGAAAAAATGCTTGAAAATTTGAATTCTAGCACTCTTCCATTTGTACTCATGGGCGACATTAATATAAATCTATTGCATGACGACCCGTGCACTGCCGATTTCAACGGTGTTATTTCATCTTTCGCATGTTACAATCACATTACTTTGCCTACTAGAATTACTCTTGACACAGCCACCCTTTTAGATGTTTGTGTTACAAACATTGAACCGCGTAATATTGAATCTGGATTACTGAGTTCGGACATTAGTGACCATATTCCAATTTTTTGTTTTATCAACAGAGTGCGCGAACGCAAGGTTACAGTTGATAGATATATGACGCGGCAAATAAATGATAAGAATTTAAACAAGTTTCAATGCCTCATTCGGAATATAAACTGGCATAACATATACAGTATTGATGACGTAAACAGGGCGTACTCAGAATTTATTAAGAAGTTTTTAAATGCCTATAATGACGCTTTTCCTCTAATTAGAAGAAGAGTAAATAGGAAGAAGTTCAGAAAGCCGTGGATAACCAAACATTTGCATGAAAAAATCTGCACTAAGAACAAAATGTACCACTCCTTTATTCAGAACCGGGATCCCAACATTCTAAAAGAGTATAAAAAGTATCGAAATCAACTGAGTAAAGAATTAAAGACAGCAAAAACAAATTATTTTATCGAGCGTTTTACGGGAATCCAAAACGACAGTGGTAAAGTATGGAGAGAAGTAGCTAATCTAACGAAAGGGAAAGATAATAATGCGCTGAACGAGATAAGTACGCCGGACGGAAATTTGTGTGGTTTTGATTTAGCTTGTGCTTTTAATAAGTACTTTGTCAATGTTGGTAAACCGCTCGGTGATACACCTGAACCTGATAATGTATTGATTAACAATATTACTTCTTTATCGAAGTCTGTGTTTTTTTCACCCAGTTCCCCTCAAGAAATAGTGATTTCAATCAACAAGTTAAAAAATGATGTATCTGCAGGTCATGACGATATAAAATCTGTCCCCATTAAGCGCGTTGCGCCTTTGATATCTGACGTATTGTCTTATCTTGTAAACCTAATGTTTACTACTGGTGTGTTTCCTGATGACCTAAAAATCGCCAAGGTTTGTCCGATATACAAAAGTGGCAATCGAATGGAAATGTCAAACTACCGACCAATTTCTGTGTTACCAGTATTTTCTAAATTATTTGAAGGAGTTATCAATTGCAGGCTCGAATGTTTTTTCACTAAACACAACCTGATATCTGCTTGCCAGTACGGTTTTCTGAAGAAAAAATCCGCAGAGCAGGCGCTACTCGTTATTAAAGACAAAATACTTGAAAATATAGAACACAAACACTACACTCTTGGTCTCTTTTTAGATTTTCGAAAGGCGTTTGACTGCGTACAGCACAATATCCTTTTAGAAAAGTTGAATTACTATGGTGTACGTGGTGTCACACATAACTTAGTGCAGGATTATTTACGTCATAGGATGCAGTACGTACGGGTGAATGATGTTGCATCTAACCGACTAACTGTCACTTGTGGAGTCCCCCAGGGCTCTATATTAGGACCTCTATTGTTTTTAATATATATTAATGATATTACTAAACTACCAGGCTCTCATGACATGATTATGTATGCGGATGATACGAACATATTTTTTACAGCCAAATCTCTTGTACAAGCGGAAGCTACGGTAAACTGGTACTTAGGAAACTTGCAGTCATGGCTACAACGCAACATGTTTTCCTTAAATTTATCCAAAACTAGCTACATTATTTTTAGGCCAATTAATACTGCTGATTCATATAAGGCCAATATTCAATTTGGTCGGGTAAGAATACATGAGGTCGACTGCATTAAATTTCTTGGTGTCTGGTTCCACCAGAACCTTTCATGGAACACACATGTGTCAAAATTAGCATCTGAAATAAGTAAAAGTGTTGGCTGTCTCTACAAAGTAGCTTGTCTGGTACCCGTGTGGTTGAGACTGCAGATGTATTATGCGCTTGTGTATTCTAAGTTAACCTATTGTATTCTCGTATGGGGAACAACTACGCCTACTAACTATCAAAAACTACTAGTACTCCAAAAGAGAGCCTTGCGGTGCATTCATGGGTACCGTGGCAGACCCAAAGACTTTTCCACGTTGCCATTGTTCCGTACTTACGATCTGCTTAAAGCGAACCAAGTCTACCTCTTTCGACTGTTGCAGTATATTAAGAGCAATCAACTGCACACTCAAGACTTTACTTTGTCTAACGATGCATATCACTTTCGAAAACAAATCCACCGGGTCCCTAAAACGCGCACAAACTATGGCAAACAAAAATTAAATTATCAGGTCACTGTGGTTATTAATAAAATGTTGACGAATGTTGATTTTGATGTTGCATTGAAATTATTCAAAAAACAAACAAAGAAATATTTACTCGAATCTGATTTGTGCTTTGTATAAGCTTGTATTAAGTTTATATTCTGTATATTTATAATGCTTTGTATTTTGTCTACGCTGCATGCTTGGCAGCATTGTGTTACATTGTGTTACACTGGCAAATGCAGCTAACACTGCAATTATGTGTTTTCGTTTATTTATGTCAGACTGTACAAGGGAGCCGAGGCCTCTGTCAGGCACTCCAGCCTTTAGCCCCGGCTACCCCCTTTGTGTGAAAGGAAATAAACTTCACTTCACTTCACTTCATATCGCTTAATCCGGAGTGGATCCGATCGGAGTGGATTAGGATTAGTGAAGCTATAATCAGGAGTGGATTAGACAAAAAACGGCAGCATATCCACGGACTGAATGATGGATAGTGGGGCGAAGCATCCGTCCGTCCCTTCGTTCTTGCTTCCGTTCATCCATGCGTGGGTCTGTGTGGCCACCCGTGCGTCCATCCGCCCGTTCGTGCGTGCGTCTATTCGTGCGTCCGCGCGTTCATCTGTGCGTCAGTCCTTGCTTTCATCCATGCATCCACTCCTGCGTCCGTCCATGTGTCCGCCCGTCCGTCCATGCAGCTATCCCTGCGTCCGTTCATGCATCTGTATGTGTGTCGGTTCGTCCACCTATTCAACACTCCGAATACCACCATCTCGCATCTTTTCATCATATATTTCATATATAGAAGCACCGCCATCCAGCGCACATTCTAAGGACTGAACGAGATGAGGCACACGCACACTTTCTTACCGCTTGCTCTTCGTGTCTACTTCCCACCTTTAACCACCCCGAGTTCATGGTATATACTAGTTCACTGTATTCATGGCACTGCGGCGCAATGCTCGCTAAACCTTTCTAAATCCTAAGAGGTTACGCCCAGCGAGTACAACGTAGCAACCCTTTCTTGTTTTCTGTGCGTTGTTGAACAATAAAATATTCTCAGCGTGCGCGTTAACTAAAAGCCGAATTCTCCTGTCTCTCATTCCCCCTTAGCAGCCATTGGCATGTACATTGAGCACTATCTTTTATTGTTCAACAACGTACAGAATAAATCTCTCACCGGCACCACCTTGGAGGTCAAAATGTTATACTTGTTACACGCTCTTAGAAGGGCTACGAGGGACGAACGGGTGCTGCCAAAAGGAGCTTTGCTCTTTAAAAGCTGGTAGGGCCCCACCAAACACACGCAATTATGGGACGCTTCATTGTGACCAATATACACAAGATACGCTGCGTGCTCGAGTGTTGCAGTGCCAATCAAGGCGGGGTAGCCATTCTACAGATTCATCTTGAGAAAGCCTTTGTTGTCTGTCCCACAACCGTGTGCTTGCCATTCTTGACCATATGAACGCTGGTTCTGTAATCAGAGATTAACTATCTATGGCATACCAGAACTGCATGACCTGTCTGGTAATCAACAAAACGCTAGGAGATTCAATTCTCATAAGGCGTTCGATTTATTTATCAGGGCTGCCCGCTGAGTGCCCTGCTGTTCACTTTATATTTAGAATCGTTGTGCTTAGCAATAACTCACAAGAGTAGCATTCGTGGCTTTAGCTTACAAGAATCCAAAGTTAAAATTCGTTCGTATGCCGATAATGTGGCTGTTTGCTGTACTGAACAAGATAATGTTACCACAACCATCAATGTAGTTAAAAGGTTTGGCAATGCAACTGGCTGTCTAGTAAACTGAGGAAAGTGTCTGGGTTTCTGGCATGGAGAGTGGTCGTCAAGACCAGACTATTTTTCAATGATAAATGGGTGACTGTAAATGGGTACTGTGAAGTACGTTTGGGTGCCACTAGAATATTTTAAAGATGACAACTACTGGCAAGAACAAGCAAAAGAAATCCGGACGAAAGCCAATAGATGCAACGGTAATCATCTGTCAGTGTTTTTGAGGGCGACTGTCTGTGATAATTTTTTTTGCCTCAGAACTTTCGTATGTCATGCAAGTATTGCATTGTTCAAAGGCAAACATACAGAAGCTCCATCGCATCTTTGTAGTGTTCATGTGGGCTTCGAACTGAGAGAGATGCAGTCGAACGAATTTGTTTCGAAAAGTGAAACTTGGAAGGCTGGGTTTACCCCATCTTTTCATACGGCAAGTCATAAATAGGTTCTTTTTTTTCGCTACGCAAGGGATTCTTTTTTACGTACAGTGTGCCAACTGAGACTGATGCGGGCATTACCTGGATATGTGGTTAGCACGAATGACATGACCCGTGCTGCCCGCAGCTATCCTAAGGAGATTATTCCAAGTGTACAGTTTTTATCTCTTAGATGTTGTAATGAATATTTGTTTTCAGTCATTCACAAAAAGTTGTACAAAGATGTATCTGATGTTGTTTTACCTGAACCCCTGTACCGTGCCATGTACACTGGACATCAAGGGCAAGATGTGCTTAAACGAGTTAAGAAAATGCAACTGGCTCCTGCCGCGAAATCCTTCTTTTTTAAGCTTCACACAGGCAGATCATCTGTCAGGACATTTGAAGCAGACTGTGGTTTTTACTCACCTTGGGGGACAAGGTGTCTTATCTGCGAAAAACCGGAAACTATAGACCATGTTTTCTTACATTGTTGAGAGGGTGTATAACTTTGGGATGTACTTCAATGCACGTTAAGAAGGAATTACCTTTAAACTCTAGTGATATATGATTTCTGCCAATAGTGGACGAAGAGGGAATGCTTTTTGATTCTGCTTTAGGGCCTTCACTGTTTAAGGCGGGCCCGTATGGCGGTTTTTTATTGCTATCAAGATTCAAGGCCTGCGCGAATGTATTTCCGTGATTGTATGACCTAGTTTGTTGAGCTGCAGAAAACTCAGGAGATTAAACGTGAATGGTTGTCGAGAGTAGAGCTCTTGGCAGCACTTAGAGAATCTTAGTTTTTGTCGAACTGTTACTGCTTGTTTTTGTTGTGCTTGTGCTTTGGTGTACGCACCTATGAACAGGCAATAAATAAAAAATGCTTCTCGGTGGCTCACTGGTTACCGCTTGCATTCACGACGCGGAGTTTCCACGTTCGATTCCACGCGCCCAAGTCTTTTTTCTGGATTTTGTTTGCGTTTTTACATATAACATATACATGGACGGTGCATAACATCGACGCCAACGCCGGCGGCGAAATCCCGCCTAGAGTGTCCATATAATTGCTTTTGCAATAAAACCAGATCTACTATTCCACAGTCCTACAAGCAGAGGACGCCAGTGCCGTCAAAAATGGCCAAACGTTACAATCTTAGCAGGGGGTTACCCAATTCATCAGGTCAAACAAATCAGAATACTGGGCTCTCGTATAGCCGAGAACGGGTATAACGGAGAAGCAATAAACACACTGAATAGCAACACCCATCAGATTATTACACTGATCCGAAAAATCGCCAACAAGACTTACGGTATAAAAGAACACAACTTGGTGCAGCTCATACAAGCCTTCATCACCAGCCGCGTGGTGTATGTGACCACATAACTGAAGATGTGAGCAGCGGAAAAATTAAAAATATAATGCATCATCAAAAAAACATATAAGCAAGCACTCGGTTTACCCAAACGTCGAGCGAAAAGTTTGAAACAGTAGGTATGCATAACAAGCTAAACAAACTTATTGAGGCTCATGTAATATGAACGACTATCACAAAGCCACACAGGAAGAACAATAACGCGCAAACTGGGCATCACGTACGCTGTCTAAAGCGGGGATCAATACCATGTCGCATATTAAACGATAGCGCACCATAATGCCACCGTTGCCCAGAAACATGCATTGAGACTATCACACCGAGGGCAGGAATGCTTGAGCGAAAGTACTTCGAAAGAAGGTTCAAAACAACGTAAATGTGGCCTATGTGGATGTGGCGGAGTATTCGGACGGTCGACACATGGTCGCTTCAAATCAAGCTCGTCAAATCTTCCATTAAGTTCAGAAGGTCTGAAATCACAAAGGAAGCGGCCATGGCGTTGGAGCTCGCATCGACAACAGGCTACGTTATAATCAGTGACTCTAAAACCAAAATTCTTAATTTTGCTCATGGTCTCCAAAGAGGCGAAAGGAATTCTGACCAACTTTCACGGAGAGCGCGAGGTGTGTGTCTTATGAACGCCCACTCACACTTCCCTCCCGGGCAACAAAACCGCGCACACCCTCGATCGAGAGTTAGTGAGCCGAGCCGGTGCAGCAATGACTCGAAGCCCGCGTTTGGAAATAGAGCGCATAAAAATCAGCAAACACTACCGAATAGGAAGACAGCATTACCCTCCACCACATTCTTCATTACTTAAACAACATGCGACCGCATGACGCTTATTACAAACAAGCACCTTCCCAAACCCAATTGCTTACAATAATTGCTATCCACATCTCTACTCTGTCATATGCAAACTCTGCAATTAGCGGGCGAACCTCAATTTTTTATCTGGGCTTGACCTAACCTCGTGAACGGGCCAAACACCAAATATTTCAACCCAAACATTTAACGCGCTGCTTAGCACAAACATCTAGGACCAGCTACAAGTGATCAGGCCAGTCGAAGATGCCGCTAGGGCCCAAGGACTCTTAGCTGCCATCTAGGAGAGACGATGTAATTCCTCTGAAACTTGCCGTTTATAATAAAGTTGTCTCTCTCTCTCTTTCTCTATTTCTCTTGTCAATCACTTTATGTGCTCCGGTCTAACCCATGTTTAACCGGTCTAACCAATGCTTTTTCATTTTTCAGGCATATATATGGACATTAAATGCTCTTTGCTTGCAAAAATACGAATGCGCATTCTACGTAGCCATCAGAGACATTAATTTTGCTGCATACTACAGACCAATCTGCTTTGGTGATGTTCTCCCAAAATTATATTTTGTCGTGTCTTGCACGTGTATCTTACGAATGGTTCAGGAACACCCTCTGGTACTTGTGGGCTTGAATATGCAAAAACTATAGGATTGTGATCACTTATGTCGGTGCATAATCTACTCGCACTGTGAACACAAACATGTAAATTTACTGTGAAGTTATAGAGCCCAAATTGGTAATGTTCTGTTGTGCGCGTTGGTGTGGTAGCGATGGTGTGAAAACCACTAGCTCGGATCATATATATGATTTCAAGGGAATGCATATTTTAATTAAGCAAGGTAATGTCGAAGTCACCTCAAAGAAGCATGGTTGCTTGATGAAAGGTGGCCTGTTCATATAATTCATCTAAAATATATAGAAAGTAACTATCTTGTCCGAGGGAGGTCGGTATATTACAACGAAAACATCAGTTCTTTTAACGAAAACTATTTTGAAGTGAGCTGTGTCGCGTGCGAATGATTTTACCAGTTCACATGATTTTCGTCACGCGGTATTCATTGCCACCCATCCGCCGCGCATGCAGTACGGTTTATACGATATTGGTTGTAACCATCGTGCGACAACATATTGCTATCAATGACATACCACGTTTGGGGAATATAATCACGTCACAACGATAACTAAAAACATATAACAGTAAGCTAATTTTATATTGTTTCTAGCTGAGGGAAGCAGCGTGTCATATAAATCTGTTCCAAAAGCAGTTTCAACTTCGGTGAATTGGTACATAATTGGATAAGCTTCAGCGCAGTTTAGACGAATAACATAAGAGACAAACATAACACAGACGAGCGCTTACTTACAACTCAATTTTAAGTGTGTTCTTTGTGTCTTATATGGTCTCCGTGTAAATTGCGCAGAAGCCTATCAATTAAAATAAATGCATGAAATCCATTTGTAAAGTCTCGGGGCCAGTGGTAACTTTTTTGGAAGGCACAATTCGTCGTAATACGCCATGGTGCGAGCTGTTGAAAGACTCTCGTATGTTTGGCTGCTCAATCAATTTTTCCTAGATGTCTGTCACACTCGGCGTGTATCCCGTCACTTGCCTCCATTTTTCGTGCGTAGGTTTTCCCGCGGGTAACACAAACCCCCAGCGCCGTTCAACCTTTTTGTTGATTGCCGAAGAGAGCAGCCTCTTCAGAGCAGGGCACAAATGTTTATTTACAAAGATCGGAGACTCATCAGCAACACGCACCTCCCGGTTTCTGTTTCTTCTCTTGTGAGCCTTTTCCAAAACACTGTCCCTGTTTTGTCTAGTTTTGAACTGCACAATATTTCTTTTTTTCAGAGTCTCTTGTCGTACCACGGTGGCATGTCTCTATTACTTCTGGCAATATTTTCTCGCCTACTGGTTGACCTATTTCGACCACAAAATCGGTCACATCTTCGTTTTCTCTTTGGGCCACATCTTTCACTTCTAGGTTACATCGACGCAAGTACTTGCTCGATTGGCGTAGTTCTTTTTTGAAGTTGGTAAACAAGATTTCGTTGCTTTGACACATTTCGTGCAGGCTTTCATTTTCTCTCGTCAAAGCATCTCTCTCTGCAAAGGCGGCATGAAGTTTCTTCTTCATCTCCTCAAATTCAGCGTTCATGAACTTTACGCTTTCCTTGCGCTATTTCACTTGAACACGAAGCTTGCAAATCTCATTGCGGAAATCCCTATCAGTCGGAGGAGCCTTCGCTCCCACAAGTGGTAGAACACAACAAGCGTGTGTGTGAGTCGGGGTAAGGCGATGAGCAACTTTATTACAGTAACGATAGCGATTATATACACAACTGCTGCTGCAGTGGCGCATGTGTAGCAATGACATAAACAATGAAGTGGCGCTTTATGAGCCTTGCCACATCTTTCCTTTTACTGCAGAATTAACATAGGCTTTGTGTCTTCCGGGTTGAGGGTACCAACAGGGCTCACGTCTTTGTTGTTCTTGAAGGGGCATTGAGTAAGATCCATGTTGAGGAACGAGACTCGCTCCTGGCTGGCTCACCTTGAGTCGTGGTTCAAAACGGAGGTGCTCCCTTGTGCGCCAAAGTTCACGGCCATCTTCACTTTTCACTATCGTGGAGCGGTGTTCCTCAATCGGCCTTATCAAGACTGCAGGAGCCGTTGTCCACTGGTGTGTGTCATATACGGTGACCTCCTGGCCTGGCCTCACTGGAGGTAGGCTCCTGCTACCGCAATTGTAGTAGGTCCTCTGCCAATGCCCTCTTTCTTGAAGGCGGTGCTGGACCATGTCGAGTGGGAATGTTCTCGGTTCTAAATGGCTGATAGAAACCGGTAGAACAGTTCTCGTCTGGTGTCTCATCAGCCTCTGCACGGGGTACTGGAGCATGTCATCACGCGGGATATTGCGCCACTTTAGCAAAACCATCTGAAACAGTGGCATTTTGAATGACCACATCTTCAAAAGCTTTTTGTCTCTTGTGCCACTCTCTCTGTCACGCCGTTTGACCACGGGTGATATGAACTTGAAGTTACGTGAGCAAAGCCTAAGGCGTTCAGCAATTCCTGGAACTAGTGACTGGTAAAAAGTGGTCCTTTATCACTGCATAATTTAATGGTCAGGCCATAAATTGAAAATATTTCTGAGCACTTTGTTTTAAGCGAGCTCGCTCTAGTTGTCTGGAACACCTGCATTTTAAAAAAGAACGAGTAGAAGTCCACAATGACGGCAAACACATGGGCTTTAAAAGAAAGCAAGTCGACGTCGACAACCTGCCATGGTTGTGAGGGTACCTGGTCACTCCGAAGGGGCATCTTGTGGTTTTGCGGTTTATGCTTTGGACACACTTCGCAATCTTTACAGCACTGTTCGATGTTGCTCGAAATATTTGGCCAAAACATCACATTCCTTGCTCTAGTCTTCAACTTTCCGGCTCCCACATGTGCCGCGTGAAGAATGTGTATTATTTCTAACACCTTTTATTGCAGCACAGTTACCTTGTTAATATGGAATACGAGGCCATCCTGTGTGTGTATCTCGTTCCGGTACTCCCATATGTCCAAAGTGGCTCGGGGACGTCTTGCTTGTGAAGCGATCACATGGTACTCGCGCATTCCCGGAGCTTGCCCAGGGTTGCGTCCTCATCGGTTGCTTGAAGTAGATTTCGTAGCGGGCTTTCCGAGACAGAAATACATTCAAGAACACTGACTTACTGCTCGTCTTCCTTCATGTTACTTTGCTCGAAAATCTTGACAAGGCGCCAGTGAGGAATACTTCTTTGCCAGGCTTGTACGTCACATAGATAGGGTAACGTTGCAGGTTTAGTTGGATGCGTTGTAAATGTAGTGGGCTCCGGTAGAATGGCTTACTGAATATTGCTGCTAAGGGGCGGTGGTCGGCTTCAACAGTCACAGCATGTTGTCCGAATATAAAGTCGTGAAATTTGGTGCACTCATGAACAATAAAGAGAGTTTATTTCTCAATCTGTGCGTATCGTGTCTGTGCGTCTATAAGTATACGTGACGAAAATGCAACAGGCTGCGGATCCTGAATCAAGACAGCGCCAACTCGCAGCTGGCTTGCATCCACTGACAATGTGACTGGTTTATTGCTGTCAAAATATCGGAGGATGGGTGCTGGGGCCAGAGCCTCACGCAATTTAAGAGAGCATTCTAGCTGCCTTTCCGTCCAGACCCATGCAGTGCTTTTCCGCAGCAAAGTTCTGAGTGGTGCTGTGACCTCGTACATATTTGGGATAGAGTGTTGAACGAAGTTCATTGGGCCCGAAAAAAACTTGCAGTTTCTTACAGTTTTTGGAAAATACATTTCCAAAATGTCTTGTACACGCTGAGGGTGCACACGCAGGCCTTCGGCGCTTAGCAAGTGTTCAACATAGCTCACCTCTGGCTGCAAAAAAAACATTTCTTCGGGTTTAGTTTCAGATTTTGTTAGCGGCAACGGGTTAGCAGAAGCTGTAAATTGCAGTCGCATTCTTGCTTATCCTTGCCCCATATAACAATGCCATTCATCACTACTGCTACAATTGGAAGACCTTCTAAGACTCGGTGCTTCACTGATGGAAATATCTCCGGCACCAAGGCATGTGCGGAGAGCGATAGCGTCCAAAGTTTAGAACTTGCGTGATCCAGCTTTATCTGCGTAAACCCAGACGCGGCGTCTAAGTTGAAAAAAAAAAGACTAGCTCCTGCAAGCTTCACCTCAACGCCTTCGAGTGTAGGCGTATGATAATTCTCCCGCAGAAGCGCCTTGTTCAGCTCTATGGGATCTAGGCAGATGCGTACTTGACCATGAACGACTGCGACCATGTAACTAGACTATTTCGTTTGACCTTTTACCTTTGTTATCACGCCTTGTTCTTCCATGCAATGAAGCTCTCCTTTCACACTGTCTTGAAGGGCCACGGGAACTCTTCTGGCTGGCAAGGCTACCCCTAGGGCTCCAGGCTCCATTGCATACTCTTCTCCTTTTAGCTGCCCTAGTCTAGTGAAAAAGTCGGCGAAAAGTTGTGCTGCCGGACACAAGTGTTCCACGTGAACGTTTTGCACGCGACGAATGGACTCTAAGCGTTCCGGCACTAATCCACTTAAAGTGACTGGCACATTTTGTTCGACCACAAATAAAAGTCTCTTCGTGCTCTTTGCCGTTTCCACATCGGCGCAGCCGACTTTTTTCTGTTGCTGAAGCCTTATGAATGAAGAAGGCAGTTATTGTGGCATGGCAGGTTTGCAGGGGCTTGTCGGGTCACTTGTTTTGCATCTGTTTGAAATTACGCAGCAATTGGCCCCCGTGTCTAGCTTACACATGAATTGACCGCCCTCAATGTCAACAGCTGCAGTCCAGTTATCTGCCGCTCCGAATACTCTTACGTTCAAAGTTTGCAAGAAGCCCCGCCGTGGTGGTCTAGTAGCTGAGGTACTCGGCTGCTGACCCGCAGGTCGTGGGATCAAAACCCGGCTGTAGCGGCTGAATTTACGATGGAGGCGGAAATGTTTTAGGCCCTTGTGCTCAGATTTGGGTGCACGTTAAAGAGCCCCAGGTTGTCGAAATTTCCGGAGCCCTCCACTACAGCGTCACTCATAATCATATGGTGGTTTTGCTACGTTAAACCCCACAAAGCAATCAATCAATCAAAGTTTGCAAGAAGTGTCCGTCCTCTGCTTGTACAACATCGTGCAGCTCTTTTATCACGAATCTGTTTTGCCGCTGCGCCAGTGACCTACATGCTTGAGCAAAGTGATTACGCTCACCGCATTCTTGAAAATTTTTTCTAGACCCGGACACCTTGCGCCACCGTGCTCTCTGTAACTGCACCGTCTAGTGTTGCACATGAGTGCCAACTGTCCGAATTTCGGCCTCGCATGCTCCCTTTGTGGATTTCTTTAAACTTCTGTTCTCTCAGTTTCCTGACGTGACATTTTAAACCGTCTTGCTGTACGAAGGGTACTCGACAATAAGCTTTTTTTTATAAGCATTTGTCTCGTAATCCCACAGTAATTCGTCTGCGAAGAAAGTGGTCTTCTAGGTCCCCCAACTCACAGTTCGTCACTAAAGGCACGAGATCTGTTAGCCAGTAATTAAAAGACTCCTCTTGCTTTTGATTTCTCGATGCGAAATGAAATACGTTAAACGTCAAGTTTGTCACTGGTGTGTGGAATTCGTGAAACTTGCTGAGCAGCGTCTCGACATTGTTCTTCTCTGCTTGCTCTTCGAATACGAAGCTGCAGTAGGCTTTCCTGCCGTCTTCCCCAATCGTGACGAGTAGCGTTGCGACTTGTAATTCTTTAGGCTACTTACTTAGGTAGTGGTGGCAAAGTGAACTCACTTATCCGTGTCTTCCAAGCAAGCCGTGCGTCTACTAACGGCTCCAGTGGTCTGGTTGGGGAAAGAAATGCTGACGGGCCTGACATAGTCACGGGCATCCGCTGTCACTATGTTTGCGAGTCGGGGTCAGGCGATGAACAACTTTATTACTGGAACAAGAGGGATTATATGCACAACTGCTGCTGCAGCGATGCGTGTGCATGGCATAAACAATGACGTGGATTTTTGTGAGGCTTCATACCCACTTACACTTAACCATTGAATACGAAATAGAAACAAACACTTTTGAAAAATGGTTGCAGCAGTAACAGTTTCTGTAATTTATGACAATTTCGAGAACTAGAGCATTTCACACCAACCTGCAGAACAAATTTAAGGTGAGTAGGTATGCCGGTGAGCTGTCGGTGCTGCCAAGTAGTCAAATTTGCCGGTTCCTCCGTTTATATGTCCACCGTCAACGTGACATCACTTGCACGGCGATTTTTCCGCCAGTCCTGCGTTTTCCGTGCTTCCGGTGAAGATGCCCTTGTCGCTGCCCACACACGCTGTATATCCGACGGTCTTACGGGCTGCAGAACAATTTTACAGTGAGAAGGTATGCCGGTCAGCGGTAGCTGTTGCCAAGTCATTGCCCGGTTGTCTCTGCTCTTCCTACAACGTTGTTACCTCGGCTCAACGTTGTCACTTTCATTCAGCTGGGAGCGCTGCCGTATTATTGGTGTGCAGTTTCTGCTGGCGCTTCACCACCTGAGCCTCCGGGGGTCTGCACTGGCCCGGCGCACATGAATTCTCTTACAAACAAGCTGTCAGCGCTGTTCTTGGAAATATGTCGGCTTTTCGTGCGTTCGTATGATAGCCCTTCCCTTGTCAAAGTTGTAAATTGAACCTCCCTGCAGTGCCGAACTCTTACGCACATCTAAGGCCATCGCGTGATATTTGTTTGCATCGCTCTTTTGGCGGTCCACCTGCTTGACGGCTTTCCTTGTCTGCTAAGCGACACCCCTGAGCGTGGACAGGGCGTGACCGAACACCTCCTTTTCCATATTTTCTCTTCGTCTTCACTCCTACATTCCTTTCTCTCCCATTCACCATCGACGTGCAGCACTGTTGAGGTGACCTCAACTGAGAGATAGCGCTGCACTTTTACGGCGAAAGCCTTCATAGTCCCATGCTCACGTATGACCAGATATCATATTGACTCTAGAGGAAAAGCTGGGCCGGAAAAGGCATAACAACCAGAGCGCTGACATCTTGGGACGTCGTCAGCGTTGCCATCACAATACTTCAGAGAACAGCTAAATTTAGGCGTAAAAACACTCAAATTTTAGCAGGACAAACTGTATCAAGCGTGTTCACATGATATAAATAAACGAAAGTTGTATACAATTTGTAATAAGTACTTTTAGGAAAGGTATACTGGCCATATATACAATTTACGGAGCGTGGAGAGGAGGCTTCGCCGGTTTGTTCAGTAGATGGTGCCGCCATCTTTATAACGTTGATAGCGTTGCAATGCCTCGTGCGGCCGACTGCGCCAACTTGCTTGCGCGCTGGGGGAGTCATGTAGAGTGCCTCAGCATCCACGTTTTTTTTTCGTTGTTGTTGTTTTTGCCATGAGCCAAGAACTCGAGTTCATGTGACATTCTTTTACAGCGATGTAACAGAGATCCACGAAACAGAAAAAATGGCAGGTATTCTTGCAGTATAGAATGGCGACTGTCAGTGAACGTCAACAGAAAGCTGAGTACAGTTCTATCAAGGGCAACACGCGTTTGGTTCTAGGTTTTATCGCGCAGGCCGTATTGATAGCTTTTCCTATCGAATCTTTATTTCAACTATATGCATACGACCCTTCGTTTATCTGTGAGATGGAGGGAAAAAATTGGCAGGTCCCACGTACAGTGGGAATCGATGACATGCAGAGCACGAATGAGGAAGGTTGATATGTCACTTTTAAATCAGCACAACGTGACGAGGCGGTGATAAATTTGGTCGTTTATGGCTTCCATGTCGCGGTTATCATGTTTGCACGTGTCAGTTACCTTCGTTATCGATTGATGTCACCTGATACCAATTTTGGAATATGTGGAGCTAGCGAAACGGCCGCATGCGTGCTGTTAGTGTAACAAGTGGCCAAGTTTTTTATGGCACGCATGCCATGCTTATCCTGTTTAGGAGCGTCATTTACCTTCATCGTCTACTCACACCACGTAATACCCACTTTGGTATATGTTGAGCAAGCAAAAGGGCCGCGAGTGCACTATGAGCGTGGCATTTATTCATGTTTTGCATGACACGCATATTATGATTATCATCTTTGGGTCTGCAATTTATATTCGTCGTTCATTGATGTCACGTAAAAACAAATTTGGTATATGTGCAACTAGCAAAAAACGCCGCGAGCGCATCATGAGCGTGGTATGTTGTCATTTTCTTAAATGACACACGTGCCATGATTATACTATTTTACGCCAGTCATATGCCTTCGCCATTCATTGACGTCACGTAACACCAAATTTAGCATATGCGGAGCGAGCGAAACGGCCGCGAGTGTATCATAAAGGACCCAATATACTCCGACGTAACGTTGACGCGCTCGTAACGTTGTACTCATTTTAAAGTGACATATAGGACTCGCTCGCTGGATTCCGAGATGAGCATCCTACCACCACGTTGTGCCCTGTGCGTCGTTCTTATTCAGATGCTGATGTTGTGGAGATGAGCATCCTACCACCGTGTGCCATATACGTCGCTCTTATTCAGATGCTGCTGTGGGGACCTTTCCTGCTCTACCATCTGTGTCACCAACGGCAACAGATGAACGAGAACCCGGAGCTTTACCAGAAATGTGCCAGAATTCAATTCTTAGAGCTACATTAAACGACAAAGAAATGTGCAGCTTGGCCCATCCGAGCGCACCATGTTTGCCAGTCTCACCGATAACAAAAGACACCACGGTGGACCTCGCGTCTGTTTCAGGCAAACATGCCGTGGCATGTTTGACGTCACCCTAAGCCGAGAAAGAAACGCTTGTAGACACCAACGCACCGGGCACATCGCTAACTCCAGCGGCTGAGTGCTCAGTAGACTCCGGCGTTAAGAGGTGTAAAGGCGCTGGTGTTTCGTCAGGAACAGAATGAACAAAGCCCATAGGTTCCCCCCGAACGCCAGATTGGCAAACTCTTTGAACAGGTAGCAAGACGCCATAGAGCTCTCTATACACGCGTTTCGACAAGCAATGCGTGATCAAGGCCGTCGGAGGTGGCGACAACGTTGACGCTGCAGCCTTACCACTATCTGATTGGTCAGAAAACAACTTCAGCCTCATATTCAACAGTAACATCGGACTGTCGCCTGGCCTAGACAAATTTGATGTGAAAATGCAAGTTCTGCAAGATGCTAAGAGTGCTCGCACGGCTGGCTTCAGCTCAGATGGCACCCAGGATAACCGTCCCGAGTCCCAGCAGCCGAAGAAACCACGACCCTTTTCTAGAGGGTCGAAAAGTGCTGTGTATTGCGTGCACTCCATGTCCCCCGGACAGGTGCCCGGGGTGCCGAATAGAAAAACACGACCAGGTCAGTCAATCAAAACCATTTTATTATGGACGACTCCCTGAAAATTATTTCTTTATATGTTCAATGGTTTCGAAACCCACTAAAGAAAGCCGAAATTATCTCCATAGCTTGCGCATAGTGATATGCTGTGTTTACAAGAAACGAACATTTTTTGTCCATTGCGCAAGTTCGTGCATTCAGACGCACACTTAATTTACACTGTTACTTTCTTTCCCGACATCTCACTTCAGTGGAGACGAAACTGTTATTTCTAACCGTGCTCTTTCGCGCACACATCACGTTTTCTATGACGTGATCGGACGGGTATTGGCTTTTGACGGCGTCCTATCGTCCTTCAAGCTGCACATTTTGTGTATCTATAGGCAAGCTCAAGCAGTGATGTCTAACGATGTTTTCCGTGACCTGCAGGGGTATATTTAGGGGCGAAGCTTTTTAAAGAGGCACCCGTTCGTTCCTCAACGTAGTGCATAACATGTCTTACGCTTTGACCTGCAAGGTGCTGCCGGCGGGAGATTTCTCCTGTGCGTTGTTGAACAATAAAAAATTCGCAGCGTGCGCATTATCCAAAAGCCGGCTTCTCCTGTATCTCGTTGCCCATTAGCCGTCATTGGCATGTACATTGAGTGCTATCTGACAAGTAAGGGTTGCTACATTATACTCACTTGGCGTAACCTCCTTGGTTTTAGAAAGGTTTAGCGAGCGTTGGGCGGCAGTGCCATGAGTACAGGGAACTAGTATATACCATGAACTCGAGGTGGTTAAAGACGGGAAGTAGACACGAAGCGCAAGCCGTAAGAAAGTGTGCGTGTGCCACCTCTCGTTTAGTTCTTGGAATGTTCGCTGGATGTCCGTGCTTCTACATGCAGAATATATTGTCACGCGGTCGTGACGTGGCCAAAGACAGAAAACTTCGTGTTGGGATTTAACTGTTTATTTGGGCGAACCTGTGCCCGGTAAAGGGAAAGTCTAATTACAGCAGCAGTCTTGCACAGATAGCAGTCTCGGACTGATAGCGGCGAACGCAGCGTCGGCCTTCGATCAACAACTGACAAGCGGCGAAGCGCGTCGGCATTTATACTCTTGCCGTCGAATGTTCTAGCGTTATCGCTGGCGGTGGCGTAGCTTCCAGAACAATCTGTACCGTTCGCACAGTGGGCGTGATCTTATCGAAATGATCTACAACAGTCCGGAACCTTCTAGAAAACTGCAGGCGCGGTTTGCGCTGAGAATCATGTGGTGTTTTGGGACGATAACAAAAACTTGGGAAATGGAACGCGGCATTGCCCCCCTCTGAAAAAAGGCATCGTCCCGATGCTTTAACTAAAGATGAAAGTACAATAATAATGAAAGAAAGTACAATGAATAAATTCCGTTACAACAATAATACAAAAAACACTGGTTCTGTTTGTCAACGCGCATGAAACGGCTTGAGGCGCGCGACATGTACGACTTCAGGTCGCGATCGGCGTCGTTGAGAGTTCGTGATGCCGTCGGGGACAACCTCGTAATCAAGTGAGCCGAGACGTCGAAGCACCCTGTAAGGTCCGAAGTACCGTCGCAGAAGCTTTTCACTTAGTCCACGTCAGCGTATCGGCGTCCACACCCAAACACGTTCACCGGGCTGGTATTCCACGAAGCGTCGTCGAAGGTTGTAACGGTGGCTGTCGGTCGTCTGTTGATTCTTGATAGGAAGACGCGCAAGTTGTCGGGCTTCTTCGGCGCGTTGAAGGTACTCGCTCACATCGAGGTTTTCTTCGTCGGTGACGTTGGGTAACATGGCATCGAGCGTCGTTGCCGGGCTCCTTCCGTAGACCAATTTGTATGGAGATATCTGCGTCGTCTCCTGCACCGCCGTGTTGTATGCAAAGGTCACATACGGAAGAATGGTGTCCCACGTCTTGTGTTCGACATCGACGTACATTGACAGCATGTCGGCGATCGTCTTGTTAAGCCGCTCGGTGAGGCCGTTGGTCTGTGGGTGGTACGCTGTCGTTCGGCGGTGGTTTGTTTGGCGGTATGCCAAGATCACTTGAGTTAAGTCGGCAGTGAATGCCGTTCCTCTGTCGGTGATAAGGATTTCCGGGGTGCCGTGACGTAAGACAATATTTTCGACGAAAAACTTGGCTACCTCGGATGCACTGCCTTTTGGCAGGGCTTTTGTCTCGGCGTAGCGGGTGAGGTAGTCGGTAGCTAACACGATCCACTTGTTTCCGAAAGCCGACGTCGGGAACGGCCCTAGTAGGTCCATACCAATCTGCTGGAAAGGTCGGCAAGGTGGATCAATTGGGTGCAGAAGTCCCGCTGGCCTTGTCGGCGGTGTCTTGCGTCGCTGACAGTCCCGGCATGTCCTCACATAACGAGTGACGTCGGTGGTAAGACGTGGCCAGTAGTACCTTTCTTGTATCCTCGCGAGCGTGCGGGAAACACCGAGGTGCCCTGCCGTCGGATCGTCGTGTAGGGCCTGCAGGAGTTCTGGTCGCAGAGCTGAAGGCACCACAAGGAGGTACTTAGCTCGAAGCGGTGAAAAGTTTTTCTTTTGTAGAAGACCGTTTCGTAGAAAGAACGACGCAAGTGCACGCTTGAATACCTTCGGGACTTCGGTGGTCCTGCCTTCGAGGTATTATATTAGGGCTTTAAGTTCCGGGTCGGCCCGCTGTCGTTCAGCGAAGTCGTCGGTAGTTATCGTTCCCAAGAAGTAGTCGTCATCCGAGTCGTCGGGTAGCGGTTGGTCGACAGGCGCACGAGAGAGACAGTCAGCGTCGGAGTGTTTTTTGCCGGACTTGTAAATGACAGTAATGTCATATTCTTGAAGTCTCAGGCTCCATCGTGCGAGGCGACGTGAAGGGTCCTTCAAGGTGGCAAGCCAACACAAGGCGTGGTGGTCGCTCACAACTTTGAAGGGCCTGCCGTAGAGGTAGGGGCGAAATTTCGACGTAGCCCAGATGATGGCGAGGCACTCCTTTTTTGTTGAGGAATAATTTGCTTCTGCTTTGGATAGCGATCGGCTGGCGTAACTAATAACCCTTTCAAGTCCGTCAGCCCTCTGCACAAGAACGGCGCCAAGACCTACGCAGCTTGCGTCAGTATGTATTTCTGTCTCGGCGAATTCGTCGAAATGGGCAAGTAACGGAGGCGTCTGGAGGCGATGTTTTAGCTCCTGGAAAGCGTGTTCCTGTGGCGTTTCCCACTTGAACTCCGAGTCGGCCTTGGTAAGGTTAGTGAGAGGATCGGCGATGCGGGCCAAGTTTTTCACGAACCACCTATAATAGGCGCACAGGCCCAGAAATCGGCGCACGGCCTTCTTGTCAGTGGGCGGCGGGAAATCGGCGATGGCGGCTGTTTTCCGTGGATCGGGACGAACTCCAGACTTGCTGATAATGTGCCCAAGAAACAAGAGCTCCTCATACGCAAATCTGCACTTTTCTGGCTTCAGTGTGAGTCCGGACGTTTTGATGGCTTGAAGTACAGCTTCAAGGCGCCGAAGATGCTCGTCGAAACTCGAGGAAAACACGACGACGTCGTCCAAGTACACAAGGCAAGTCTGCCACTTCAATCCTGCCAGTACTGTATCCATAACGCGTTGAAAAGTTGCAGGCGCTGAGCAGAGGCCGAAGGGCATCACCTTAAACTCGAAGAGGCCGTCCGGTGTTATAAACGCCGTCTTCTCTCGGTCTCTTTCGTCGACTTCGATTTGCCAATAGCCAGTCTTGAGGTCCATTGACGAGAAGTACTTGGCGTTGTGGAGCCGATCAAGGGCGTCGTCTATTCGTGGGAGAGGATACACGTCCTTTCTTGTGATTTTGTTCAGGCGGCGATAATCGACGCAGAAACGTAGGGTCCCATCCTTTTTCTTCACTAACACCACGGGGGATGCCCACGGACTCTTGGACGGCTGGATAATGTCATCTCGCAGCATTTCATCAAATTGTCTCTTCATTGCCTCACGTTCTCGCGTCGAAACCCTGTACGGACTCTGACGGAGTGGTCTGGCATTTTCTTCGGTTATGATTCGATGTTTCGTGATTGGGGTCTGCCAAATTTTCGATGACGACGAAAAGCAATCTTCGTATTGCAGGAGCAGGGCCTTGAGCTGTTCTTGCTTATCGTTCGGAAGTCTGGGATTGACGTCGAAAGCTATGGGAGGGGCTTGGTTCCTCTGAGCAGGTTCCGCAGAATCGGCGAGGGCGAAAGCACTGGTGGCTTCGACAATTTCTTCGATGTATGCGACCGTTGTTCCTTTGTTCACATGTTTGTACTCATTGCTGAAATTCGTGAGCATAACCGTTGCTTTGCCTCCCCGCAGCTCTGCAATTCCTCTTGCGACGCAAATATTTCGGGTGACCAACAGATGCTGACTGCCTTCAACGACGCCTTCCAAGTCAGGTGATTTAGGAGCGCCGACTGAAATAATGACGCTTGAGTGAGGCGGAATGGTGACTTGTTCTTCCAGCACACTCAAGGCATGGTGTCCTGACGGCGTGCGCGGCGGTAGTGCTTCTTCTGTGGATAACGTTATCGACCTTGTTTTTAGGTTGATGACAGCACCATGGAGTCATAAGAAGTCCATGCCAAGGATGACATCTCTCGAGCAACGCTGTAGGACTACGAAGTCTGCAGGATAAATACGGCCGTTAATGGTGACTCTCGCTGTGCAGATTCCTGCAGGCGTTACGAGATGACCTCCGGCTGTGCGGATTTCAGGGCCTTTCCAAGCTGTCCTAACTTTCTTTAACTTCGCGGCGAACGACCCACTGATGACAGAATAGTCGGCTCCAGTATCGATGAGAGCAGTCACACTGTGGCCGTCGATAAGAACGTCGAGGTCGCTAGTTCGCCGTCTCGCATTACAGTTAGGGCGTGGCGTCGGGTCACGGCTGCGTCGGCTTGTTCCGCTGCTTCCATGTTGCGTCGTCCGGCCACCTTCGGTAAGTGAGCTTTTGCCTTCAGGGCTTTTCCTGGTTGGGGTTGTGTTCAAAAAGCTCCGTCGCGTCGGCGTCGTCGTCGGAGGATCTTCGGTAGTTCGTCGCACAGCAACCGCACCTCCATCGGTTGCTGCCCTTAGTTTCCCGGATACAGGCTAGGAGACCGGCCCCGCGTTGGGCCAGAGTACTGCCGGGGCTGCGGTGACATGCGTCGGCTGGGCGACGGCGAACGGGAAGGACTTCGTGGTGTCCATTGAGTTCCTGCCAGGTAGTCGGCGATGTCACGTGGCCGATCTCCTGGCTGCGGACGCGGTGCATTGACGGCGAAGCCACGCAGTCCCATCTGTCGGTACTGGCAACGGCGGTATGTGTGCCCGGCCTCGCCGCAGTGGTAGCATAGCGGGCGTTTGTCAGGTGCACGCCAAACGTCCGTTTTTCTCGGTGCACTGCGCTGGCCCGCTGGGGAACGGTAGAACGTCGGTTGGGGTGGTGGCGGCGGTGGCGTCTGGCGACGGAAGTGTGACGGGGCGGCGTTTTGGCGTGGACGGGGAGGAGCGTTGTGGCGCACTGCAGTGGCGTAGCTCATAGTTTCTGGCTCGGGCGGTGGTGTTTCGGGAATTCGAAGCGATTGCCGGACTTCTTCTCGCACAATGTCGGCGATCGAATCCACTTGAGGCTGCGCCGAAGGCAACAGTTTGCGCAGCTCTTCCCGCACGATCGCTCGGATCGTTTCACGCAGGTCGTCGGAGTCACTGGCTTGAGCAGCATCGAATTCTGGAGTCAGGCGACGATTATACTGTCTGGTGCGCATGTCCAGCGTTTCTTCGATGGTGGTCGCCTCGGATACAAATTATGGAGGCGCAAATGTCGAGGCCCGTGTGCTCAGATTTGGGTGCATGTTAAAGAACCCCAGGTGGTCAAAATTTCCGGAGCCCTCCACTACGGCGTCTCTCATAATCATATGGTGGTTTTGGGACGTTAAACCCCACAAATCAATCAATCAATCGGATACAAATTCTTGGACGGTGTTCGGTGGATTCCTCATTAGTCCCGCGAAGAGCTCCTGTTTGACCCCTCGCATGAGGAAACGAACTTTCTTTTCCTCAGGCATGTCTGGGTCAGCGTGACGGAATAGGCGGGTCATCTCCTCTGTGAAAATTCCAACCTTTTCATTTGGTAGCTGAACCCGGGTCTCGAGTAGAGCAGCGGCCCTCTCTTTGCGAGCGACGCTTGCGAACGTTTGAAGAAATGCGCCACAGAAGACATCCCACGTTCGGAGCGTGGACTCCCGATTCTCTAGCCAGGTCCTTGCGGTGTCTTCCAGGTAGAAGTACACACGACGGAGCTTTTCTTCGTTGTCCCAGTGGTTGAGGGCGGCCACACGGTCGTATGTTTCTAGCCAGGTTTCCGGGTCTTCAAACGATGAGCCATGGAACGTTGGTGGTTCCCTGGGTTGATGAATGACGATCGCGGGCTGGGACGCTCCGGTTGTCATTGTCGCTGCAGTCGAGGTCATGGTCTTGGTCTTCCGCGCCTTGTCTTGTAACAGGCCGTACTCCGGTGGGAGACCTTGCTGTCGGCGGCTCGTTCGCTGCTCTTGGTTGGCGTCGGTGTCTTCTCCGCGAAGGGGGCTGGGTTCACGGCTTGACGGGGGCGTCCGGTACATGAACGAAGCAGCACCTCCACCAGATGTCACGGGGTCGTGACGTGGCCAAAGACAGAAAACTTCGTTTTGGGATTCAACTGTTTATTTGGGCGAACCTGTGCCCGGTAAAGGGAAAGTCTAATTACAGCAGCAGTCTTGCACAGAGAGCAGTCTCGGACTGATAGCGGCGAACGCAGCGTCGGCCTTCGATCAACAACTGACAAGCGGCGAAGCGCGTCGGCATTTATACTCTTGCCGTCGAATGTTCTAGCGTTATCGCTGGCGGTGGCGTAGCTTCCAGAACAATCTGTACCGTTCGCACAGTGGGCGTGATCTTATCGAAATGATCTACTACAGTCCGGAACCTTCTAGAAAACTGCAGGCGCGGTTTGCGCTGAGAATCATGTGGTGTTTTGGGACGATAACAAAAACTTGGGAAATGGAACGTGGCAATATGATGAAAAGATGCGTGATGGTGATACTTGGAGTGTTATCTAGATGGACGAACGGACACACAGAGAGAGTCATGGACGGGCGCACGGATGGCTGCACGGACGCATATACGCAAAGATGGACGCAGGGGTGGATGCATGGACGAACGCAGGGACGGACGCACAGATGGACGTGCGGACGCACGAAAAGACGCGCGCACAGACGGGCGGATGGGCGCATGAACGGTCACACAGACGGACGTATGGACGGACTGAAGCAAGAATGAATGGACAGACGAATGCTTCGCCCCACTCTCCATCATTCACCACGCAGATGGGCTGCCATTTTTAGACGGTCGGCGTGCCATACTACCTGGACATTTTAATTGTGTATTAGGCACGCGAGCTGATGTGCAAGGTCCAGGATGGGGTCGCTCTGATTGGAACGCGCAGGAGCTGCGTCGCCTGGTCTAACATTTTTCTTTGATAGATGCGCACAGACTAGTAAATGGATCACATTATGCCTGCACTTGGCGGCGTAGCACATCGTCTAATCGGTGTATCTCTTATCTGTGTCATGCGCGCTAGCTGCCTACGTGTCGCATTCCGATGTAGTAACATTACCATAATCCCCTGTTTATATATCTGACCATCGACCAGTGATGCTGGAGGCTTGTATAGCACTCTGAAACGTGGTTCTGAAAACACAGCGCGGTTTACTAATGCATCTCCGCCTTTGTTCCAACTACTTCTTCTCTTTCCTCAGCAGACTACCCACTACTAGCTTATGTCCCAAGACTGTCGTGGCAGAAGAAGAAAAAAAGTATGCAACAGATATACCCCCCTGCAGACAAGTGGCCGTGGGCACTTGAAGAAAAAGATGATCAGACCGAGCTTGTCAGAATGGGTGCCGGCTTGATCCTTTTAATGCTGACTGTGTCTTGATGACCATTACGCAGGATTGTAAAATTATGTTCAGAACGCTTGATGACTGCGAAAGGACCGTCATAGCCAGGCTGAAGAGCACGGCGAGACGCATCGACACGAACAAAAACGTGTGAAGATGTCTGTAGGTTTACCGGCAGAAAAACGTCGTTCTTGTGTGAGCTGAAGTTGGTGATGGGCGCAAGTTTTGCATGAAGATCCACAGACGCTGGACGAAAAAAGATGGATCCGAAACACTCTTCGTGGTAACGGGGCTGACGAGGTCTCCTGGCAAACGGAGTACGCAGCCATAAACCATTTCGGCTACAGAGCAGGGGAGGTCTGGCCGAAGTGTTGAACGCAGGCCGAGAAGCACGATGGGGAGGTGTGATACCCAATCTTTGGCGTGAGGCTGCGAGGCGAGTGCTCCTTTTAGATGACGGTGGAGTCTCTCCATTAAGCCATTTGATGCTGGATGATACGCAGTTGTGCGAATACGTGCACAACCCAGTAGAGGTGTGACAGGGGTGAAAAGCGCTGACTCAAACTGTCTGCCTCAATCAGTAGTCACCGTTGATGGTACACTGAAACGGCTAATCCAGGTAGCAAGAAAGGTACAATTAACTGTTTCTGCCGTGATGTCTGGCATTGGAGCTGCTTCAGACCACCTAGTGTACCTGTCAATTTACGTAATCAAATACGTATTTCCCCGACATGGAGGTAATGGCCCAACAATGTCCAAATGAATGGTGTCGAAACGTGCATCAGGGAGAGGGAATTTTCCTCATGGAGGCTTGGTGTGCCGTGTAACCTTGATACGCTGACATGCTCTGCAAGTGCGAACCCAGTCACGAATATGAGTGCGTATGCGCAGCCAGGCATAACGTTCACTGACCAGATGTTGCGTAGCTCTTACGCCTGGATGGCAGAAGAAGTGGAGGGTGTCAAAAACAGCATGACGAAGCTGTGAAAGAACATAAATACGAGTGCAGTTGTGCGAAACATCGCACCAGAGCGTAACGTCGTCGTCGGAAAAGTTGACTTGTTCCAGTGGGAGGGAAGTAGAGGATCGTAGTTGTGGAAGCTCATCGTCTAACGCCAGTGCATCCGCGAGCGAGGACAATGAAAGGTCGGTGGTGCCTGTCCCGGCATGATGGTAATACGACTGAGAGCGCCCGCTGCACTGTTAAAGCTGCCTTTTACATAACGTATGTCTGTGGTGAATTCGGCAATGAAAGCAAGGTGTCGAAGTTCTCTAGGAGTGCGCGTGGCACTGCTGGAACGCAAAGCCGAAACAAGGGGCTTGTGGTCGGTAAGAATGGCAAATTGTCGCCCTTCAAGGAAATACCTGAAGTGCTTCACTGCAAGGTAGGCCTCGAGGAGCTCCCGTCCGAAAGTACTATATCGGCGCTAAGTGTCACGTAACTTGCGGGAAAAAGAGGAAATTGTAGCCCATGCACCATTCATCCATTGATGAAGAGCGGCCCCAACTGCTTCTGAAAAAGCGTCCACCATGAGGCTAGTAGGAGCAGTTGGTGAAGGGTGGAGCAGGAGTGTGGCCTGGGAGAGCTTGGTCTTAAAGGCGGCAAAAGCTTCATCCGCGACCGTGTCCCAGGGAAGTGCGGCTGACTCGGCTTGCGAAATCGAGAGTGGTGCTTCCAGAGGCTGCAGCAGTGTAAAGCATGTAGGGACGAAGCGTTGATAAAAATGGACGAGTCCGAGAAAACGTCGTAGACTGCATGTGGACGTGGGAGGCGGGTACTCGAGGGTAGCTTTAACCTTGTCAGGTAGAGGAGTGATGCCATCTTTAGTGATCTGATGTCCAAGGAATGCTATCTCCGAGACTCGAAACTGACACTTTTCTACATTGAATACAAGGTCGTAATCACGCAGTCGAGTGAAAAGCTGGCGTAGATGTGCCTTCTGCGTTTCAGCGTCCTTCCTGGCAACGAGAAGATCGTTGATATAGGTGAAAAAAATGGCAAGCCTCTTGTGACTTCGTATATAAAACGCTGAAATGTCTGAGCTGCGCCTCTCAAACCGAAAGGCATTCGTAATTACTCATAGAGCCCAAATGGGGTAATTATTGCAGTTTTGGAAATGTCAAAAGGCTCAACAGAGATCTGGAGATAAGCTTTCACAAGATCAATCTTCGAGTATACAGTTGTGCCGGTTAAAAAGGCAGTACAGTCCTCAATATTGGGTAACGGGTATTGATCTGGAACGGTGACTGCATTGAGATCCCGATAATCACCACAGGACCGCCAGTCATTGTTCTTCTTGGGAACCATGTGTAGCGCCGACGACGACAAGCTTTATGACGGACGAATGATTTGCAACTGTGACTTATGGACCACGTCAGCAAGGGTGGCAGTAAACCGGTGGGCCTGTGGTCACGATGCAGTGTGTCACGGTGTGCTTGGGGGTCTTATCCATGGGAGACTGCGTTGTAATTTCCGGAAACTTGTTGAGCAGAGCTGTATATGGTGACGTGGGCGGTTTCACGAAAGTGTGGTTTAGGTCCGTAGTGCATGACAAAAACCATTGATCAATAAGCCGGTATAGCTATCCACCAAGCGACAGCGGTTCATATCCACGAGCAGATGAAAATGCCTTAAGAAATAGGCGCATAAGATTGCGTAGCGTACGTCTCCTATTCAAAATAACCACTGCAGTTTCCTCTTAAGACCGAGATCAAGGGTCAGAGACTTCTGTCCGTAAGTTGCGATGACCGAAGAATTGATCGCTTGTAATGGAGTTGACTTCTCGCGAAGACGCCGGTCCGTTTTGGACGCTGGAATTATGCTGACTTCTGCTCCAGTGTCCACCACCAAGCGCAGACCTGTGGTTCTGTCGGTGATGTGGAAGAGGCGGCTTTATGCTTGGCGTTGATCGCCCGCCGCGGTTATAGACGATCGGCCTGAGCGTTTCACATGCGCCATGAGCAAGGTGGCACACATCTGCGAGCCACGGCACGAAAACGTCGATGATAATAGCATGTTTTCTGCGGTGAAAGCCAGTGCTCGGTCTGGTGGAGAGGCCGTTGCGGAGCAGCTGACGTGAGAGATTGTCGATGTGGACGAGGCTGGTCATTTAAGTTGCGAATGCTCAGCAATTGCAGACGCAAGTTGGCGACTTCAGCTGCGAGATTTTTTACCGTTTCTCGAAGGGAATCTGCTTCGGAAATCGGAGAGGTGTGGGCAGCGTTTATGACTGCCGGAGCGACGTCCATCATGCCATCGGCCGTTTCTGCCAGCTTCGACAGCGGCTTCGCCTGAGCTGGGACACGAGCCATTCGCATGGTAGGTGGAAGACACTGTGGAAACAACTCACGTAGTATGGATGTTTCCGAGCCGTCCGGCTGGTCCCCAAGCAGGTGCTGCAGGTGACGTAGAAACTGTGTGGGATGGTGGTCCCCGAGGTCTTCGTTGCACAGACGTTGCTGAATGCGCCGATGCTTAGGCGGAACGAGTCGGTGAAGAAGAGCCTGTTTGACTGTCATATATGGAGTGTCACCGGGCGGGCCCAGGAGGATGTAACGTATTTCGGCCATTGCCTGTGGCGGCAACGCTTCAACGAGGAGCTCAAGCTTGCGAACTTCTGACGTGATGTGATGAATGCGGAACTTGTTCTCTACTTGAATGAACCATAAGGAGGGATCAGCAAGCCACAGCTGTGGTAGCGTCATGGTAGCATTACCTCCAGCCACACCCGAAGAGGGTACATGGTCGGGTGCAGTGGCAGTGATACCAGGGCTGAGGCTGTCTAGATGCTCACGCTGCTCCATGGAAGGTCGCGTTCGTAGTGCGGGTAACCAATAAATATAGCACTCTGAAACGCGGTTCCGAAAACTCAGTGGAGTTTATTAATGCCTCTCCGCCATTTTTCTAACTACTTCTTCTCTCTCCTAAGCAGACTACCCACTAGTAGCTTATGTCCTAAGTGTGTCGTTCCAGAAGAAGAAGAAAAGTATGCCAAACTTGTTTTTCCTTTTCTTCGTCAGAGAATCCTTGGCGTCTTCACATCCGCATTCTGCACTACGCTTGTTCACGCTCCAGTTTATCAAAAATCTTGCTTGCCTCTCTGTTGGGATCTGGTCCGTAGGGGTTGGACATGCTCACACAGTGGCGTTTACACTACTCCATGGCAGAGCATGTCCTTACACGCCCTACGTCCGAAGAACTAGTTGACACTGCCACAAAGCTACGTATTGCTCTCCGGGTTGATCACCTAAAGTCCTTGTTGTGCGCATGGTAGTAAGTTACGAGGTCGTTTTCAACGCCTTGTTGCAGCGTCGGCGTTGTCGGCGGCTACTTAACGTTGCAGACGTAATCCATGTGCTCACCCTGAGGTTCTGCACTTTGCGAAAAGCTCGCTTCTCAACTCGTAGAGTGCACTGGGAACTCAGGCCACCAGATCTTTTCCAACTTTGTTGCCATCTGCACGTGATCAATCAGTTTTTATAGCTCATTTTGCCAACATGGCTCGTGTGACGTCATGTTATCGATGTTCTGCCGAGGCAGCCACAATGTTAAGTAGGCTCCCTAAAGTTTCCTCAGAAGTAGCAGAAAAACTTTCCACAAGTCTGTCCACTGACGAAGTAAAAGAGGCACTGTCTTTCATGAAACGCGACTGAGCCCCCGGGCCGGACGGGTTGGCCGCTGAGTTTTATTTAACGTTTTGGGACGACATTCTTGCTATTTTCACCTCTGTTATTTGCCGCTGTTTCAAGAACTTGGATTTCCGTGACAGCTTTCGCAATGGTCAAATTGTTTTACTAGCTAAACATGACACATTGTCAGTTCGTCCAGAGGAGTGGAGACCAATTACGCTCCTCAACATTGATTACAAAACTTTCGCAGCAGTTATCACTTGGCGTTTGAGAAGCCTGATGCCTTCATTAGTACACTCTAAGGCAAAAGGGTGTTAAAAGGGTGTGTGGTTTGTCCTTTTAGGGACTAATAGGGTTGCAACAACCATTAATCCCTTTTAGGACTAACGGCACCGTGTCTAACAGTTAGTCCCCACAGACGAGCTCAACGAATTAACATTTAGTCCTCACATTTGCACCTTAATTAGTAATCGTTAGTCCCACATTTCACTTCTAAGAACTAACATTTCGTCGTCACATTTGCACCTTGTAGAGCAACTGTGAATCCCCAGATTTACACTTTACCGGGCAACCATTATTCCTCACAGTTGCACCTTGCCGGACAAACGGTTCATCCACTCAAATACTCCAATCAGATGAACTTTTTGTCCCGAGTTAAAACATTATTCTTTGTTTATTTTCCGCCAGGCCCAATACTATTTCGCCTGTTTTTTTACGCAGTGAGCAACAAATTGCGCAGAAAATAACACGCAAAAAAGTAGTTAGCCACCTATGTGTAACTGCTTTCGCAGTCACGGCAACAACGAACGACTAAAGTGAGACATCAATATCTTTTATTTTTCCACATACACATCAAGTTTCTCCATTCTGCTAAGTCAATTCATGGTGAAGTGTACAAATTCAGTCTCGTTGTCACATCTTGTTCACTCCTTGTGGAGCTCCTCCGACGGAAGCGATAGATGACAGGCATTGCAGACGCCAGCGCATGCAGCCTTCTGCCTGTTGTGTTCCCACGGCTGCACGTACAATATAGCTAAAATAGTTAGACACACGTGACAGAAGATAAAGATGCACGCATGGGACAAGTACATGCTCGTTAGTATAAGAACAAGCGTTAAAATATGACACACAAACAGCTTTACCTTCCCATCTCGCACAGTCCTTCTGAAGCTGCTCTGACTAAAGAGATGGATGACAAGCATCCCAGACGCCAGCGCACACAGTGTTCAGCACAGTGTGTACCCACGGCTGCACAATAAGTATGTAAAATAGTGCGTCACACGTGACACAGAATGAATACGAATGCAAATGAGAAATACGGGCTAGGTGAAATGAAAACATACGCGAGATATGACATGTTAATAATTTCACCGTGATGTCACACATCGTCAAAGACTCATTTCGATCTCCGTCGCACAACAGCTCAGGAGCGGCGGCCGAAGCCACGACTCCACGAACCACCGTGGCGCTAACAAGTCGGCAAGTACTAAGTGACGTCGTTCAGCTCGAGCAAGCGAACGTGAGATTAAACACGGCGCTACACGCGGAGTGTCTGCCACCAGCGAACTTCGAACAGGCGAGCGAGCATACGCTTGGCCGCCACCGCAAACAGCTGGTTTGGAGCTAGCGCCGAAGAAATCGACAGTAATGCGGCCCTTTTCCACAAACTCGACAGAGTGCAGCGCGCAAACGCGAGTCTGCCGCCGCGACAAACGGACGGCGCCGACCTGCTTGCGACCGACTGACGGAAAAGCCAACTGTAATAACGACCAATTTTCAATGAGTTGCGACGCTAGCGAAAGCCCTGCCAGCCCGTGCTGGTGCACTTGCAGTGCGCTACATACTACAACCAAGCTCTTTGCGAGAACCCGCAACGAGTTTTCGACGGCTCCCTACACAGCGACGAGGTCTGAGCCCAATATCGTCAGCCCGGAGCTCATGGCGGTGGCGAAGACAGGCGAGCACTCGATGAGCGAGCGTACGGGAGGCCGACGGCAATGGTGGCCAATTTCCAGGCGGTCGCAAAGCACAGGCGTACTGAAGACGCCGAAGCTGACCTTCGCGATGCATTTCGTGTGTGCGATATACAACACGACCGAGCCCGTTGCCGGAAAGCGCGATGCGTATCGCACACGCGACAAGTAGAGTAGAATAAAGAATAATAACCTATTTTCCTTTGACTCCAGCGCTATCATCTGCCCTGAGTCCGACTGAAGTATATATCCGATAGGCCTGTTTTCCTCTCGTCCGCCATATCGGCCTTCCCAACTGTTGCAGTCGTGCGTTGGTCGTTCCTATCTTGAAGCCAGAGATATACAGCGCAGCGTGGTGACGTGTCGAGACTTGTTCCATATTTTATGGGTGCACCGAAACGCAAAAGCAGCAGCCCACACTCATCCAAACGTACACACAAGCACCACGTCGTAGTTTTTAGATCGTCGAATCCAGGCGGACGTGGTCGAGCACTCCAGAACACGACGCAATGCGAACCGTTGCCGGCAAAATACGGGGAAAGACTGAGCCAGCAGAGGATGAGAAAGAGGGCTGCTCACCTCGGCAACGCTTTTCGCGCTGTCTGCAATACCCGGGTGGTTCATTCATTTGGAGCGTGTTTGAAGAGTAAGAGGTTTCGCGCGGCACGCTTCCCTCTGTGGTTGCTCTTAATTGGTCTATCCGTTCATCGCGCGTGCCTATTGGGCCCCATTACTCCTTCTTCGGGTAATTTTGCCTTAGAGTGTAGGTCACCATCAGGCGTGCTCTACTCCTGGAAGGTAATTTCAGTCTCTCTTTTGTTACACTTGATATAATTGCGTACACATTGGCAAGATCTGCTCGGGAACACTTGGTTTCACTCGACCAAGAAAATAGATTCGATCACCTCGAACATAGCTTCATATTTAGCGTAATGGCAGCGTTTGGCTTGTCCCAAAACGTTCATGGCTTTTCAGAAACGTATACCAAAATATACACAGGACGTTGCTTCTTGATGGGTTAGAGAGTGCTCCGTTTCCTGTTACCCGTGGTGTTCGCCGGAGTTGTTTTGTGTCCCCGGTACGTTTCGTACTCGGCCTCGAAGCCTTCCTGCGCTCGCTAATTGCTGATCAGTATGTTTCAGGCCTTCCGCTACCAGAGAGTGGTACCATGAAAGTGACAACTTTCGCTGATGACACCACGTTGTATTTGAAAAATGAGGACAGTTCATCCCGTAGCCTGCAACTTTTGGCTGAGTAAGCGACTATTTCAGGTGCTGCATTAAGTTTTTGAAATGTTTATATTTATTCATTGGTTCCCAAGACACCTGTCTAAATCCTTTCTTCGGTCTTCAAAAACGTGACTCCATTCGCATTATGAGGCTTGATTAGACCTGCTACAGCATATCAGCCTCTTTGATGTTTAGGTAGTTGAGGATGTAAAATGGCATGCCCTGGAAGCACAGGAGTACAACTTACGGATGAGGGAAAAAAAATTCCGCCATATCCACGAAGTGAATGATGATGAGGGGGCGAAGCTCCGGAGGTAAACCTGGTAAACCATGAATCCTCTGTACATTTTGCCCACTCCATTTTATTACATCGCTCCCCCTAGCGTACGTCGCCGCACTAAATCGAACGATTGCCTTCAACCAATGACACGCGCCATATGTGACATCATTCCTATTTTATAAGATCTCGCGTCTTTCATCAACTACAAGTACCGCTTTCTAGTTTATAACATCTTGCATCTTTTCATCATCAGCTACAAGTACCACCATCTAGTAAACACTACAAGAACTAAACGAGAGGTGGCTACATACAGGAGACGGTACCACCATCTAGTGAACACTGCAAGAACTAAACTAGAGGTGGCTACATACAGGGGACGGTACCGCCATCTAGTGAACACTGCAAGAACTAAACTAGAGGTGGCTACATGCAGTCTACAGGGGACGCACAGCCCACGCCCTAAGGAGCTTCGCCCCTAAAAGGTACTTATACTGTAAACACAATCTAGCCAAATCGGGCATTTTAAGGCCGTGATATTACCTTTATTCACGCTTCTACACCCATAGGGTGTAATAAAAAAAGAGTAATAAGGTTCTATGACCTGAATTTTACTTCCTTCGGAAATAACGTGGGTAAATGAGAGGATAAACGAGGTGTATTCACGATCTGACGTGATTCATCTTGAACGAGACCACCAGAAAACTCTCATTTGCCTTCTTCTCGCATGTTTTCTTTTTATTTTTGTCCGGAGCTCTCAGCAATTTGGCTTCAGTGCTGGCCAGCATGCATTCTGCTGTGCAGGAGGAAGAAGTGCGTTGTCACACGAAAGCACAAATTTATCAGAATGCTTAAAAAACTTTCAACACGCTAATCAAATATTTATTTCTTAATATCGTCGAATGATATTCGTTGTGCGGAATGCTGCAGAGGGCACACATCAGACAGTTGGGCACGGGTTCAACTAGCACTGCGACCACAGAATAACTTCGCTTATGTTGTTGTACCATCAAATCAATATATAGTTGAAATAATTGAATTGAATTGAATTGTTTATTTGCACCATAATTCATATCCAGGGACGGTATGCCTAAAGGCAGAATTAACTGCCTGACAATGGCCAGAAGAGCCTGCAGACTTTTGATGTGGCCGATCAGCATCGCATGCACACTCAGTTTACCCTTTTGGATAATGTATCGGGCAGGTGTGGCGTGCAATAACTCACGGAATAATACCAGGTGTTGGGGAGAACCGCAGAAAAAAAGGAGAGAAATGAAAGGAATTCTTCTCAAGCGGCCGCCACGAAGCGAGAAAATATGCCCTTTGACCGATCTGTGCTTCGACCTTTGAATAGAGACGGCACCGCGCGAGAGGGGAAGTGACGCATTTGCGACTGGTGACCAAAAAGTGACTCATGTTCACACCGGCAGGGGCTGCATGCGAGCGACCGGAAGTCGCAAAAGCTGAAAGTCACGTCCGGGTCTCGTTATCAGCGAGAACTCTAGAGACCAGCGCCAATCAGCTGATCACCGCCAGCTAACTGAGCTGAGTGAGCGGAGCAAACCAGGCACGCCGCATTTATTGTTTTCGTCTGTTCTCGCACAGCGTTCTCAACAGTGTCAAATTCGATTCAAGCGAAGAATAAGACATTGTCATGGGGCTGATGCGCTGTGCCCCGGTGTCAGCACTAGTATCATGGATTCATCCAAAAAAACGGTAGTGGGTGTGACCGTCCTTTGTAGGGAGCCTACATAAACGGCCGTTTTTAGGGTGATGTCAGCCTTTGCCCCATTACACGCCGCACACGCACCGCCGCCCGCCAAAACACAATGTTGCCAGACAGCAACGCCGCGCTGCCGCCCCATCTTGGTGCCCGCACTGCGTCTACGCCCGGTTGCATTTAGTTCTCAATAATACGGCGTCGAACGTTGAGGTAGCGTGTTAAACGCTGCCGGTGAAGCCTTAGAATGCCTGGATGCTGCGTACCGCTCTGCACTAACCACAACAGAAAGGGGGTGCGAATGTTCCGCTTCTCAGCGAGCCCTGGCTGACGACAACTATGGCTGGCTCAAATGAAGCGAGACGGCTGGGAGCCCACCAGTGCGTCTCGTATTTGCTCTGTGAGTACTGCGTATTTCGTTCACTGTTTTTTCCTGCAGCACACGTATATGTGTTTCGTGGTCTTCGCGAATGAGTAGATAACCGAAGTTGTCCTTGCTGCGTCCACGCATTGCGAGTAGGAAGCCCACAAACGGGACGCGTCGGCGCGTTCGTACGGAGACACGCTCGCTAGTCTGAGCTGTTGCCACGCTTGCGTTCGTGTCAGCGTAACCTCAGTATTATGTCGCAAGTGTTTGTGTGTGGGCTGAAAATTTCTTCGTGCGCTCACTTTGAGAACTGGGTCGCTTACACGACCATGAGAACCGCCGCTGTCAAAAGCCCAGGTGTTGTGTGTTGTTACAAGGGCTGGGCACCGACCAAAATGGCGGCGCAAAGAAACTATGCTGAATTTGGTGGAAGCTGGCAACAGCGTGCCCCGTTGCCCGCTGGTTTTGGGTGAGTTTCTTGAAGGCACTTATTAAGATGTCTCCACCCTAAAAAACGGCCGTTCATGTAGGCTCCCTAGTCCTTTCGATCACGGGAGTTGGCCGACCATGCAAGCCACCTGCCTCCCAAGCTGTTCTGAGACGACGAGGAGTATTTTCGAGAGTCGTACGCATTCAGAAACGGTCCTTGAATTTAAATTGACTTGCCACAGTCTATCGCGTCTCGCACAACACGTCTCGAACGCGGTGTCTTAAGTCGTTGCCAAGGCATGAAGCACAAACGCGTTCCAAACGCGTTCCAAACGCGCTGTATTGAAGGCGGTGACAAATCAACTTCAAGACAATAAAACGGTTCTGAATTCGGGGAAAAGATAGTGCACGATTTATTTCTCTTTACTTTGACGGTGTTTACCTTCTTACGAATACCACCACGTAAATTAGACGCTTTGCTTGAGCTGCTGCGCCCCGCCATCTCCAAACCAAGTATTCCGTGGTGGCCATGGTGCCACAGACCCAGAGATACGCACTAGTTTGTATCTGTCGGCAGGAAGCCAGCGCAATGTAAAAACAAAAGAACAAAAAGTGAGCATCGCTGATTGGTTCCAACCGCTCTGCGACTGCAGTCGCGCGACTGAAAAATCGGTCAGGAAGCGACTAGCCAAAGCATTCACTTTGCGACCGTTTGCGACCGTTCACCACTGTTTGCGACCAGTCGCAAATGGTCGCACGACCGCTGCTAGTCACCGGTGTGCACCAGCTTTTACTGTGTTCTTGTCGCTTGACGTGAAATGCGTGGTTTGACAACAGTGCAACACGCCGCAATGCGAGTGCGATGGTGTGGCAATGGCCCTGCGACTCAAGCGAGAATGCCAGCATGACGTTGTGTACATCCAAGCAGCTTATGGGCGCGCCGCGTTCGCGGCTCAATCAAGAACAGAAATGGTACGTAATACTTAAGTTCCTCTGTTCGCGAATCCTTATCGTCGCTTGAGCAGCAAACGGATGCATTTCGCTCTTTGCATTGCGTGAAAACAGCAATAGGGAGATTTAGAATAGCGCACCCCGAGCCCTTGAGTGCGGTCGCAGCCACTGCGCATGCGTTGTAACGCGAGTCGGCGTTCACGTTCACTGATCGCACGCAAAAAATCCGAAATTGCGTTCGGTGATGGCGGCCCGCATCTGGCCCGCAAGCGCTGGTTTCGAGGCTACGGGCGGGGATGGCGGCCCGCATGTGGCCCGCAAGCGCTGGTTTTGAGGCTACGGTGTCGCTGCAATCGTGCGTTGCGTATCGCAGCAGGCCATACGTTAATCTAAATCTCACATGGCGCCCGCTACGCCCGCAACGCCCGCAGCGCTTGCAAACGGTATTCTAAAGCTCCCTAATTAAAAGCAAAACAAAGTCTGTAAGCTCACGTAACGATGAGTGGTGCGTGTTTAGAAACTCCTCTTAATATCTCAGAACCTTTCCGCAGCCAGCCAATTTAAGTGAGTGCACCTTCAAAAAGGCAAGTTTGTGCGACATAAATTCTTTGGTTACAATGAAGCATGAATGAACAGTGCTTTCAGGGAGTATATGCTCAAAAAAAACAGCTAACAACCGCTTTTATGGTGCTGCCATGTGATGAAGTGTGCAATAAGGCCAAATTTTTCTATTCATTCTCTTCTTATGCCTAGAATATCAGCTAGTAAGAAGACTTTACGATAACAAATTCGCATTGTTCACATGAACTGCATCATAGAGAAAAAAAAATAAATTGCATGTCAAAGTACAGTAGCGTCATATGATTGTATTGATTTAGCTTGAAAGATGCATTATGTTAAAGAGACATAAACAGAACCATATATCACAGACATGTGGGTAGGGACACTGTGTATTTGAGGAAGCACGTGCATTTTATGGTATTGTCACTTCATTAGTCACATATCAGCACCTAAACTTGCCACGATTACATGTGAATATTCATAGTCATTAGGAGATGTGTCACTTATACATGGCTAACCCAACTGCATTGATATCAGTCAGTTGAATTTGTTGAACCTTGTTATTTAGTCACCGTGATCCTTCCTTTTGGTTATTTTGTTTTACATTTTGTTGCCATAGTGCTTGTGATCAATTCTGATCTAGTGCTTGTGATCAATTCTGACTATTGAGACAATTGCTGGCAAGGTAGAAACTGCTGGTAATGTGTCTGGTTCTTTTTTTGTGATCATTACAAGTATGCTGTTTACTTTTGCCATGAATCAGTAACAAGTCACGCAATCAAAGACCTAAACAGAGTAGCTTGGGTTGTTCAATAGGCTAGTATTCCACATGTTTCGTTGCAAAGGGCTGTAATTTTTTTCGGTTTAACAATCAAAAACCATCATGTGATCATCAATGACACTGTAATGAGGAGGTACAGAAATTTGGACCACCTGAAGCTCAATAATGTGCACATAATTTTAAGATAAAGGGCCTGAAGCATTTTTTCTTCATTGAGAATGGGTTTAATACCAACATGAATTTCTCACACACTTACATTTCTTTATACTACAATGTAACTACACTGAGATCAAGGATGTTGGAGTAGTAGTGCACAGGAGAATTCTGAAGTTGCTTTGAATTTCTGCTCTATCATGTATCTTCACCCTCTGTAGTTTAAGAGAAAACTTTACAAGGAACTACTTAAGAGCATCTCAATTTCGCACTTGATTCACATTTTGTTAGAAAGTCTGCAATGGTACTGTCAAGTGTGAGTAAATGGTAAGACATTCATTTTTATGCATACAAAAAGCCTAATAAACTTTTTGTATCCTTTTCAGGAAGAAATTTATGGGGAAGCAGCAGGAGTTGCTCACCCACCTGTTTGTGTACAATACAATGTATTGTGGGAACACTCCCATGTGCCTCACTGTAAACTAACTGGAACATTTCGTACATCTTACAACATTTGGGATAATACTCTTACTGTGTTTTGTTATACACGCAGAGTGTTATGCATGGTACTGCATAAAACCTGTCTAATAGCATGCCCATTTGAAAATTTTGCATTGTTAGAAACGATACTTGGTGGAACTGGCTTTATACAGCAAACTTAATCCTGAGATTGACAGTTGCGCGAGTTGATGTGTAATAAGAGTTGAAGGAAGAGCGGAAAAGAGGAACAAATCACAGTGAAATGAGAATGCGCTACTACAAAAGGTAATGTGATGCCAACCACAAAAAGATACACACACGTAGTATGAAAAAAATTACGAGATTAAAGTGTCCCGCAGTTGCAGAATGAGTATGAACGTGACTAAAATAACCATACATGCGGCAAACTTCAGCTTCTAGTACTGTGTTGCCCTGTTCTCTTCATTTATATTTTAATGTGAATTTCTTCTGGTAATTTTTCAATTATTCACTGAAGTGCTGACTGCTTGGCACTCTGTATACATTTGGGGTCAAATTAGTTTCAACTTCATGGCATACCAGGATACAATAGGCTTTAGCACCATCCGCTATATATGGGAACTAACAACTGTTTATTCGATGAAAATATGACAAACATATATAGGGTGAAAGGAAAAGAGAAAAGAAAGAGCGTAAACCTGCGCACCGCCCATCACAAGAAAGCAATCATCCATGCGACATCAAATCTGTCCTTGTCAACTATCTAAAATAACCACTTAAAAAAGCATATTCTTCGTTGGACAAATGAATAGATGGTGCACTTACACACTTGCCTTCACCTAGCCTGCGCACTAAAAAAGCTTCCATGATTTCTCTTTCCTTTGTGTCTTTGGATCTTGATAAAATAATGGTGTTTTTGAAATATGGCTTACAATTACACTCCACGCAATGGGTAGCTAAGTTAGGGGGGTTACTTATGTGCTTGCAGTTGTAATCATGCTCGCGTAAACGTGAATTAAGACACTTACTAGTTTGCCCAACATATGAATTTCCGCATAGAAAAGAAGTTCCATATACAACGTTTTTTTTTTTTTTGCACATGATACAGACTTGTTGACATCCTCAACAGAACATGTATAGTTGTTCTTCTGGTTGTTGCCGTTTACTTGGTAACAAAGTGAAATTGATTTGTGAGGTGCTGTGATGGTCATGCGTATGCCACCTGTACATGCAATTTTTACCAGTCCATGCGAAATGCCGTGGACCTAGGGCATAACAACAGGCTACTTTTTTTACTTTTTTTTTCTACGTTCGTTTTATGTGTGTTGCCGACGGTATTTAAGAGCCTCTAGTCCAAGGCATCAGGGTAATCGCTGTCCCTTAGTCTATCCGCTTGCTTTATCATACTTTGTGCTACCATGTGGTCACACGACTTTTGGCATCTGTTAAACATGCACGCATACGCGACGCTTCGATTTATCTTTTAGTGTTTAAATTTTAGTCCGTCGTGAGTGTCAACCATGTACAACCAACTAGCCCCTACTCTGGCCCTTATCAATGAACACGTTTACAAATTTTGGTTAGCGGATGTACAACCAAATCAACAAGTCTCATTTGTACGTTTATGCAAAAAACAGTAACATGATTGCATCACACAAGTTTTGATGCCATAGGTCAAAGTAATGCAATAAAAAAGCTACGACGTGCCCACCTGGATGGTTGCATCTTTAATAAAAGTAATTCTAGCCTTATTGTACTAATTTGCTAAATTTTATGTGTAGACTGATAACAAGTTGCTTGTACATCCCATTTGTTTGGACTGTGCTTATATTCTTTGGATGGTGCACTGTGAGGTGCACATGTTAGTATGTGCTATGATGAGATTTCTTGATTAAGTTTGATCTTGCTAAACGGCGGTGAATAATATATGGTGCTTAGGCCGTACATTGTATGTTCCTATTGTTTTGTATTATATATAGGTAATGTATGCAAATATGTAAATATACATATGCTTACACTGACATGACAACTGGTGCTGTTATGGTTGGAATAAAATATTTCAAACACTGTATCTCTAATTATTTGAGGTATGCGATAGGAATTGCTGCTGTCTCAACGTTATGGCTTGTGCTTTTATTACCAAGCAAATAGGGCAGATGTTTTACGCTTCAGAGCTATTGTGGAAAATAAATAGTTGACAGGCCAACATGCAGAAAGTTTTCGCTCTGTTCGTGCATGCTTTGTCATATGTAGCATAATTGAAGTGGCGTGTTGCATAAATAAAGTTTAACATGATATGCAGGTGACGACACTGTGCTAAAATGAGTAGTATTTTACAGTTTTGTGCATATTCGCTACACTCCTTGGGATTTCTGTGGTATGTCTAAGAAATTCTGAATGGCAAAGTAGTCAACCTGTCTTCTTCTGTGCATATGGTTTACTAGCAATTAAAAGGAAGGATTGCTTAACGAAGAACAGCTGTTTCGTAGAGAAAGACTGTAACGCTACATTTGTTTTTATTTCGTGCAACATCATCTGTGCAACAGGAGGGCCGAGTACACAGGGTCGCTCACAAAGGTGAAGTATTTGTGAAATAACTTCATTAATAAGTGGGAGACTTTTCAACTGCTACTTTGCGGTGCTTGTGCTTGACGTTGGGGTATGCCTTAGGCATTGCCTTTTGTGCATTTGTCTAATCAATACCAAAAAAAGGCAGACTGATAAAATTCTAGGTAGTCAACGAGTGCTAAATCAAATAAATATTGAGTTTGGGTTAGAGAACCACTGTGTGGCGAGATAACATACGAGTCGCGAATAAGTGCTAATTGTGAATATAGATTATCGTTCCGCTGCTCATGAGGCGCTGCTGCCCTTCCATTTGGCTCCCGACATTATGCGTGCAGTAAAGGCTCTTATGTAGGCGCGTTACAGTGTCCATGCAACTTTGGCACTTGCATAGGCGAACAAACAAGAGCGGAGGGGGGGGGGGGGGCACCGTCCCACGCAATCGCCTAGGGGGGAGGTGCAGAGTCTGCTCCGTACATTGACCACGGCTGGTATGGAGGCGCGCGCTCACTCCCTTTTTTTATGGCCTGCGCACGGGATGCTGTTGCTACGTATGGCCGCAATTTCGTGGGGGCGCCCCGAGCCAACCCACTGCCGGCCATTGCGGAGGCTAGCGCGCGCAGGGAGCGCTTGATTTCCGACTTACCATGGCACTTTCTGAAGTTACTCTACATGGTATTTATGATACCAATGCGATATAAACTTGGTAGCAAGTACATATGATGACTCTGGTCATTCCGCTCTTCAGAAGTGGTGGCGCAGGCCGCTCATACGACTGCTTCTGTTGCTCGGCGGAGCATCGACGTGGTTACAACAAACCCTTTTCTTTAGTTTCCTTTAACTTCGAGAATAAGTAACAGGATAAGTATTGCACTTGGTTGAACAAACGGTTTAGTTGTGGTTTTGGAAATGTTTGCTTCAAATGCACATGCCGGCTGTTGCCGTACTTGTAAATAGCAAAATTGCACATTTTTTGTCGAAGGCATTCTAAATCGTGCTTTTAATATTGAAATAATTACTTCAAAAAGGTGAAAGTCACTGCATAATGGGGACGGCCACACTGGAGACGAAGAGTAAACATTCAAAATATTCAGAGAATTGTTTCAATAGAAAATATTGCTATCATCGAAATGTGTCCGATGTCTCGCTGTGCATCGTTATTTGTTTGGGTGCATTTACTGAATTTATGTTCGGCTTATTCTTCCGACGACTTCAAAACAGTATGCTCGTGATAATCTGGCTCTCCCATTTGTTTCATCAGTTTGCTTGAAGAAGCAGAGTCTCGAGCTTTCGATTCTTTGCGTGGTTTCTTTGCAGGGGCACCAGGTACGATGGGTATCCTTCAAATATTGTTGGCACCACGCCAGGAGCAAGTTTTTTTAAATTTTGCATCCACTGACATAGTGACTCAAAAGAAAATGCTTCCTGCAAACGACAGTGGAAGGAGACTTGTCATTAAGCACGAGATTTTACCGGGAAATGTTTCTCTGCCATTTCACACATAGTTGCTCATCAGCAGGAAATTGGTGAAATGACAGCCGGCAGTCTTTCCAGACCACGACTTGCAAAATGGCACACAACAGTACACCATGCGCGCGTTGTGCGGACGCTCCACCAGAACACCAAGCACACGCGAAGGTCTCTTCGCAAAAGCAGGCAGGCACGAACACGAAAAGTACGTCGGGGAAACTGACTGCGACACGTGTATCCAAGTGCGATGCATACGGCAGCAAGCTACTTTCCCGAATGGCGTGACCTGGTCAGTGGCGGATCGGGGGGGGGGGGGGGGGGGGAAGGAAGATTTGCGTGGCCCCCAAAAAAATACGCTGCTCTGGCAGTGACGTCCTCATTCGTACGCCCGCATAAAACGCTGAACATGCCACCGCTTTCTGTGCACCGGAGCTTCTCCAGATTATCTTTTTTCTACACCCTGTATCATAGTAAAACATCATTTGCGGGGTCGTATATTTTTCCGCCATGTCATACTTCTAGTCGCACCGATCATGCTTACAAAGGTAACCCTATCTCAGTGGCTGGTCATAAGGATGAGATTACCCGTCTCATTGTAGAAACGAGCACAAGGACGCACTCGGTGATATCTGCATCAGCACGGTCATCCCAAAACGACGATATGGTTATGAAGAACGCCGTAGTGAAGCTCTCCGGAAATTTCGGTCACCTGGTCTTCTCTAACGTGCACCTAAATCTAAGAACACGGGCCTCAAGCATTTTCACCTCCTTCGAAAATAAGGTGGTCAGGTTTTAAAAATAAAGATTGTTGTGGCTAGTAGTGCTGTGTGTACGTCTTCTTTTTCGGAGTGCGGACAAAGCCACACTGTCCCCACACGTACATGTAGTTTCTTCACTGGTTCCTGAAATCGGAAGAAGTAATTAGCACGAGAAATTGGCCGGGCGCAGCTAGTTTACAATACGAAGCGCGTGCGGCGCAATGGGCTTTGGGGGGTTGGCTCGCGATGCCCTCTCGCATAGCGCGTCGTCGTGACTGTATAGAAAAAGTTCCATTGTACCCCCCGTCGCTGCTCAGGCCGTAAGAAAAGGGAGCGCGCGCCTCCTGACCGGCCGTGCATTGACTTAGAAGGGAGGGTGGGCACTGCGACAAACTTTCACCCCTCCCTTTCCCGCTGAATAGGAATCCTGTGCACGCTTATGAGAATCTTCTTGTGTAAATTTCATTTTATATATGCTATAGGAAACGGTGGAGTTGGTGGACGTGCCGGTGGCAGAAGAGAACGATAAACAATGGCACGCTCGCACTCAGCGGCTGCTCAGTCAGTCACGTCAGGGTCTTGAAATGATATAGATGTTGCTCAGTTTTTCGTCCTCATCTCTTGAAATTCTGTGTGGTGGAAGTGTCAGACATCTATCTACAATGAAAACACAGACGGTCTCGAGCAACTCAGAACACACCGTTGCCACGGTACGTGTGCAGGTCGGGCACTATTACCTAAAATAGCTCCAGAGTATACTCCCATGGAATGCGAATGTGTTCGGCCATCTGAAGACAACTTTTGTCACGCAGGTATAAACAAATTGCGGGTGAGTGGAGCACTGTCGATGTATGGAGAAGTGCTCAAGTAAGCACACGTTTACCATTTTTCTAGCGGCACGAAACGACGAGGCAAACAGTTCCAAGCCAGAGGTGTTTACTACGGCCTGCATGACGCCCTTCAGTTTAGGCAGTGGCCTTGCACAGGCGCTGACTCATGCCGCTGCTACGAGAACGAAAGTTTGAAGTATCGCCGACGTGTTAGTAGCCGCTTTGTACATATAAACCGCCCAAATAAGCCAGGCAACCTGGAGATGGCGCTGTGGTGTAATGGTTACCGTGTTTGCTTTCAGTGCGTGTGATCGCCAGATCGATTGCTGTGTCGTGCGTACTTGTATGTAAATGTCATTTTTGTGCGCAAATTCATAAATGTACGTTTTCTAATATGTCCCTGCAGTGAATAATAAAAATAAATGTCTCCGAACTCTAATTTCATGCCTGAAGTACTTTTTGGCCACGTTTTTTTGGCCACAAAAGGGCGTTTTTAGGGCTCTCAAAAGAAGCAGAAAAACTTCCGCTGCGCTCCGTTGAAACTTCCAAATTGAGTTAAATAAAAACACCAATGTTAGCTCCTAAATTCCGTTTTCGACCCCACTTACTTTGTAAACAAACATTGTTAAACCTTCCCCGAACACCAATCGGCGGTGTACTTCAAAAACGGAGCTATTTTGTCGGTGGTGCAAAGTTAGCGAAGCTTGATCATTCAATTCTAAATCAAATACAAGCAATATCTGTAGATGATTGAGTTTAATAAAGCAGGCTGATTCGAAGCTGACGGCTTTCACTTCAATAGGCGCCGCCATCTTGTACTACGTATCCCCTTAGCAAGCTGGTGTCCAAACGAGGAAAACAAAACTTCCCAGAGACCCTACAAAAATACCGCAGACAAGGGTGTTAGTGACAAACTCATTTAAAAGGCGTTTCAGTTATTACTTTTGGTATGCAGGCTGGAACACCAGCCATAAACAACCTAAAAGGCTAAAACATGTTTAAAGTGTAGCACAGACAGTGTTTTATGGTCGTGCATGGTACATATCTCATGCCTTACAGCCCCAGTTATTAATAACTAGGTCGTTGCAATCCCTCATTAGCTCATTTTTCTGGTCAGGTGCAACTGAGCTGGTTTGCCTAGCAGCATTTGGGCAACCGCGCAACTACGGTTGATTCGCATTCTCGTCCATGTCTGTTCGCTGCCGGCTGCTTGCCCTGCGATTGTTACTTAGCTGGTTATCATGTTTGGTGAATGCGCTACTAGAAAGTGTCCTACTGCCCTACTGCGCGTGATCTTGCCTGCTATTTCTTAGGCACCAAGTTACGCTATTTACTACCAGAAGCATGGCTCAATGCTGAAACGCAAGCACTTAACGTGCCTGCATTTTTCTCGCAGGGCAGTAGCACTTTACCGCCACGCGCAGCAGGTTTCTCCCAATGTACACATTCTAGAGATGTGGCTATAAGAGGGAAAAGAAAACTGAGCCCCGTAATTGTTTGCATCAGGGTGCGACACCTCAACAGTAGCTCACAATCATGGGGGTGAGGAGGGATTAGAAGAATAAAAGTAAAAGTATAGAGGAAGAGAGTTGCGCTAAGCCAGCGAGCGAGGACATATCGACGCGATAAGAGAGATAGGAAATATGGAAACAAGGTCACATGAGTCCGAGGACGGGGCACCACTTGCGAGAGCTCTTGTCGGCGTCAGGAGATGGCGTAGGGCAAGTCCAGTAGGTCAGAGTTACGCTTGTCGGAGATCGGCGTCAGGAGATGACGTAGTGCCAGCCTAGTCGGCCAGAGCTACGCTGACGTCGGAGATCGCGAGGGCACAACCGGTCGGCACGAAATCCAGCGAGCCTGCACATTCTAGAAAGCCGCATTGTATGTACAATGGCGGCTCTTCTGCTTCCTCTGGTTCCTCCAGCCCATCTAGCACAATCGCGACATGTCTCGTGGAGCGCGATAGCGGCATCGTTTTCGGCTGGTCATCTCCGTGACTTCATGTGCCATTTCGAATAGAGTGTACTCCCAACACGGGACATACTGGAGAACTGGCACATGGTCTGATCTTCCACTTTATTTTTTTATTTATTTAGCAATACTGCAGACCACCTTGTGGGTGGTCCATGCAGGAGGGGCAGTACATCGATCACCGAATGAAAAAAAAAAGAAAACACTGCAATCACAGTAAAAAAAGCCATGAGAAAAATGGGAACGCAAAAAATGTCAACTGCAATCATGAAGCACATTAAAGATTTTCCCAATCGCATACAAAATTACTGACATCGAAAACAGTGGAGGGCGGAGCATTCCATGCGGACACAGTTTCAAAGTAAAAAAAAAGTGTATTTATGCGATTTCGTTTTAGCTAAAATTGAAGCAATTCCCTATTGTGGGTGTGTCTAGTCTTCTTAGCTGAGTAGGGACGTACACAATCAGGCATGGATACTTTTCTGTTTCCGGTAAGACAATTATGAGAAAAAAGCAACGTGTTTACCTTTCTGCGCAATTCAAATGAGGGGGTTTTATGTTACCCCATTAATGAGGAAGGCGAGTCGGTCATTCGATACTTAGTCAATATGACGTGCACTGCTTTTTTTAACCCGTTTCAGATCTGCAACGTTCCTTTTGTTGGGGGGGTCCCATAAGATTGGAGGATATTCCAATTTATGTCTGACGCAAGTATTACAAGCTAGAATCTTAACGCTAGAAAAAAAAACGGTTTTCAGTTTCCTTTTCAGATATCATAACTTCTGCAGCGTGGAGGCAATAGTAGCCAATATATGTGATGCCCAGGTTAGTTTGTTGTTGATAATGACACCCAGATACCTACATTTGTCTACCTCATGTATATCACGCTGGTCAGATAGTAAGTGAACGTTTCTTTCTTGTACTACGCCACAGTACACTGTTTTTTTGCCCCAACGAATGCACCAGTCCCCAACAGCCTGCAGATTTTGTTTTCAAAGTACATAATAATTCGAATTACAAATTTCTTTAACTACAACGCAGTCATCTGCGAACAGTCGGATGCACATACCAATAATAATTAGGTCTGCCAAATCTATATTATAAACTAAAAACAACAATGGTCCCAGAACGCTTCTCTGGGGCACTCCAGAAGTCACACTTAACACCTCCGAAGTTTGACAGGAACTAGTACAAATTGCTGTTCGTTTCGAAGGTAGGCACCAATCCATTTAACAATCTTTGACGGACCACTCAAATATTCTAGCTTCCATAATAACTTCCCAAGAGGCAGCTCATCGAATGCTTTGAAAAGTCTAGTATCAAGGCATCAACCTGTCCAGCCGTAATTAGGATATGTGAAAAACCATGTACTGTTGTCACAAGCTGTGTAACTGTTGATAAGTGTAACTGTCAATTACAGGAGTCTAACCAGCATTTGCTGCAGCAATGTGCCATCGTAAAAGTGTTTTGGAAGGCCGATAACAGTGGTTTTCGTGGCCTAGGTGCTAATTGTTTTGTGACATCTGATCGCTGCTCACATAGTCGCTTTGCAAACATTCTAATAGCTGTGGAGCCTTTATGTTTGTGACGTAATAGGTGCGAAGCTGTTGCAGTAGGTAATCTTCGTCGTGCTCTCCTTCCGATTCTGGAACGCTTATACCCTGAACTTCTATCGTTTCCGTCGGAGGAATTGTTCTTCCTTGGGGAGGAAAAATTTCTACAGCAATGGTTGTGCTGCTTTCTGTCGATAAGGGTGGCGATTTGGGCTTGTTGGTATGGTTGCATGATGATGGATGGTAGCGCAGACAACGAACACGGACAAGAGAAGGCACATAGACACATAGTTCATGGACGTTTTCGGTTAGTTTTCCATCTGGACGGGTCACTATAGCCATGTCGCCTGTCGGTGTCTGATGGGTGCATGTTATCTGTATGTGTTTAATATTTTTATGTGTTAATGTATGCCCCGTATGCGTATGGGTTCTTGTAGTTATTCACTCCATTTTAACGCTGTAAATTCTGTATATTACACTCATCTTGATAGCTGTTGTATATATTTGCTAGCATTTTCACCAGGGTTTGTGGATTTTGTACATGTATAATCACCTGCATTGTTTATAATTTGATTAGTGTATGTATAGCGTATGTATAGTGTATGTAGTCATTAGTAACATGTGTTAGGGACACCCTACGGACTTGGACACTTTTGTTTAAGCCTGTCATGTATGTTATGCTTTGTCATTTGTTTTTATTGTGCTGGTTGCATATACACTGGTTACAAAAGTTCGTAGCGTCGCACGAGAGAATATTTTTTCTAAACCCTAAAATATGCCCCATATTTGCATGTTTGACGAAGCGAGCATGTAAATGATTAGTAGTACATGAAATTTTTCTCCATGCGGCCTCATCAAGCGTGAGGCCCAAGGGACGGCTTTCAGCTCTCCCATAATAGAGTACCGAGTACTCTAATTTGTAAACCACTCTTTCTAAGCACAGATATAGGTCGCAAACCACCGACTATGCATCAGCAGTTCGTAAGAGCATACTTTGTCTTCTGTAATAAGGAACCAGTTTTTCACGGCGTATTTGTTTAAACAAGGCCTGATCAAGTGTGAGACCCACGGGACAGCTATATGATCTCACATAGTAGAGCACCTAAAACTCCAAAACGTAACCCAATTTTTTCTACATGCACAACACCATAGGCTGCGGGCACCTTTTGCACCATGTCGTTGGTTGTGCTGAGAACAGGCTATTTTTACTGAGATCCGCATACTAACCGTAGTAAGCGCTCTAATAAATAGCTCGCTGTTTGACGTGTAAAGTACGTGTGCCTTCGTGGCCTAGTGCTTAACACCGCGTTCTCTGGAGCGATAGGTCCCTTGGTCGATTCAACGCATCAAGTACATTTTTTTCTTAATTATTGTTCTTTGTGGCGTTATATATATATATATATATATATATATATATATATATATATATATATATATATATATATATATATATATATATATATATATATATATATATATATATATATATGTATATATATATATATATATATATATATGTATATATATATATATATATATATATATATATATATATATATATATATATATATATATATATATATATATGATCCTGCCAACGGCAAGTCATCTTTTTACCCACTTTTCTTCATGTTTACATTATAGTTTGGTCTAATATCTTCCCCTATACTTTTCTTGGCTATAGTGTCTGTTAGATCTCATTTATATTGTGAAAAAACACGGAAAACGAGCCCTTAGGTATACACTTTTTTTCTTATATATATATATAACGCAACTTCAGGGTGGCGAAAAACGGTGTGACGACGACGGCGAAAATCAGCCCAGGGTGTGCAGACTCTTGCTATCGCAATAAAGAAACAGCTCTTAAGATTCCCCTTCCTTTGTTGATCGGGACAACTCGATACTGATGCGCGTCTCCTGTCCATTGCAGTGTTATCACGGGCCGCCGGCAACGTGCTGGTGGCACTGGGTGCCAATCGCCTGTCTCGGCTTCTTCACCGCGACATGCTTGACCGAGTGCTGCACAGCCCCGTCGCCTTCTTCGACTCCACTCCACGTGGCCGCATACTGAACCGCTTCACGGTGGACGCCAGCACGCTGGACACCCGGCTGGCATCGTACACGCGACAGACGGTGCAGAATATGCTGCTGGCTGTGGCTCGCATTGCCGCCATCGGCACCGAGCGTATCGCCATGCTCGGCATCAGCGCTGTCGTCGCCGTTGTGTTTGCCTCTGGCATGGTTTGTCCACTAATTTGATCGTCGCACGGCGATTATCTTGTTTGGCTGGGGAGCGTGCGCACGCGGTAAAGAAGGCCAACTAGATGGCGTGAGTGCTGATGCTCGAGTGTCAACTCTTGTCTCTTTGCTCTTCTCGCCCCTCCATCCCCGTGTGTCGAGTAGTCCATAGAAGAACTGGCTAGGAGAGGACAATCGCCAGGTCTTTCATGCTTGGTTTGTTGGCGGCCGTCTATAACCCAGACCTATATATAATCCACTAAAATTGCTCACCAGCCGACGCTATGGCATTGTGAACCGACGTAAAAGCTTACACAAAGCTCGCAACAAACTGCTTAATCAGAATTGATACTTGACTCACACAATCGGTTGGGCCATTTGGTCCAACACTATAGCATAGTGCAGGCCCATATACAGTAATGGAAGAAGTGGCACTTGTACTGTCCTCACGTGTATGCCTTCACTGTCGTGTCCCTGTTATTGAATGTACATACAACACACTTCTCACTCATCGTAGAACTAGAATACTGTTGAACCGGGTTGTCTTATTATAGCGCTGCTTTTTTTTCAACTCTGTCACGATTAAGCTGTCGCTGGCTCGTAGCACTCTTCCTTCGTTTTCGGTTTGACGAGTACGCTAGCAATTATGCCCTTGATGACAATGTGGCAAAAACTAAGGCACTTAGAATCGTGCTTCCCTGAGCTCGTTGGTTGAACCCAGCCAACTACTTCGGCGAGGATAGAAAAGGAGACGGCACGCCGTTAGACTAGCAACTGAACATTTGTTGAAACAATCCTTTAAAAGTACCAGCATTGTACAATGCCTAAAAGACATAACGCTTGGGATGAAGGACTAGACGGAAACAAGCGCAATGTGTCCTTACAGTTTTTCATCCCAAGTCTTCATCTCGTCTTTTAAGCAGTGCGCCATAACTTAACAATGGATAGCTACCAACCCGCCCAAGCAAGTAACCTTATGATTTCAAAAATTATAACAGTCGAAATCGAATGCAGTGCTAATTCCCAGATTTTTTTTTTGTGCGCAACACAGACCAATGACAAGGCAAGACGTCAGGTATCTATATCGAGTTTGATACCACAGAAGTATACGCTCATAGCTTAGCTTTCAGCCCCTACTTTTTAACGCGAAATTGTTTTATGCCATGGTTTACCACGGCTCTGCTAAGGTACTTTCGTCATGAAAGTGACGTTGAAAAGTTTATGCTAAGTGATTGCAAATAACAAATCTGAAGGCGAGTATCTGTCACGCGGAATCGAACCAGCCACGTCTCGATTCTCAGTGCGCGGTACTTATTACTACGCTAAATAACGTACGTTGTCTGGAGTGCTAACGGCAAGCCATTTATGTGTACCATACACTGTTTGGCAGTCCTCAAAGCTTCAAGATATCATTGCATTTTTATTATCAGTGGTGAGGGGGCGTGATAGTCTCGCTTTCAACGTGCTCTCAAGGTCGCCACCTCAACGAAGCGCCGCCCCCAAGATCCCGCCGTCTCTCCTGGGCGCACGCTTATCAGATTCTTAATTCGAGAAAAAATAAAGGTTACTTCATAAGCTTCCACGACCGCCTTTACAAAAGGAGTGCATTGCTGATACACAATGCTGGAAGAATTGTAACAGTTGTTAGTCCACGCTCCTCCTGTGTATGCTAATTTCATGTGTGCTTACTGCTTGAGGTGTGAGCTGCAAGTTTCCAGCTGCTTGCTGTTCCTAGCGTGACTTGCATTTTGTTGCTGTTGATGAAACAATGCGAAAAACGCTTAACTACCTCTCTAAAGATACATTTCACTTTCATGGTACACCGATTTTTATATAGTGGAATTAGCCACTTTCTTTTTATTATACACTCACAAATCACAACACTCAGATGTCTCCCTTACTATCTTCCCTCTTTCCCACATCTCTTGAAGCAGTACATGATTTCATACAACACTTGAAATTCACCGGTGCAGGCATTGATGATGTTTTACTTGCTAATATCAAAAAACGATCTCGCTCATAATTTCCGCTATTTTATTTTTTATTACAAGCTTGATATTCAAGACTGGGGTGTTTCCAAATGGGTTCAAAGATGCCCTGTCACACTTTTTGAGTATGATCAAAAACACTGCAGTTTGGTAGTGGAGGCTTCCGACAACACGTGAGCCAAATATGATAGAAAAGTGCGCGGCCTGAATTATTATTAAAATTATTAACGTCAGCTAAAATTTGTTTTCTCTTCTCTCGACAAATGACGGAAGCCGCTCAAAAATTACACGTACTACGCCCATCGATCGACCATTGGCTGATTAGAACATGGCGCGCTTGGTCGTTACAGAGATTGCCGCAGAAGGCCGCGACATCACCACGCGTGTGCGCGCGATCACACTGAAAAAGCCATGCCTGCAAATAAAAAAAAACGCCAGGCCTGCGCGGAAGGCTCAGCACAGTAACAGCAAAAGCTAGAAGAGCTACCTTTCAGAGCATTTTCTGAGCAATCATTGGGTAAACGCTGCAGGCACGCTTGCTTGATGCCCACTAGGGCATTAATATTAAAAATTTTTTGGTAGTAGGCTGGCATTCGATATGCTATTTTTCGTCATTTTTCTGACTAGCGTGGTATCCGCAAAACACTTGCAAGTAATTTTGTGTCAATGTTCATGCAGTGGCTGACAACGATGAGGAGTCATGGGTGACGTGGGCGTGTGCCACAGTTATTAGTAGAACAAGAACAAGCTTTTGTAATGGGTTGCAGCATTGAACGACCCACTCCTTATACTATTCACGTTGTCCGACTACTGGTTGTTCTTTCGCTCTTTTAAAACTCTGTATAAGTTGTATTAACGCGATTGCCTTCCCGACATCAAGCGTGCCTAAAGCAAGTTCGCCAACATGTCCCAAGCACCGGTGTGGTTCAGGGAGAAGGACGAAGACGACGTTCTGAACGGTAAGACGTGGCTCCTGAACGCTCGAACACGCAAGTAGCTGGTCGTGCTTGCTCTGGGGTTTTGGCCTAAGTTTGTGTAGTGGCTGTGGTTTCTTTGTCTTTATTAGGTGTTCCTATAGTGCTTTTACAGCTAAGTAAGCGCTTTTAGCGCTGGAAAGTTCACTTAGATGCAGTTTTCTTCACCTGGACCAGGGGCTTGCCCCTGGTCTGCTTCACTTCCGCCACAGGAAATACCAGTGGATCAGTTTCTACGCAACGGCATTCCCGCAGTTCCTGTGGCCCTCGTCCCTAGCAATGACGGCTTCATTCGGATGAAGAATCCGAAAGTGATCCAGGCGGAGCTTAGAGCTGTGACGTCTCACTTTCACAGCATCACAGAGGTCCGCCAGTTCGGCAGAGGTGGTATTCTATGTTTTTCATCTGATCAGCTCTGTGTCCAAGACCTATTGAAGTGCTCGAGTTTCGCGACCAATCCGGTGAGCGCCTTTATTCCCCCGCATCTGGCATGTGTGAAAGGTATTGTTCGCGGTGTCGATGTTAACTTGACCCCGTCTGAGGTATTAGAGATGTTTGCCATGACTGGTGCTATTTCCGTTTATAGGTGTGCCCGACTAGTAGAGAAGCAGAAGACGCCGACTGAGTCGGTAATTGTAACCTTTGCTGGAGCGAATCTCCCAAGCGAAATCAAGGCATGGCCACTAATATACAGAGTGGAACCGCTATCACCGCGACCACTCCAGTGTACGAAGTGCTGGCGATACGGTCACACTATTAAAGGATGCAGGTCAGAACTCAGATGCCGAGTGTGTGGTGACAACCACGAAACAAATTACTGCAAAGCTAAAGAAGAGAAATGTTGTCTCTGCAATGAACAACACTGTGCCGATAATCCTGATTGTTCTGCAAAGGCTCGAGAAATGCAAATTCTTGAAATTATAGGGCGTAGGCGCTGTTCTCGACGAGAAGCCCTAGCGGAAATACATACTAGAACTCAGGGGTATGCTAGTGTTGCAGCACGACATCTCTCGGAAATAAATGGGTCGATTTCCCTGAATATAGCGGAGGCCATAGAAAAGGCTCTAGAAAAAGCCATGGAACGACTGACTTCTAACCTTTGCGATTCTCTATCTCGAATTTTGGCTAACCAGATGACTCGCATATTTGGGAAAGCGGGAGAGTCAGGCCTAGTATCCCAACATGTTGAGAGTTCACGTCCAATAGCTGACGGTGAATCTGAAACTGCGCCATCGTATTATCAGCCCGCAGGAGCCTCTGCAATAGGCGTCCACAGCCAAAATGAGGAATTTGAAACCGCACCATCGTATTCTCCGTCTACAGCACCCTCTGCAGTAAATATACAGAGTGTAAGTGAAGACAAAGCTGCATATACAATAGATTCCGATGACATGGATTTGGACCCTAGGTCCCTGAAGAGATCTAGATCCCCTGTGTCAAGGAAAACTAACTCACCGAAACAAACAAAGAACAAAAAGTATCTGAAAGAAAGGGAGAGCCTTTCAAAGAAGGATTTCTTGGAAGAAAGCATTCTAGAGAAAGCTATAGCGGAAGCAGCTCTTTCGAAACCATAGGGTCGCTTAAGATTCTCCATTGGAATTGCCGATCAATCCATTCTGCATCTACGGATTTGGTATACTTGACTTCTAAATTCGCTCCTGATATTATAGCATTACAAGAGACATGGCTATCTGTACATAATTTGTTCCATTTAAATAATTTCCAATCTTTTCGATTAGACCGTTCATCGAGAGGTGGGGGTCTAGCTCTCTTTATTAGTAATAGAATTAGTATGAAAGTCAAATGCTCATACAAACATATGTCGCCAGAATGCGAAATTTTGGCAGTAGACATTACACTGCCCAACTGCACTCCTTTCACTTTAGTTAATATGTATTTTCCGGATGGAGTTCAAGACACACGAAGTTTGGATCTAGCTACAAAATCGTGGTGCAAAGACAAAGTTTTAGTTGGAGACTTTAATTCCCACCACACGAGTTGGGATTTTAGAACTGATCTTAGTGGGAAACGCTTGTGGGAGTGGACAATGGCCAATGACCTGACGTGCCTCAACGTCAGAACCCCGACATTTCTTCGTAATCACTCCAGGTCGGCCTTAGATTTAAGTTTTGTCAGTTCAGCCATTAGTACTTCTTCTTGGAAAGCGCTGGACTGTGGCACCAACAGTGACCACTTACCGATAAGTTTTGAAATTTCTTGTCCGATAATTCCATCTTGTTCAAATGTAAGAGTATTTGTAAATTACACTAAATTTAGGAATGACCTGAAGTCAGCACTGGCTTTTCACTCGGAAGAGAGCGATGATAAAAAAGCACTGAAAATAAACGCAGTCATTAAACGATCCTACAAAAGAGCCGAATTTACTGTTGAATCCACAAAAAGAGTATATAGCCGTTGGTGGAATGATGAATGTACAAGAGAGCACCGACGACGTCAGGCAGCTTGGAAGCAGCTCTTACATAATCAATCCCCACAAAACTGGGCCGATTATAAATTCATTGCTGCGGGCTTTAAAAGAACGGTAGCTCAGGCTAAACAAGATTATGACAGAAGACATTATGAATACCTGTGGAAGCCTAAACATATGAAAGCACTGTTCCGATATATGAGAGCTCGGAAAATTTTGCCATCACCAGTTAATGTAGCTTGTGATAATCTGTCGGCACAAGAAATGACCACTACCTTAGAGGCAATCGGTAAAGGTCTGGAAAGCAGATTCACTTCAGTAGTGCCAAACAACTGGCACAAGTCTACGACAAAGTCTGACTTTGAAGAAGTGACACAGACTGAAATATCCAACGTAATTAAACATTTACCCTGTGCATCTCCTGGCCCAGATGGAATCACAGTACCCATGATTAAAATTCTGTTCAATTTATCGCCTCGAGACGTCGCCAATGTTATTAACTACTCCTTAAAAAACTCATGGGTGCCGCAGGATTGGAGGATAGCAAAGGTGATTCCTATACTAAAAAATCCGGGGGGAGGATTAACAGTCGATAATATCAGACCAATCTCTCTAACATCTAACATGGTCAAACTAGTAGAGAGGGTCCTACATAGCCGAGTAAGTATCTGGATGGCAGACAATTTAGTAATAAAACCGAACCAAATCGGCTTTCGTAGTGATTTCTCAATTTGGTGTGCCCATGCTGATTTAGAGAGCCGAATACAGCTCGCGCGTAAAAGAAGGCAATACGCTGCTTTAGTAACACTTGACATAGCCAAGGCGTATGACAGTGTGGAGCACTTCATATTGTTAAATACGCTAGAGAGATTGAACTTCCCACAATATTTTATTGAGTGGGTGGCAGAATTCTTAAAATCAAGAGAATTCTACTGCGTCAAGGATGAATGTTCCTCATCTAGATTTAAACAAACGCGCGGAGTTCCCCAAGGAGCAGTCTTATCTCCAATATTATTTAATGCTTTAATGAGCACAATTCCAACAGATCAAGAAGTTACTGTCTACATTTATGCTGATGACATCGCACTCTTTGCTGCTGACTGTGGTATTCACTCATTACAACTTAAATTACAAAGATATATTAACATGTTGGAAATTTGGTTGCAGTCGATTTCGTTATCGTTAAATGTCAACAAAAGCGCGCTCATGGCGTTTCCGCTTGCAGAACCAATTTCAATTTCAATTCTATATAAACAGGAACCCGTCCAGCAAGTAGACTCTATAAAATATATGGGAATCATTTATAATGACAAACTTAACTGGAGTCAACACATAGAGTATATCACTACCAAAGCACAGCGGGCTTCAGGCTTACTACACAAGCTAAGTAACCGGAAATATGGGTTACGGAGGCACACCTTGATAACGTTGTACAAGATGTACATGCGCCCCATCATGTAATTCGGCTGCATATTAATCTCCCTCTAGTTGTCTTGGAGCGAGAAGCACTGCGAATGTGTCTGGGACTCCCTAGATTTGTGGCTATCAACGTACTGTACCAGGAAGCGCGCCTGCCTACATTACTTTGTCGATTTCGAATTTTGACCGTACAAGCATTTTTAAAATTTTATAGCTTACCGGCAAGAAGATCTCAATATGCTTTTATCGCGAACCCAGACGCCTTCTTTCTTGCTCATTGGCCACGGTTTCACACACCTCAGATAATGTTTGTACAAAAAAATCTACAAAGTATAAATGTGAACATTAGAAATGTAATTGAGACTAATGACTCGAATTGTCATGTAATTATTGAGTATGATGATATATTCCCGCAAAACGCCAAATTACAATCCCTCAAATTTTTAAATAACATATTATTAGATTACTTGGAGCATGCAAAAACTAAAAATATAATAGCCACAGATGCTTCCGTAAATAATCAAACGGCAGGTGTAGGCATTGCCTCTGATTTGCTTGACTGGTCCTTTTCAGTGAGACTGCCTGATTTTACTCCAGTTTTTGAAGCGGAGCTCTTGGCGATTATTTTAGCTCTTCGAAAACTTCCATCAAATCAAAACAATGCAGTAATAATGACAGAATCTCTTTCAGTTTGTGCAGCTCTGACAGATTACTATGGGTTCCGGGTCACTGTGGATTAAGATTAAATGAATTGGCAGATTCCTTAGCACGAGCCGCACTTGATGGGCCAGTTTTGTCCATACTGCCAGATGTAGAATATATCACGGCTATAAGATATCGAAAATCAGCAATCTCCACTGATACGATAGAAAAAGTAATTACATGGACAGACTATAACCACCTCATGTTTCCATGGCAACCCCACTGGAGTCATTCCAGAAAGATCGAAGTCTTAATCACTAAATTTTGATGTCCTGTCCCCCCCCTAAACGTGTATCTACACAGAGCTGGTCAGACAACATCACCCCTCTGCGCATTCTGCGGAGAAATGGAATCACTAGATCATTATTTTTTGTATTGTCGCCGCTACGAGATACTTAGAAAAAGGTTACTAGTTATGCCATTTCGGAAAATAGGCCTTACATTGACGGCGGAAACGGCGCTAAGCTTTGGCGCCTCAGCTTTGGGACATTGCCACAGGGATGCTTTCAATGCCGTTTGCGATTATATTCAGGCAACCAAGCGTATACCTTTGTGATCTTCAATCAAAAAAAAATTATTTATTACTCCCAAGGGCAGAGTGAAGTAAACGCAGCTAAGTGGTAAACATAACACCTCAAATCTCAAAATTGCTCAACTTGACTTTTTTTTTCGTTTGCTCTTTTTATGTTGTTTTTATTTTTATATTAGTCTTATTATAATACCAATTCATTACACATAGTTAAAATGATCACAGAAAAACTGCACTACACTTTCTTGGCCAATCCCCCTGAGTGGGTATGAGCCAACCTCCCAGGAAAACAAAACAAAACAAAACAAAACAGAACGGTCGCGTTTTTCCTGTTCTCCGCTTCGAAGGATTTAGTGGCCATGGGCCGAGGTGCTGCTCAGGCTTCAGCCAGCGGCAATGACTACCGTGTTGTACTTCCTCGCCTTCCCACCGGTAAGCTTGTTGTGGACTCTGTTTTTCTACATGCGCACTTAGCTGGTCGCCCTTACCGGGTTCAAGATTTTAGAGATGCTCTTCAGGACATCATTGACTTGAAGGAAATAAGCTTTATTGGTCAATTTCAAATGTCTTATGTTTGAATGGTCACATGCCATTCACCGTTGACGAAAAAAAAGTTGGTCACAAGGGGCGAATTTTTCGTCAAAAGTCGTCGATGCCTCGTTATAGACCCGGAGCCCACGGAAGTGAAGTTAAAGCTTATGTGGCTTGCTGAGCGCTTGAAGGATGCTTATGTTTGCGAGGCACTGCAAGCTTTTCGGAAGGTCGAGACAATATCACAAGAAAGCTGGAAAGTAGCGGACATGGAACAAATGCGGACGCTAAAAAGGGATGTTGTTTTTTCCCGTGCTGTTCGCATTGCGGATATTCTTCATATTCTTGTTGTCTGCGGAGTGCAAAGCCTCGTCCTGATACCTGGCCGCCCACCACTTTGCCTTCAATGCAGTAAGGTTGGACACATCCGTCGAAACTGCACGACCCCTCGCTGTGACAACTGTCGACGCTTCGGTCATTCAGCCGAGGATTGTGTTATGACATACGCCAACAAGCTGCGACAGCACACACAACAGCCAGATGATAACCTACAAGAGCATACTATGGATGCCACCGAGGTTTTGGACGCAACGGGAGACACTCCGTCAATTTCATATGCTGCAGGCTCCACCACAAGGAATCAAAAAAAGGAAAGTCACTCGCTTTTGACACCATTGAAATTTCTGCGTGCAAAGATCCAAGTGAATCATGCAAGCAGCATACCCAAAATGACTCCGCACAACCCCTGGCACAACTAGGAGTTCCTATGAAGAGTGCTGTTGCGCTGACCCATAAAGATGCCGAAAAACCACCAGTACAAGACAGAGACTCTGGGCTGGATGCCGCAGAAAGTTTTTCACCTGCTTGCGCTGCCGCTCCGCAGCAGATTTTCCATCATGGTGCGGTGTCGGAAGACGATATGCAGATCTCTATGGATGCAGCAATACCGAAACGTCGCGCATGGTCCAGCTCAGATTCAAGCAAAGGAAGTGACCCAGCGTCAGTGACTAGGGAGTTACGCCGTCGCCGAAAGTCCATGCAAAAAGGGAAGTGTCGCCAATCCCGATCTAGGAGGCCTGGTGGGGGTTCACGTGAAGCCTCAGCGCCAACTCTTGGGACTGATCAAGTGGGACGATAAGCGCATTGGAAGGTAGTCACCATGGCGCAGTCTGAGCGACTCATATTTGCTACCTTAAACGTACGTGGTCTTAGGTCTTCGCAGAAAGAGGCACAGCTCCGTAGACTTCTCAATCGGAAGCGTCTCGACTTTATCGCCATACAAGAGACAAAGATCGAGAGCGATGGAGAGACCAAGAAGGCCCTGTGGCCTTTTCTCTCTCAGTCTAATGTGTGTGTCTCACATGCTAAAGGTTTATCTGCGGGCTGTTGGTTGTTTCTGAGAAAGAGCCTACCCTGTTCAGCATTCTAAAGTAGTGTTGATAAAGAGGGCAGGTATATATGCTGTTAGTTTTTGTTGCAAGGAGTGCCATGGAGAATTATCAATCTATATGAGTTTAATTAGGTTCCGAAACGACTTGAGTTATTTGAAAAAGTGCGTAATTTAATTGACGTCGACAGATGCACGGTACTTATGGGAGATTTCAACTGCGTATGTGAAGCTACTGATCGTTATAACTCATCTGGAAAGAGAGACAGGAGTGGTGAGCTTTTATCCGGTATTGTAGATAATGCAGGACTAATTGACATCGGGGTCTCGAATCGGGCGACAGCATATACAAGAGTACAAGGCAGTTCTCATGCTCACCTTGACCGGATTCACGTGTCCTTATCATTCCTATCTCGTAAAATGTCCTGCAGCACCGAAACCGTATCATTCTCAGACTATTGTATTGTCATAGCGCAAATTGGTGAAAATCGTTACAAACAGTTCCGTCCCCAGTGGGCCCTTTGGAAAATGAATGCGAAGCTCCTCTGTGATCAGGCATTCATGAATCGCGTCCAGATGGCATTAAGGCAATCTTTTTCGATTGGTTTTCATATCTTCGCTGCTTGGGAGCTTTTTAAACAAAATGTTCGTGCTATAGCTTTAGAAAATGGGGCTGAGTCTTTCAATAGAAAGAATGATGAAAAGATACTTGTTAAAAGTCTCTGCAATCTTTATGAGATGGAATGCGAAATGCCGGGAAAGTACATCAAAGACATTGAGAATATTAAGTGCCAACTACGGAGATATGATGCTGCTCGCTACGAAGGAGCACGTATTAGATCTCGGAACCAGCGCGCTTTGAATTCTGAGCAACCGACGCGCCAAGCTTTACTTGATGAGCAACGCCATGCGATTTCTAAAGTTATTCCAGACTTGTACTTTAACGATGTGCTCATAAAAGATAACGGAGACATTACTTTGGCGTTCGAAACGTACTATAACAGTTTATTTAGCTCTCCCTCTGATGGTCTTGAACTCACCTCAAGGCTAGTTTTGTTTCTCTTGTGAACCCTTTGAAGGACAATGATTGTGCAGTCATTAATGGGCCCATTACTATAGAAGAAATCGAGCAAGCAATGGACAACTTGCCTTTATTGAAAACACCGGGCCCTGATGGCATCTCAGGCGAATTTTACAAAGCTTTCAAGAAAACACTTGCTCCTATATTGCTGAATATTTTTCAGATGAGTTATGACATGGATACACTCCAACAATCTTTTTGCAGAAGTCACACTGTGTTAATACCGAAAACAACTTACAAGGAAAAACTTACTTCGCTTCGTCGAGGGCTACAGACCAATATCGCTGTCAAACGTGGACTACAAAATTTTCGCAAAAGTATTAGCAAATAGGTTGCAATTTGCTATGTCGATCCTCATTAAGTCTCATAAGACATGTGTAATCAGAGGTTGATCCATACAAACCAATGTACATGTCGCTCGAACAGCGCTTCAATACTGTCATGGTTCTCAAAAACATCTTGGAATGCTACAGGTAGACCTTGCAAAAGCTTTTGATCGTGTTCGTCATTCCTTCCTTTTTTTTCTTCTCGAACAAGCTAATGTTGGCAAAGTTCTTCTTAAAGGCGTTAAGCTATGCTATAATGAATGCTCAACTCGTCTGATAGTTAATGGTCTACTCTCCAAGCCAGTTTCTATTCGCTCTTGTGTAAAACAGGGATGCCCACTGTCACCTCTTTTACTTGCACTTTATCTAGAACCATTGTGCTTAAGCATAATACAGTCGAGTTGCATTCGTGGCTTTAGTATATTAGGCAGTGAGGTTAACGTAGTGGCTTATGCAGACGATGTCGCATTCTTTTGCACAGATAAAGCAAGTGTCGAAAATGTAGTATATACTATTGAAAAGTTTGGTGTACTTATCAGGAGCTTGTTTAAATGCCCTTAAAAGTTTAGAACTGCGGTTTGGCCTGTGGGTTAGCACACCGAACCACTTAGCAGGAATTAATTGGACAAGAACTCCTCCAACATAACTTGGTCTACCACTACATGCATATAGATTCAGTGCGCATTACTGGAAGGAACGCGTCCCTAATCTTGAACGACAGGCCCAGATGTTTGTTCCCTATCGACTTTCAATATTTGGGAGAGCTGAAGCTTGCAATACTTTCTAAACGACAAAGCTTTACTATGTATTGCCACTTATTCATTGCGCAAGATTCTATATAACGCTTTCATCGGATTTTCGCTACTTTCATATGGTCTTCGACTTTTGAGCCCATGCGTCGTGATAATATATTCAAGCCAGTTAGTGAGGGTGGGTTAGGACTAAAACACCTTTATCTATGGCAAATAGTGTCCCAGCTCCTGTTTTTTTTTTTTTTCGAGACGATTCCCATCCTGTAATCTGTTCCTGCTTACAGGTTACACTTGCTGATTGCTTACCAGATTTAATTGTTTCATTGAACTTCTCCGAACGCCCATGCTTGTGGGGATTCTTGCAGGAAGTTTACCTTGCAGTTCAGTTCCTTAAAGCTCGTTTTTCTGTAGAATACCTGCACACAGTATCGCGCAAGGTGCTGTATAAGGACCTACTGAGTACACTCTTCCCACCTTCATTGTACCGCTCACTGTACTCTAATCTTCCAGGCCACGATGTGTTGAAGCGAGTGCGCAAAATGTACATTCCACCGAATTCAAAAACATTCTTCTATAAACTCCGCTCTGAAACATTGGCGGTAAACACATGGTTAGAAAGAAAGGGTATTTTCATTCTGTCTGTTAACTGCCGTATATGTGATGTGCCGGAAACGATTGAACATTGCTTTGTTATCTGCAAAGATTCCGTACTCTTTTGGGATGTCCTTCAGCGAGCACTGAAAAAACGTTTCGTCATTATTCTCACACAATACGTTATCTTCTACCAGCAGCGCTTGATGAAGTACCATATGATATGTTTTTCCTCACGGGTATGCACAGCTTGTGGAAGATATGAATGCAAGACCACAATGCAGAGTCCACCACCTATTCAAGTGCACACTTCATTCGAATGGCAATCCACCTAAAAAACATTTACGACGAGCTAGACTTTAGACCGGACTAGTACTCCGTCTTAGAGAACTGTTTGACCTCACCCCTTTTTTGTTTGTATAACACGATGTGAAGAACTCTCCATGTGAGGAACTCACGCTGTGTTAGCCATTTAGTGTTGTGTTTATGAGTAAGGCTTGAGCGCTTACTTTCGCGATTTGATTGTACTTTTGTTCGCTTGATTTTGTCTTTATTGCGCAAATGCTTTATTGAATACCATAAAAAAAGCACCGGTGTGGTTCTGTAGTAGAGTACTGGGCTGGCAACCAGAGAGCCCGGGTTCAAGCCCCACTGTGCTTTTGGTCCTAGGTTTTTTTTCAATTTTGTGTGATGTGGTTACGGACACCGGTAGTGGTGGAGGCGGACAACTACGGCGCTGCGCGAGACCCGAGTTGTGTACCCATAACAGCCTTCGCTGTAAAAGAAAAACAAAGTGCTCAAGGTCACAAAGTGTGCTTAGCGTTTTTTTTTCCTGCCATTCCTCCCTGCTTAGCTTCCAGCGCTTTCGTCGAAAGAATGCAAATGCAGCATTCGACAAATCTCCGTAACTTCACTCGCACTGCACGAATCTTTAGAACTTCTTCAGCGTTGAATTCGTGAGGCAATAAGCTCTTCTAGTGAATTCATTCTATGATTACTTGAAATGTTTCAGGGCGCCTTGAAATGCGGTAAGGTGCTGTTCATTCTTTTAAAAAACTCATAGCACAATGACGCATACTTACTGGCGCATAATTACAGACCAAGTGTGTCGTCACTTCTTCTGTACTCGTCTAAATATTTGACTGAACTCCCCTCGCCAAGATAAGTAAGCGATTCGAGTCAGTGAGGGGCACATAACAGCAGTCCTCGTTTATTTTGAGCAAGTCAGTAAGCACGTTGTATGCTGGAGGAAATCTTTCCATTAGCTATTGGCCTCGAGGTCCCGTAGTGGCGCCCTCCCGCATGTGACGTCTGTTTTTGGACTCCGCTCTCAATCGCGCTGCAGTAGTCGCTGTGCCTGTGCGCGCATCGTCGCCTTCAAGCGGGAACTTCGTCGAACGATCAGCCTGGCGAGTATCAACTAACGCCCACAACGAATATTCTCGAGAGCAATAATACATTTGTTTTAGTTGCAGCCCAATCGACAGGGCCACGAAACCTGCCCCATGGTCGATAGTTTATCGTCTGTCCAACAATGAGAACCTTTATTGGAAACATTACATAATAGAATGAGGTCGTTTCTGCCAACCATTACGTATTCAAAGCAATAACTCAACAATTTGAAGTTGGAGCTTCCATCTGATCGGGCTATCGCGCATGTTCGCAGATACTGTTTGTCGCTTTTTTTTCTCTCGCTTCCCCTCACTGCCGATACAGCTTCATAAGCAAGGCGAATAAATCAGCAGTTGTTCATTCTTTGTCCAGCAATGTCCTGCGCCGCTTCGTTACATTGAACGAGATACAGAACTCATGTTGGCAGATCGAAGCCTAGCTGTGGTTGCTGCATTTTCGATGTAGGTGAAAATTCTGTAGGCCCATGGGCTGAGGTTAGCTTGCACGTTAAAGAAACCTCAAGTTCTAGAACTTTTTCAAGCCTTTCACTAAGGCGTCTCTTAAAATCATATGGTGGTTTTGAGACGTTAAACAGCGCATATCAGTCATATCGATTGATTCATGTTTTTATAATCATTTTGCGGACACTCTTACTGAGATGTACTGCCATGCTGGATAACAATTTTCTATCCTACCAAAATAATTCACATAGCAACATTTGAGTGGAACTGCCGAGGTCCGAAAGGTCTACTTTTGCCTTTCGCTTACTTTAGCCAGCGTACTCATGACACCTGGTAACCATACCGCCAAAAGCGCTGTAAGTGTTATCTCTCTGACTCTGCTATATCACATGGCTTCTTGATAAGCTTCTTCGCTACAATTACAAAAACAGATACTGAATAGGTACATATGGTAAGTACTTCAGAGCAGAAACTCTTCTTGTTGTCTTTTTAGCGCATTATCTCTGTCAAAATCTATGTAGTTAGACGCCTATGTGCAAAATGCCCACTCTTAGAAAAAAAGGTGGCAGTACTTCCTAACTTTGGGGTAGTAATGGTTTGTCACATACGTTACAACCCTGGTAGTAAGCGCAGTTAGTAACGGCGAGGGTGGCAACAGCTACTAACTCTGCTGTTACTACCAGCAGTTGATTGATTGATTCATATATGGCGTTTAACGTCCCAAAACCACTATATGATTATGAAAGACGCCGTAGTGGAGGGCTCCGGAAATTTAGACCACCTGGGGTTCATTAACGTGCACCCAAATCTGAGCACACAGGCCTACAACATTTCCGCCTCCATCGGAAATGCAGCCGCCGCAGCCGGGATTCGAACCCGCGCCCTGCGGGTCAGCACCCGAGTACCTCAGCCACTAGACCACCGCGGCGGGGCGTTACTACCAGCAGTTAGTAACTGTTATTACCCTAGCTGTTACCACCGACTGGTAGTGACTTTTAAAGATTTCAAGAAAAAAGTAGTAACTGACACTACGTAGTTTATTTATTTTGGCATATAATTTCTCCACTGGTAATGTTGGCTAATCAATATCTTACAACTAGACAAATTCAGGTAAGAAGTGTGGTGTGTCATGAATGCGAAGAATGCATAGACCAAGGAAGTTCACTATTCTTTAGGTATGCATGTACTAAGAAGTTAGCGTGGGGTATATATAGCTCCTACTTTGCAGGGGCATGTCTGTTACAGAAGATCACTTGCGTTTCACGATGAATTTTAGCAAATATAAACCTAAAGCAATATATAATACTGCCTAGTTACCTATATTTGGTGACGTAGCACAAGACTTTTATTCAGATATTCATTTATTTTAAAAGGGCCACAAAAAGGCATTGTGTACAGTGGCTGGAGCAATGTACCCAACTAATTCTCAGTGCATTTGAATGCTTCACACGGCGAATATATCTGCGTTAAAAAGTAATAACCGTTTTGGGTGTTTGACGCGCCAAAACAATGATAATATTTGGAGACACGCTGCAGTGGACTAACTGTGACTGTGCCCGAGGCTAATTGTGACTCTCTGGCTATTTTGATCTGCCGGTGTTGTTAATATGTGCTGTAATTTACTAAGTTTGTTGTGATTGTCTATTATGACACGTGTAGCACTTGCTTATGGTTCGTTAACTTGTACTTCTTCGTTTCGACAATATCAGAATGACAATTACATATCTCGGTTGCATAATTTAAAACAAAATGTATTTTCTTGATCTATGGATCCCTTCTGCGTCACTTTTCCGTGTAATTGACTATACGTCCAGACGATTCCTCTATTAAATCTTCAGAATCGCATTCACACGTGACATTATAATAGATAATCAAAAGCCGGGTAGCAAAAAGGTAGTAACGGGACAAGAAAGGTAGTAACGGCTCCAGTTATTACCTCTGTCATTTCAGTTACTAACTCTTTACTAACTTAGGCAGTAAAGAGGTCACAAAATGTTAGTAATGGTGACAGGTAGTAACTGTTTACTAACGTAGGTAGTAAACAGGTAGCAAGTGGGTAGTAACGGTCGATGAAAGGTAGTAACCGCTGCAGTTACTACCTTTTCACTAACTTTTTCAAGAGCACACATAAATTAGAACACCTAGCACTACTTCAGTGAAGAAAAGGCAGGAGCAATGGAAAGATCGAAAGCCGCAATGAACATAGTTCGCGAACATGGTGTGTGTGCCGCAGCCGACGTTTCGACAAGTGGGCTTGTCTTCTTTAAGACTGCATCCTTGAAGAGGAAGGCTTGAAGAAGACAAGCCGTGAAGAAGACAAGACAAGACTGGTCTTCTACAAGGTTGCGGTCCTTTGCATGACAATTCCACATGTCGAAATCTCTCTGAGCTTCCTTGCGTTCTGACCCAGAACCGTTTTCTTCACTCAAAGCGCAATTTTGTACAGCGGGGTTGCTGTTCTCCACTGTGCAGAGGTACCTTCCGCGTGCCGTGAACGTGGCGAGGTTCGCCAAGAACGCGCACCTCTCTCGTGTGCTCCAGCATGTCAACGAGACCGCCGAGTCACTTAGCGTGGTGCGAGCGCATGGCGTTACACGGCGCTTCCTGGCGCGCTTCTGTCGCCTGGCGGATGCCAACTTGCGGCTGTGCCTGGCCAGCGTGGGCTGCGTGCGACTCACGCGGGCCTTCAGCTCTGCGTGTGGTCTCGCCGTGGTGCTGGCCACGCTCGCCTTCGCGATCGGCGAGGACCCCAGCACTACGGGCCTCGTGCTCAACTCCTCGCTTGCAGTAAGTGCTGCCTGGACTTATCGAAAAGGCACATATCCAACTTTCAAAGACACTGAATGCTCCTAGCAGCCATGGCTGGAAGATCAGACATTTTCGATGGGACAGCGTCATTTTTCGACGATTTTAACTCGCAAGGATGGAGATTACAAAACTCTTTAAAGGGACACGTTCTAAGAGCTGTACTGCACTTCACTAATGCAAGATCGTTAACATCGTGGCTTCCCATTCTGTTCCCATGACGAATAAACTTTAAACAATGAGATCTGATGGACGATAAAATAGGCAAACTTGAATCTTACTGCAATTCCGGGACACCGTTAGACTTAATTTGCAAATATTTCACAGACCAATCATACAGAGTACAAATTGATGATGTCCTTCCTTCATTAAAAATTTTAAATATAGGTGTTCCGCAAGAATGAATACTTGAGGTACTTTTATTTTTTATATTCATAAATTATTCGTCATAAATATTACCACATGCTAAATGTTTTCTTTGAGCTGATGACAGCAGCATTTTTATACCTGATAGGTGTACCAGTGCAATCCAAGATAAGGTTGACAGAGATCCAGCAAAATTACTTAACACGGATCTAGCAAATGTACAATAAATGAGCTATTAACTAATTCATCCAAGACTACGTTTATGCTACTCCATACCTTAACTTTGCCCAATTATTCTATTGTTGTTTCTTTAAATAATGGTGTAATCTTTACAACACAGTCTACTAAAGTTTTTGGTGTTGTTTAAGGTGCAAATTTAAAGTTTTAGTGCCCTGCTCAATGACTTGTTAAAAATCTCACTTGCCATTCACATTAACATAAAAACTCGTTCTTATTTTTATCGAAACATTCTGATGTCTTTATAGTATGCATTTAGGGACATCTCATAATGCTTTTCATAATGAGGTAATACATATGCCACACATCTTCATCATCTAGAAGTTTCGCAAAAGCAGGCATTACGGCTATCTACATTTCAACCACATACATCTACTTCTGCTCCCGTATTCAGCTTATTAAATGTTTTACCTCCACATATGTTATTCTATCATAATACAGTATTACTATTGTTTTGTCTTTTAAGACCTTAATATGGCAGAATTTACTATATCCAAGCTCATTAAAAGAAATATTACAAGATTTTCAAAACAACTTAATCTACTTCTTTCTAAATTTAGAACTAACTATGGTGGAATTACCATTGCATTTCACGCATTTCACTTTCGAACTCATGACCATCGGATCTCAAGTCATCTTCATTCTTATCATTGAAAAGAAGAACTAAGGATCATTTCAATAACACTCTGTCACATGCATAAAATTCACTACGTTTGTTGTTGTTTTTTCCAGTGGAACTATTCCTGATAAACTGTTGCCAATTTCTAAGAATCTGAATTTTTTCTATGTGACAAATATGTCTATGTTTGATGCCCTTTCGCGTTGCTGGTTGCATGTGCCAATTATCCTTGGCTGAATTTATGTGAACTGAATTCCATTTTACTTTTTCAGTCTTTGTTGCATTGCGATAAATATACATATATATTCATAATTAGTCTTCCTTTTTTAATGACGCACGTCATAATGCATAACATGCGTCACTCACTGTTTGCCCAGTTTGCTGTAACCTCAATTTATTTCTAGAAAAGAGCCCCACCCGGCAGTTTTCACTTCGGGACCTCTGAATGTATATTGATATGTCTACCTTGTATTTTCTTTAGTTAAAAAAGTATGACGTATAAAAAAAGAATACCGAAAGCACACCTTGTTTTTGTTTTTGGGGGGGGGGGGGGCAAAAACAGGCCGTATGAAAAATCTACGTGCGAATCGGCAAATCTGAGTTGTGCAAATACACTTTTTTCACTTGAATCCATAGTCAAGTTTCTGCATGACGAAAAGTACGTTCTTAAATGAAGTTTTCTGCAACACAGTCTTCGACTCGGGTCTTGTCCTATAACGTGTTGGTAACACCTATTATATTCATGCGCGGCCACCGGGATTCATATCCGAGTTACTAGAGCGAGTAATCCGGCAAATTGTGTGGGTCATTGGAGCACATTTTTTGAATTAGGAGGAGAACGTTTTTAATGACGATAGTCTTTCTTGGAATACTTCAGTTCCATATTTTTCTGTTTTTTAATGTCAACTGAAACAGCTTAGGTACGACCACATACATAGCACCCACCAATGTTGTCCTGGTGTCGGTGATCATGCGTGTGCGATTGTCGATTAAAAAGCAAATATTGCAGATATACTGGGCACAGTATCAACATGCCACTATTCAGCATTGTGTTTCTTTATGCTGGAAAGGGTATGCATAAGTAATTCTAAGAAATGTAGCGTTGATACGCTGCGCTAACAATGTGACTTTATGCACGTAATGGCCAGTTTCTTACGCTTTCATGAGTCGATACGGTGCGGCCATCTACGTTAAAATCTACAAAATATGGCCTCCAAGAATCTGCACACTCGCTATTACAAAGTCCATTATTTAGTTTTGTCAGATTACTGCTAGATGGCGCTCATGCCTCATACAGCGCCTCATAATATCATTAACAAACTTTCTCGCGCATTACCTCAAATAAATGTTTTGTTCTAATCACTTTCTCTGGACGGACGGCTACTGTCTTTTGAGGATATTTCCAGTCGCACATGCAGATAGGGTCCATATTTTTTTCTTCAGAAGATTACTGCCGGTGGTTACAAGGCTTAGCTGCCGATCCGATGGACCCGGGTTTGATAGTGACTCACTAGCATTTTGAAGTAGGAAACTATCTTACAGTACTTGTAATTAAATGCATGTAAGTTGGTGTATATGCATGTGAAAGAACCCCAGGTGGCCGAAATTTCCGGCATCCTTCTCTGCCACAACAGAAAAAAAGAGACGCCCGCTTAGCGCTGAGCACGTGCTGTAGCACTTAGTTTTCCCAGTCCAGTCCTCTTCTACGGCAAAAACATATCGTAGTTCTGGCACGAAAAGCTCCTGCAAGTATTATTACTACTAGGTCATTGGTGAAGAATTTGTTGCTTGTACTTTCGCTACTTTGCGGCAGATCCAGTTTCATTTCTGGAAATAAAGAAAGTAAACTTCTCATGCTTTATTATTTCTTGATACACAACCCAATCTTTAAACAGAAAAAAAAAGTGAAACCAGGGTTCAGTGTTACTTAACCGAAGCCTCGATAAGGCAACACATATTGAAACCAAAGAAGTATGAGGGAAGCTATAATTGTATAATAATAATTGTTTTAAGTATAAGCACTATAGTAAACACTGATGATGAATGGCAGAACTGCGGTGCGTTGCTTATGCTCGCAAATCTTCTATTATTGGGATAGCAATCATATTCATGCTTTCAGCTGGATTTCGCCGCAGCATTGACATCATTGTTGATTGATTGATTTGTGGGGTTTAATGTACCAAAACCACCATATGATTATGAGAGACGCCGTAGTGGAGGGCTCCGGAAATTTCGACCACCCGGGGTTCTTTACCGTCCACCCAAATGTGAGCACACGGGCCTACAACAACTCCGCCTCCATCAGAAATGCAGCCGCCGCAGCCGGGATTTGAACCCGCGACCTGCGGGTAAGCAGCCGAGTACCTTAGCCACTAGACTACCGCGGCGGGGCCAGCATCGACATCAGCGTCGGCGTCCCTCACCGTATTTGTATAAGTATCTATGTATATGAAAAGATAAGAAAGAAAAACAATCAATAAAAAGACTCTGGCACGCAGAATCAAACGTGGGTCCTGTGAGGTGCGAGTGTGAACAATTAACCAAAGAGCTATGAAAGGGCACCTTTTGGAACGTTCAAAGGGCAAGCTATTTATATCTATTGCTTACTGCTGGAGACTGATATCTAGGGGGAAACTATCGTCTTTTCAGCATTACCAGCAAGATGGCGCAGTGAGCGCGCGTCGCCACATCGTCATGGCGCGGTTGCGCGCGCTCTAATCTCCCACGCGTACATTGCCCTGCGGAGAGGAGGGTGGTGGCCACTCACTCCCGTGCCCATATCGTGTGGTGGTGAGGATCATACGTCTTGGCTGGCATTGGGTTTCACTGTAATGATTCTCTTTTAGCTAACGGGTGCACAAAGGTCACTGCAATAGTTGCAGTCTCCGTTTTCGAAAAGGGCGCACTTTTAAGACCCAGCGTAGTAGTAACGTATGCATGTGGGAGGGGATCAACTGCTACCATAGTGCTTAATAAAGAAAGCAACAGAATACCAATCAAGAAGGGTGCATTGGGGCACAATCTCCCCAATGCTATTTACCGCGTGCTTACAGGAGGTTTTCAGAAGCCTAGAATGGGAACAGTTAGTAATAAGAGTTAATGAAGAGTACCTTAGTAACCTGCGCTTCGCCGATGACATTGCATTGCTGAGTAACTCAGGGGACGAATTGCAACTCATGATTACGGAGTTGGACAAGGAGAGCAGAAAGGTGGGTCTTAAATGAATCTGCAGAAAACGAAAGTAATGTACAATAACCTCTGAAAAGAGCAGCGCTTCGAGATAGGTAATAGTGCACTTCAAGTTGTAAAAGACTATGTCTACTCAGGGCAGGTAATAACCGTGGAGCCGAACCACGAGAATTAAGTACCTAGAAGAATAAGAATGGGGTGGAGCACATTTGTCAAGCACTCTCAAATTATGACAGGTAGATTGCCACTATCCCTCAAGAGGAAGGTATATTACAGCTGTATCTTGCCAGTACATAGCTATGGAGCAGAAACCTGGAGACTTACAAAGAGGGTTCATCTTAAATTCAGGACGACGCAGCGAGCAATGGAAACAAAAATGGTAGGTGTAACCTTAATAGACAAGAGAGCAGAGTGGATTAGGGAACAAACGGGCGTTAAGGATATCATAGCTGAAATCAAGAAGAAGAAATGGACATGGGCTGAGCATGTAGCACGTAGACAGGATAACCGCTGGTCGCTAAGGGTAACTAACTGGATTCCCAGAGAAGGCAAGCGGGTTAGGGGAAGACAGAAGGTTATTTGGGCAGATGAGATTAAGAAGTTTGCGGGTATAAATTGGCAGCAGCAAGCACATGACCGGGTTAACAGGCAGAACATGAGAGAGGCCTTTGTCCTGCAAAGGACGTAGTCAGGCTGATTATGATGATGATGATGATGATGATGATGATGATGATGATGTAGTAACTGAAACGCTTATTCGCGTTTGTCTGCACCTCTGAGTCCGTTTTGTGCGTTATTTGTGCGTGAGAAACGCGGGGCATGTTTAGTTCCGCTTGCAATTCTGTGCGGGACATTCGAATGTTTTGTTATCACGTTCATTGCTTCCCCTTTGCAGCAGAGGTGTGACTTTTTTACATCAGCAGCGTTTCGTGCTTCTAATTAAATGTCGCTCTAGTCTATTACAGTCCCTTCCCCTCCGAAGAACTATGTTGGCAAATCATGGGCAGACCACCATGGCACAGTGAAGTGATAGGAAAGCTTCAGTAATCCGTATTTGTTCATTTACTTGAACATCTTGTTAAGCCACATTTATTGGTCATTACAGGGAGGAAGTACGTAAAAGAATTCATTGGTAATAAAACAATCAAGTAATGTCAACTGTGAACGATAACAAGACAAGAAAATCATCAACATTGGCTATATAAAAAGAAAAGAAAACATCAACACCCATCCAACGATTTTTAGATAACAGAGTTGGCAATCAAATGTTAAAAATTCCTTCCATTCGTGCACTCAGCAATATGTACAGGTTGTACATTCCAGTTATCAACAACATCAGGGGAAAACGAATACTTTAAGACGTTTTTGCGTGTGACATATCTCCTAATTGTGGCCTATTATTCTGCTTATTCTGCCAGATTCTCATATGTACATGTTTTTATCAGTGTTTCTTTGATCCTAAAGGATCTTAAATAGTAATTTTATTCTCTTTCTTTTTCGCCTAATCTCAAGCCGTTCTAATTTACGTGTGTAGCACCTGGGTGACTTAGTCTCTTTTTTTGTACCTTGAACATATTGCCACCTGGTTTTCTGTGCCAGCGAACAGTGAGCCAGTTCTGTGCCAGTGAACGAAGAAGACGAAGACGAGCAACCTATTCCAGCGGAAACGTCCTTCTTTGTGTCTCAGATTTTGACAGTCGCGTCCCTTTATACGTTCCTTGGAGCTCTTAGCGCGTGACAACTGGTGGAGGTGCTGGGTACCCTATACACTGAACTCCTCCCAGTACAAGAAGCTCCAGACCCCGTACCGGTGGTTAGGCCTGTTCACCGTGCTAGCCGAAGGATCCGTGGACTGGACCCCGAGTTCAGACTTCTCTCAGAGAGGATGATGGCCGCAACTATTCCAGGCAGCGCCGTTCCAAGTGGCTCCAACCCAGCCGGTATGGAAGGTGCAACGCCATTGCTCTATGCGCTGTTCAAGCAACGAACGCCGAATCCCTTTCATGGTGCTGCCCATGAGGATGTTGAGGATTGGCTAGTCCACTATGACTTCGTTGTAACTCATAACATGTGGAATGACACAGACAAGCTCCGACATGTCTACTTCAGTTTGAATGACGGGGCGCGTGTTTAGTACGAAAACCGGGCAGGTCTGTTCACGTCATGGGTGGACTTCAAACGCCGGCTTCTCGAAACGTGTGCAAGTCCCGATTGCCAAGAGCAAGCTGATTGTGAACTCCAGTGCCGTATGCAAATGCCAAATGAAGGCGTAGCAATGTATGTTGAGGACATCACACGTCTTTTTCGACGAGCCGACCCTCACATGCCGGAAGAGAAGAAGGTGCGCCACCTGATGCGTGGAGTGAAGGAGCAGTTGTACGGTGGTCTTGTACGCAGCCACCCAAGACTATGTCAGAGTTTCTTGCTGAAGCCGTTTTGATTGAAAGCACGCTTCGGCAACAGACCCAGACGAACAAGCGACAAGTGAACTTTGCCTCTGCTACGGACTACATGGGTGGTCTTGGAAGCCATGTCGACTTCTTCCGAGAGCTCATACGCTCTGTATTCCACGAAGAACTGCAGAAGTTATCAGTACCCTCGGCGCCCATTGTCAGTTCTTTGTCCGGCATCGTCCGAGATGAAGTTCAGCAGGCACTACGTGAACCGCCCTGTCAGAAAGAGCCGCGTCCCCCAAAATGACTTCCCTGGCATGTCGTATGCGCAAACTCTTCTCCAGCCAGCACTTTGGCTCCGCTTCCCACCGCGGCTCCTGCCATGCTTCCGGAAGACCAAACTCTGCGCCAACCTGCACCACATATCACTCCGCCTTATACCACAGCCCCAGCCATGTTTCAGGCAGTCCAAGCGGGCCCGTACCTCAATGACCGCCGACTGATTCTGCGAAAATCAGACGTGTTACGGTCCCCCAATTGACGTCCTCAGGGTTACGATTGTGGCGAATCTGGGCAAACTTACCGACAGTGCACTTATCAAGAGGTGGGACTTCGTGGTTTTTCGACCAACTCCTCACCTCCCAGGTTCGGCCAGCGGCCTCCGGAAATCGCTGACTACGTTGCCCAGCAGCGCGAATCGACATCTAGGCACCACGCACGCTCTCCATCACCGCGGAGGTTCTCGCCGAATCATCGCACCTATTCGGGTGTGGTGCAGGGCCGGTCACCGAGCCCGCGTCCGGAAAACTAGTCTGAGCGATATTCGGTGGCAAGGCTGCTCAGACTGGTCATGCTCAAGGCACCCTATCGACGCGGACTGAAGGTACCGACGATACATCGACAACGACATCACCGGCTGATTGCGGAAGAGTTTCCTTAGGTATTGCTGTTCTGCTAGATGGTCGCGAATTCAGCGCTTTAGTGTACACTGGTGCGGACTATTCTATATTTAGCGAAAAACTGGCCGCCCTTCTGAAGAAAATAACGACTCCTTAGAACCGCACGCCAATTCGTACAGCTGGCGGGCATATCGTCACGTCACTCGGTATATGCACGGCAAGATTGCAAGTATGTGGTCGTACGTTTGTTGCCAGTTTTAGCGTTTTGCAACAATTTTCTCAGAGAGCATGGTGCTATAATTGACATTCGACGACGTCTAGTCACTTTCGCGACCACAAACGCCACAACAGACCCCAGCCACTCCCGTCTCTTCGCGTCATCAACGACGCTGTCGCATTACCACCCCGTGCAACTGTTGTGGTTCAGGTGGCGTGGGACGGAGTGATGCATGGTGAAGCAGTCGTGGAGAGCAATCACTCGCTTCTGCTGTCTCATGGTGTCTGCGTAGCGAGAAGTCTTGTGGGCCTTCGTGATGATCACTGCAACGCTTTTGTCACAAACTTCAGCTACAAGCACCGGCACTTTTTTCCTGAAACTGTAATTGCCTACGCCGACCCAGTCGCCAATGTCACCGAGTGTTTTGCTTCCGAGACCATCGGCACGGCTGAAGCGCCTTTCCGCAGCATCGACGTTGATCCAACGCTTTCTGAAGCGAGCAAGCAGCGTTTGAGTGGGCTGTTGCTGGAATTCCACACGTGCTTTGCACGTTCTTCGAAGATACGTCAAACACCGATTACGAAACACTGTATTATCACCTACGACGACGCGCATCCCACACGGCAGCAGCCTTATCGTGTTTTGCCAACTGAACGGCACGCGATTCGAATGCAGGTTAAGGAAATGCTTCAAGATGGCGTGATACAGCCTTCAAGGGCTCTTGGTCATCACCAGTCGTTAATGTGAAAAAGAAAGATGGCACGCTTCGCTTTTGTGTCGACTACAGGAAGTTGAAAAATGTCACAAAGAAAAAAGTGTACCCCTTGCCCAGAGTGGATGATTCTGTGGACAGGCTGCGCCGCGCGAAGTATTTTTCGTACGTCGACTTCAGAGTGGTTATTGGCAAATAGAGGTTGATGAACGTGACCGGGAAAAGACCGCTTTTGTAACGCCCCTCTATGAATTCAAAGTGCTCCCTTTCGGCCTCTGTTCCGCTTCAGCCACATTGCAGCAAATGATGGACACCGTCCTGGCAGACCTCAAGCGGAAAAGCTATCTCGTCTACCTCGATGACGTCGTTGTGTTTTCAGAAACATTTGACGAGCATCTTCGTCGCCTTCGAATTGTGCTCGAAGCCATTAGATTGGTCGATCTCACACTCAAGCCTGAAAAATGTCATTACGGCTATGAATAAATATAGTTTGTTTGTCACGTCGTGATCGCCGTTGGTGATCGGCCTGGTCCTGACACAACTGCTGCCATCGCCGCTTTTCCAACTTCAACTTACAAGAAAAGTCGACAATTTCTGGGTTTGTGCGCGTATTACCGGCTTTTTATTGAAAATTTCCCCAACATTGCTGAGCCACTATTACGCCTCACGCGTGGTGCCACACCTTTTGTCTGGGCTGACGAACAGCAGACTGCCTTTGTGGAGCTACAGTACCGGCTCTCTTTCCCTCCCGTGCTAGGCCACTTTGATGAAGATGCTGACACAAAAGTACGCACTGGTGCCAGCAATATTGGACTTGGAGCAATTTTGGTACAACGACAAGACGGCATTAAACGGGTAATAGCCTACGCAAGTCGCACACTGTCTCGCGCAGAATCTAACTATTCTACATCAGAGAAAGAACGTCTCGTGGTCACTTGGGCAATTACAAACTTTAGGCCACATCTCTACAGAAGACCATTTAAAGTGGTGACTGATCCTCATGCTTTCTGGTGGTTGATCAATCTACGAGACCCTTCAGGACGATTACAACGATGGAGTCTGCACCTACAGAAATTTGATGTCACCATCGTGCACAAATCAGGCAAAAAGCTCGAAGATGCCGTCCCGCTATCACGAGCACCTCTTCAATCTGCCAGTACAAGCGCAGAAGAGGACGGCACCTTTGTGGCAACTCTGAGCGGGCCGGATTTGATGTCTCATTAACGAAATGACGCCGATCTGAGAATGATTATAAATCTCTTAGAAGGTGGCACCACGCCCATTCCTCGCCCGATGTCGCGAACGTTGCCATCCTTTTGTCTACGAAATGGCGTCTTATACCAAAAGAACACCAATGCTGGTGACAGATCGCCTCTTCTCGTCGTGCCTGAAGCCCTCCGCGATGACGTCTTATTAGCTTGCCATGACGAGCCCACATCTGGCCATCTGGGCTACTCGAGAACTATGGATCGGGTGCGACAACACAACTACAGGCCTAAAATGTCGGCCCGTGTCAAACGCTACATGAAGGGATGCCGTGAATGCCAGCTTCGCAAGACACCACCCCCAAAGCCGGCAGGTCATCTACAACCAATCGATCCACCCCCTACATCGTTTGATCAATTGGGAATAGACCTCCTATGTCCATTTCCTTTGTCTTCTTCCGGCAACAAATGAATCATTGTCGCAACCAATTTCTTGACGCGTTACGCTGAGACAAAGGCATTGCCACGAGGAACCACAGCTGAAGTTGCCAGTTTTTTATGTATAAAATTGTGCTACGGCGTGACGCCCCGTCGTATGTCATCACTGATCGAGGGACATCATTCACAGTGAAGCTCTTGGATGATATCTTCAGGTTGAGTTATGCAACCCATCGAAAGACCACTGAGTATCACCCTCAGAGTAATGGTTTAACAGAAACGCTAAAGAAACCGCTAGCCGACATGATCTCTATGTACGTGGATGTGCAGCACAAAACGTGGGACGGCGTCCTGCCGTGCGTAACATTTGCGTACAACACCGCCACGCAGGAAACTACACGCTTCACGCCATATCGGCTGGTCGAGATGTCAGAACTATGCTAGACGCCATGATTCCGTATGAGGACATCAACGAGCTCGACCAATTAGCCCCCGACATCAATGAGTACATTCAGCACGCTGAGGAAGCACGTCAACTGGCCCGTGTGCACACCAGAACTCAACAGTGCGCAGAAGCACAGCGATACATCCGCCATCGAGAAGGTAATTATGAACCTGGTGACCAAGTTTGCGTTTGGACACCCATTAGGCGGCAAGGTCTCAGTGAAAAACTCTAGAGGAAGTACTTTGGACCTTACAAAGAACTCAGACGTGTGATCGACAGCAACTACGAACTGGTTCCAGACGGAGGCTCCCCATCATCCCAGCGCAGGTTACCACACCCAGAGACTGTACACGTCGTCCGCCTAAAACCGTGCTTTAGGCGGGGAACGAATTTTCTTCGTGTGCCAGTGAAGTTTTTGTGTGAACAGTTAATGCCGTTTATTTCCGATTACCGTGCCCAGAACGCATTTTCTCTCGTGTGCTACTTTGTTTATTGTTTGTTTACGTTTCCTACTTTTACCCTTTACTGTGCACACTTTTCTTAAGCATCGGGTCGATGCTCTCTCAGAGGAGGAGTAATGCCACCTGGTGTTCTGTGCCAGTGAACAGTGAGCCAGTTCTGTGCCAGTGAACAAAGAAGACGAAGGCAATCAACCCGTGCCAGCGAAGACGTCCTTATTTGTATCTCAGATTTTGACAGTCGCGTCTCGTTGTACGTTTCTTCGAGCTCCTAGCGCGTGACAATGTGATCCTGGCTGCAAGTCTTTCAATTCTTTCCATCTTATTTACTAGGCATCTTTGGTGGGAACCCCAGACAACGGCAGCATATTCCAGGAGAGGCAGAATAAAAATTTATATCCCATCATTTTAACGTATTGTGAGGGCAACAACGACAACGTTCCAAAATGTCAGTAATTTGGTGGTTATAGCTTTTCCGGCCCAGCTTTTCCTCTAGAGTCAATATAATAACTGTACGACAACACCGACAAGCGGAGAGGAGTAGCCGTCGTTATTAGACTCTCCTACCGCGACGATCTCGCCGGTGGTGGCCGCACCACTTCGGAGGCTCACAGTTCCGCGAGTTCGCCTGCTACCTCGTCAAATTCAACCATGGCCTCACCGCATCCTTCCACTTGCCAGCTTTGTCTGCCAACCCGAAGAACACGGTAAAGATGGCTGTGGTGAGTAAGGGGTTTACTCAATGGGCCCAGGTCATCGGACGCACTCAAGACAACCGGATAACACAAAGAGGTTCTTTTATATCGGACGAGGACAAGAACACACTCACGAAGAAATCTCACAATGACAAATAGAAAGTCTACAATAAAGTTTCTTTTGCGTGTGGAGAAAGTCTACGTTGTTACGGTCAGCATGATTCGCTCCCACGACAACAAGTCTAGAAAACCACACTCACGCGCGCCGTCGTTGCGGTGACGGCAGCACAGGGCAACGTGGCGTTGTGTCCATCGCAGTAGCATCCACGGTGAGACACGCCTTCTCGTGTAGCTCGCTGACTCGAGCTCAAGTCGTTGTTCCTCACCATGACGTCTTGTTGGCGTCCAGTACACGCTCGACTGAAGCGGGCGCCCAGGATACGGGGTCGAAGGCCCCGACAACCATCGAAGCCGGTTGCGTACGTTCGCTTCGAGACCAGAACAGCGGCTGGCCGTGAAGAACGTTGCTTCGGACCAACCCGGGGGTGAGGTGGGGCGATTACCAGTCCAGAACGCACCCGAGGACTTCAACGCCGAGACGAGGCTCGCACACCGAGGGTCAGAACGAGCAGTTGGGTCGTGGCCCGAACTTGTTCTTGCGCTCTGCTCTCTGGGGTTAGCCGAGCTGTGCCCGTGGTTCGGGAGCTTTTAACGGGGTACGCGCACGAGCACGTGCATAGGCGAGCTTCATCATTTCTCTGCTATCACCATCATGGTAAATCCCGCGCACTTGAAATGCTGAATTGGCCCCGCACACCGATCACAAGTAAATCGGCCCTACGGCTCACTCGTCGAAGTCATCACAATAACTTTGCTGCCGTGGTTCGTGCAGTGCTTGTGATGCTGCCGGCTGACTCACCGGTGCGTGTTCTTTTTGTGGCAGCCCTTGCCTCACACAATGCTGTTGTTTCGTTATATATCGCCGGCTGAATTACGACCACATCGAGGCCATCAGGACTTTCACCCATGAGTTCAACTGAACTCTTTTTTTTGTTCCTGGGCTACTCACCCAGGCGAGTGCATCGCCCCCATCTATTAATGATTATGCGCCTTTTTAGCTCATCATTCTTTGGCGACTGTTTTTCCCCAGCCTTCTCTGCAGCTTTTCGGAATGGTCGCTGGTTCACGTGGTGGTTCGGGAGCGCGCTGTGAGAGGCGGAGCAAACGTGACTACATTTAAAGACGATAGGCTTTTTTGTGGGGTACTTCAACGCAAAAATTTTATTCTGTCTGTCTATTTGTCTGCTTGTCCATCAAAACGATGCCCGAAACGTCTATTTGTTTTCCGCACATTTCCTTACCTATTCCTTTTATTCCTTCTTCCCTGTGCCGACCTGTAGAGACGTCATCGTAAAAATAGGCAATTACGGGCAACACTATTCTATTCGTTTCTTTTTAATAACCACTTGGAGCACCGTGCGGCAGACAACAGCACACGTAGCAGATGACAACGCTTATGCCCTTGTAACTGCTCTCTTCAAGACCCGAAACGGTGTTCACCTCCGGTTCAGGAGAAGGAGGAGGGGCGAAATGGTGAAAAAGCAACCATACGTGCGTCTGGTTTTTCATCCTACATCGCGAGAAACGGAATTGGGGAATCAAAAAATAGCTGGAAAGAAGCAAACATACAAAAGTAACATCAAAAGTTGTGCTTGTATGCAAGAAGAGTCACAGTTTCGCGAAAAGGGCGAAGCAAGGAATCCGATAGCATCATAATCGAATGTTTCACGAAGCCATTAGGGCTAGCATTTCTAGGAGCAGTGCTATTTGCAGTAAACATGCGCTCGCGAAGAAACCAAGTTTTCTGCAGCGCGGCCCCACTAGATGACCACAACAAAGCTCGTGCCTAGTGACGGCCGTGACATAAGTGAGGCTGGCAGTCAACTCATTCAGATCCGACTGCTGTAGCGTAAGAGCAGGGAGGCAAAAAAACTTTCTTTAAAAAAGGACGACCGAGGTTAAAGGCGTCTTTTCTGTACGAACGCATCACGAAGCTTCCTTTATTCTATGGTATATACATCACTCTCGTAAAGAGCGAAAGGGAAATTGAAAAAAAACATGCAGAGAAACACAACTATACATACAGTCAAAAACAGTTTCCTCAGCACCCCCCACGTGCAACATTTTCCAGCAACTCAGGTTGATTGATTGGTATGTGGGGTTTAACGTCCTAAAACCACCGTATGATTATGAGAGACGCCGTAGTGGAGGGCTCAGGAAATTTTGACCACCTGGGGTTCTTTAACGTGCACCCAAATCTGAGCACACGGGCCTACAACATTTCCGCCTCCGTCGGAAATGCAGCCGCCGCAGCCGGGATTTGAACCGGCGCCCTGCGGGTCAGCAGCCGAGTACCTTAGCCACTAGACCACCGCGGCGGGGCCAGCAACTCAGGTAGCTAACACTGTCAGCTCCTGTGGCTTCAAGTCTTTCTTCTGCAGTAGTCTTGTAGGTCGTAAAGGTGCACCGATGTGTGGCAGCTTGGGCTAGTTGGTATGGCATGACGATAGTTATAGCGCGAGAACAATACGACGACACATAGACAAGAAGGACACGAGTAGCGCTCATGTCTTTCGAGTCCTTCTTGTCTCTGTGTCGTCGTATTGTTCTCGCGCTATAACTATCATCGTGGTGCACCGACGTCAAGCATGCTCTCCCCTCTTCCTGGATTACTTGTTCTTACCTTTGAAAAGGGCCGCTGCTGTTACACCCCCGAACGCATTCTCCCCAATTTGCCCCTTCTGTGCCTTTTCGCCACGGGTTGTCCACGGGTCATTCAATTACGTTCCTCAAAAGCGGGGGTTGCTTTTCATTTTGTGACTAATACAACAACCTCCCTCAGGTGAGCGAACTCTTCAGCTCATTATGCGTTGACTTTTAGAGGATAAAGAGGCTGCATAGGTCACTTCACTTCTGTTCCCCCGCTTAGTTTCAATGTGCAGGTCCACATACTACTGTCTCTGCCTTTGAAAGTTTCTTTGATTTTGTGCCGTTTCCAATGTGCCATTTCCAATTATCTCCTTTAAAAAAACCAAATCGTCCATTTTTAGGTCCCTCGTTGTCGTTGGGCGTGACAAATGTGCTGTTCTAAGCTCCAATAAGTACTCTTTTCACCACCACTTCCAGATTCCTTCAGCCACGGCTGACCGGTACCTCCAGCGTCGTGAGAGAAGCACGTCACCACCCATCTGGCCGTTGATGTGGAGGAAGGGTTGTCAGCTTTTGTCTGACGAGTAATCGTGTCTGCGACCACGGTTTTGGTTCTTGAGCATCATCGTAGGGGAAAGTGCCTGGCCTATTGTATTGTACGAAGTGGAACGGCTTCCACTTCGTACAATACAGTTGTAGGTTCTTAAAGCTTAACTGTTCCGACCTAACAATTAGTGGAACGCTACCTTTACTGGTAAAACCAAGCGCTTCCAGAATCTGCACCACCAAGCTGTCCTTCCGACAATAAACTTCCACCTGAACTGGTTTTCGGCGAAGTATGACTGCATCTCATCCAATTTTAGCAGCGCAAACATTGCTTTCAGCTCCTTAGCTGCTCTCATGAACGTTAGCGCGTTGTCTGAATAAATAGTCGAGGAGATTTCTCTGCGAGCCACGAAGTGCTTGAATGCCAGAAGAAAGGCTGTAGTCGACATGTCGCTGTCAAGGTCAATGTTTACGGCACCTGTCACAGCGCAGGCGAAAATAGCAATGTCTTTTTTTTCTGACATCATGCGACTGTTTGCAAATCAGACGTCCGGTGAAATTGATGCCGACAGTGTTAAACTGATTTCCCTTTGTTAGTCTACCAGCTGGAAGTCGTGCTACTGCTTCCGTAGCCGCCGGGCAACTATGTTTACGACAGATGAGGCACTGCTTGACGGCATTCTTTACTACATGGCACCCTATAGGATTATCCAATATGACTGTCGCAGTTGCGCCAAGGTGACGCGCATTCCCGAGTGCAGCATTCTGTTGTGCTCTTTCCTCATGAGCAGAAGCGTGAAGGGGTGAGTGCTAGGCAGAATTATGTGATGTTTAGTCACATCGTGAGTTTTGTTGAACTTCAAGCGTCCACCAACTGGCATGTTTCGCCACTGAACTCCGCCAAAGCACTGGTTCAGTGGGGAAACAGGAGAGTCTTTGTGCAGCGCTTTTTGTGCTTTTACAAGGAAATTGCCATCATTGAAGACCTCTTCTTGAGTTGCAGCCAACCAGTACTTTTCAGCATCGATCACCTTTTCCGTTCATAGTGGTCCACTTTTTCTTTCGTCCACGTTGTGGCAGTTGCTGACAAAGTGGCGAACCCACGCAGTTTCGCGCCCTACTCAGCTGAATAAGCTGAACTCCTTTACTTTCAGCACTTCCTCGAGAAGTGATAATATTATAAGCACCACCTTCATTTTTCGCCCTTCCAAAGAGCATTTTGTGCCCCTGCACTTGCCCGCCGGTCATCGGCCAATGCGTCTCATCACTGTGAAGCTAATAAGGTCTTTTTCATCACAACGAGCTTTTCAACAAGGCTGATGGGAGGTTACCGCGACTGGTTAGGTTAGCGGGGTCGCCTACTTCTGGACATTATCTCCAATCCTTGGGATCAGTCGGCGCTTGCAGCTCTGATACTCAGTTTTCGACGAAGGGCTTTTATCTTGCAGCGTATCCTTTAATCCAGGGCATGGCTACGATTTAATCAGTTCAAAGAATAGTAGCAACATTCTGTAAGTCCAAAGCTTTGTGACGTAGTGGCACAGTCGAGTGCCAATGAGTGCCCCCATCTCCTCTAATCGGGGTAACAAGAGGAGCTTCAAAGGAGCTACTCTACATTTGGCCATAATTGGGCCTATAGTTATTGCTCCCTGAGGAGACTTCCATGCAGCGTATGCGACAGCATCATATGCCTCTGGGCTGGCATCGCAGAAAACGCGCAACGCTTTCTCTGTCTTTTCATGTGGAAATCCTTTGCGGTGATTCTCGGAACACAAACTGTCTTGATGCAGCAAAGCTATTCACACTGGTCGTTCCACTCCACCTGCAATATTTCTGGCAAGGAATCATTTCAACCAACGCCCAACTCGCACAATCTTTGGAACATTATCTTTACGTAGACCGTTGTGGGAGCAATGAACCTAATGGGGTCGAAAATTCTGGCTACGACTGGGAACATTTATTTCTTGCTGTCATCTCTTGTGGCGAGAAATTCAAGAAGTGACGTCAGATTGTGCTCATAGTTACCTGTATGGGCGTTCCAACCAACTCTGAACGCCTTGGTGTACCTGTAGGAAGTCCAGCATTCACATTCCGTTTTGCCAATTTTCCATCTTCTATGAGGTTGAGTGAATTGTGGTCTTTAGACATCCACTTGTGGAGTCACATTCCTGCTTGTGAAAGCATATTGCTTCATTGCTGGCATAACTTTTTAGCGTGCTCAAGTTTTTTGATACCAATGATACTCTCAACATAGAGGTGCCTGCGCAGGACGCTCGCAGTTTCTGCACTCTGCTCCGTGAGTCTTTCAATATGGTGTTGTAATGTTGCGGCTAATAGGAACGGGCTTGATGTGACACCGAACGACACGTGCATCATCCGGTAAGTCGCCACCGCTGGAAGTTTTTCACCTTTCTTCGGCGTAGTTTCGTACAAAAAAAAACGCACAGCATTCCGGTTGTCTTTTGACACAGATATATAAAAAAAGGTCCTTTCAATATCCACAATCAGGCCAATTTTGTGAACGCGAAAGTTGATTACAAATCGGTCAGCTGTGAATAAAGTTTTGGACCACTTTCCAGAACACTGCTCTGTGAAAGGCGATCCTTGGCACTGGATAATGCATCGAACACAGCCCTCATTTCGGTTGTCTAGCTTTCTTGTTGCGCAACTGTTTGCTGTGGCATGTAGTACACCGGACTTCCCGGAGTGCTGCATTGCTTGTCGACGGGCTCTGCATAGCCCTTTTCTATATATACTCGGATATAAGCGTCATTATTCTCTAACACGGAATCTCCCTTCAAAAGGCGTGTTGTTTGGGCTCTAGGCAACTTTCAACGCACTCGTTGTTGTCATCGAGCTCATCAACCATAGATCTTCAGGGGGAAAGCACTGTGTACCGACCACTCTCAAATTTGACGGTTTCTTTGCAGAGCTTTTGAACTGCGCAGCAGGTTCGTGTTCAGCAGGTTAGTGTTCGCTGAATTCAATGTGTTCGAGTTCCCTGAATGACTTCAACTGAGTTGATATTTCTTTGTTGGTTAGCTTCCTCACTGCGATTCGCATTACGCCAGCAGCAAATGGACAGACTCCTGATGACATTTTTGTGCCCGCTTGACCCTGGACTGTTCATCCGAATACAGTCTCCACTGCTATTAGCTTGGCTGTTAGACACTTGGTGGCTCCCGTTGCTAACTCCCAATAATGATCGGCCTCGATTAGAAGGTCAATGTTTTCACTTCCAACGCCCTGCGTCACGTCTGCAACTGGCAAGTCACATTTCAAAAGTTCAAGTAAAACTGAGTCTAAAAATGTAGCCATGAGAACTGCGCAAATGCAGAAAACCCTTCACTCGTATTCGTTTCGTCATACTGGTTTTGGAGCCACAGCTCGACCCGACGTGTCTTGGTGTGGTGCATAGCCGATTTCTCGCCGAAAGCATAGATTTTGAGCTCCTGTTCCCCAAGAGCTTTTAACTGTAGTCTTTTATAGAGGTTACGATGAATGAACGTCAGTTGGCCGCCACAATCTACGAAAAGCCTGACAAGTGTACTTTTGTGTACTCCTTCTGTCCAAGCTCGCGCAGCCTGAAAAAGAAACTGATGCCCTTCTGTACACATAAAATTCTCTTCTGAGGCCAGAGATGACTTTAACACCGTGTCTTGTCCAGTCACTGGTGGAGAAGATGCACGTTCATCAGCACCGCAGTGTTCTTTGATATTATCATCGCATATAGTCGTGAGGATCCGCTACAGTTGGCCCACCTGAGCGATTTGGTCCTATGGCACTCTTTTGACGTGTGCCCCTTCATTGTGCAACGGAAGCATCTGCTCTCACGCTTCAGCATTTCTCTTTTTTCAGCTGTCAATTTCTCTGCGTTGCAGTTGCCGGTTTTGTGGCACTCTGACGAACAAAACAGACCTTTTCTTTCCTGGGTCATGGTATGGATTGCTGCAGCCGAAGATATTTTTGCTGCTTTCAAGATGCTTTTCCGGCTTTCTATAGACCGTTCTGCACTGCTGACCTTTGGTGCTTTGACCCGCTGTATATTCTCTCGTGCTTGAAATTCACTTATCAGAAAATGCACATGTCCCTCCAGATCACTGCCTTCTGTGGTAACATCCCTTCTTCGGCAGTGTTCAAGAGGAAGGTCCGCAGGCACCGCTTTTTTTACAATGGTCACGAGTAATCCTCCGTACGTGCTGACACCTATGCCGAGCGAAGTGAGGCTTCTTATAGCTATCTCTACTTCGTTGAGAAGGCCTCAGAGTTAGTTGAGGTTCCTCGAGTCACACATTGACCTGGTCTTGAGCCGTCTGGAGATATGGTTCTTCACGATGATTTATTTTCAACCGAACCTTTTCTTTAGCAATAACAGTGCAACTTCTAAGTTTCCTTCACACAACTCGAGACCTGCAACAGCGGCAACTGCTTTTCCTGTTAGCTAGCTGCTGACGTACTTGAATTTGTTCACGATAGAAGGGTAGTTGTTAGAGTTTCTCTTCAAGTCAAACTGACACCAACAACCTTGCCACTGCCGAAGCTAGCTTTTGAACTTTGCCATTTCTAATTTCGGCAACTTTGTCGTGGGATTTTTTTGCGGCATGATACAGCTGAATTCTCTATGATTCGAGAAAATGGAGGTGCGTTCTACAGAAGTGGTCATTGATCTGGTGTTAGTGCCGGTCACTGATGTGGTGTTAGCACAGCCCGTAGAAGCTACCAGCTTAATTTTGGCGCAAGCGACTCGCTGTTCATCGCCGCGATAGCACAGACTCTATAAGCACCCCCCCCCTCCGCCCCTGTTTGCATCACGAGATAAGCGCGCTTTCTGACGATGACGGCTGGCAAGGCAATGTTCTTTCCGCAGAAAGATGAGGCTAGCGCATACTTCCCCATATATGTATCCACTTACATATACACGTACGTAAATGATGCTGGTGGCAGCGCCAGCGGTAAAAACAAGCCGAGACTCTCCCTATAAATGTTATCGCAAGAAAAACATACAAAAACACTCCCACGTTCCACATAACTAAACGCAGCATCGCGGGTGCATCACGTTGCACTGTATGTAGACGAGTAGTGGTGGCTACTGAAGACTTGCAAGTGCTGGAAACATACCATCCAGCACCTGTTGCACGAACTGAGCGTATGGTGGTTTAATCGCACTGTAAAAAAATGAGGGCACAAGTAGCTTGGCTTGCTGTACTTGCCGACGAACATCAAAACTTGGGGAAAAACACGCCCACTGTCAAGCGCCCCATCTTCCACCAAATGAGTCAAATACAATAAACTGCCACCAACTGGGCTCCACACTATTTTTCTAAACGATATATCTTTTATGGTGTATACCGATGGCGTTGAGCCATGGCTACACGAGCACCCGACACAAAACTTTGTGGTGTCCAGTATATGGTGAGAACAAAATTATAGTTGTCACGCTGCTCATTGTTGTACAATGCTTGTGATGAGCCAAGCAAGTGTGAGGCTCATGGCTTCATTGTTAAATTAGTGGCTCTCACTAGTGTTGTATTGTGGGCCTCTTGGTTCTTTAGGAATTTAGGGAAAACAGCGTGGAGAAATAAAAACGCTCTATTCTGATAAAAATTTGCCCCGTATCTACATGTTTCACTGCTAATATCGTCGAAAGACGATAGTCTTGAATCTGGAGGGAGTGAACAAAATGTTTATTTGATGTTCTGCACGAGAAAATTGATTAATTCTATACTGGAGGCACTGCATTAGGGAGTATTAATCCGTGCAGCGAAGGTGTACACGTTAGAGGCGCGTTAAACACGATCGATTCACCTTAGACACGAGCGCTGTCGGACAGTTATCTTTGAAAACGAAGTAAGGCGTACGCGCCCGTCTTGGAGGCGATAAGGTGTAGAACGCAAAGCGATGGTCAGGTACCATTATCGTGTTATCTAAGCGAAGCGTTGGCACCACTTACCTTTTTGGACATCGCGTTGCATGGTCAGCGCAGCGTGATAAACATTACGATCTTTAAAATTACTTTTGTATGCTTTCTGTACTATAAAGACACACATACAAAACATAGACGTGTTATTGTGATGCCTCAAATATGCAGGCTGTTTGCTTTTTATATAACAATCGCACAAACATGAACGCTGGAATTCGAGCAATATTGTTGGGCGCTGCGAACGGGGTTGGCCATTTGGAGTATCGTTTGGTGTCATTAGGGGTATCGTTATGGTGGACAAAGAGACAAATGTACAGACAGACAGACAGACAGACAGACAGACAGACAGACAGACAGACAGACAGACAGGCAGACAGACAGACAGACAGACAGGTAGGCAGGCAGGCAGGCAGGCAGGCAGGCAGACCAAAATTTTTGTGTTGAAGTACCCCAAGAAAGACAATCGTCTTTAAAAATCACAGCATATAAACGGACTGAATGACGATGAGTGGGGCGAAACGTCCGTCAGTTCGGCCACGCTGCGGTCCGTCCGTTCATTCGTTCTTGCTTTCGTTCGCCCGTGCGTTCGTCCGTCCGCGCGTCCATTCGTGGGTCCGTCTGTCCTTCCGTGCATCGGTCTGTCCCTCAGTGCGTCCATCTGTACGCCCCTGTGGGCGTTCGTCCTTCAGTGCGTTATTGCGTTTATCTGTTCTTTTGTGAATACGTCCATGCGTCCTTCCCTGCGTCCATCTGTCCATTCACGCGTGCGTCCGTCCGTGCATTCGTCTGTGTGTCTGGCCATCTGTCCGCAGATATGCTGTATTTTTTACACTAATGAATGTGATACAAGGTCTATTTAAATAGGTCGCGAAGGCTCGGGCGGAAAGTGGTTCGGAAGCTATTGCCAGCGACATCTGCATGGCGAGTTATGGTAGCTGCGATTGAAGCGAGACTATTTGTGTAGGAAGCAAACGCTAATAGTGAAAAATACCAAGTCGTATTCAAAGTCAAAGCAATCAATAGGTTTCACAAATGCGATTTATTTTTCCCAATTATGTTACGTATGTGTAAGGAACTAAGTATTTAAGACGATTTCTATTAATACGAAATATCTTTTTTTTTTCATAGCACCCGCTGCCTATGCTACTATTACTAAGTGCAGCCCTTGCACTACATGGGTATGCATGGCAAGGCCCCTCATACAATTCGACTGCGGAGACACACCCTCTCACGTGTTTTAGTGTTCTACGCTTCCTTGCGTTCTCTGTTCTGGGCGAAATTGTTAGGCACGTTTTATCGTTGGTGAACGTCCTGCAGTGAAGTGTCCAGCGAGCAGCGGAACAATGTTAATTACATTTAATGCCGAGTGCTGTCGTCGGTAGCTGCGGAAACTATGTGCTATGCAAGCATGCAGCAGTTACAAACGTATGCCTGGTGACCCATGTCTTCTAGGTAAAAAACAAGGACAATGTTTCGGAGTGCACTGCTCGTTAAACTTTCATCCATCAGTGTTCCTTCTTGAACATGCAGTGCCTAGTATTCGCATTATTGGTGAGCATGTTGCCAAGGCAACTATCACACTATGTCACACTCTTCGTCCTCGCCGATCCAACATCGACGATAGGTAGACTCGCAGGCTTCCACTTTATGCTTCAGCCTGCGACGCCTGAAAGGCCTCGAAGTGGCACATCTGAAATTTAATTGCGGCTCAGTCGACCCGTACGGGGTGCACGTGTGGTGATGTATGAGCCTGACCGACGTACTCATAGAGCAGACACCGAGATTTTATACAGAATGAACAAACATTTATTTAAAACAAAGGCAAAGGCAGAAGTTAACGAAACTAGCAGAGGAAGAAAACTGATACTCGATGAAAAAGAACGGCTATAAAGCAAACTATGCTCTAAAAGATTACTACAAGAGGTACAAAAAACATAAATACGTGAAATGTTAATAAACTAATGACATGATGGATATCAAAAGATATACACGAAAAATTACATTAAAAAGATCATGGTCGTGCTTTTAAATTTTTACGTGCGTCGCAGCGCACACTACAATTAAGGAAAAACTCGTTAAAATAACATCACAGTTTCAAGAAAAGACACAATAAAAAGTTCTATACTGACCAGGGCAGCTCTTGGTACGCGTAGGGAGTTGACGGGGTGTGGCTGAAGATCTCGCCAGTTTAGTAACGACGAGGGTGCCCAGTATTGCAGCCGTCTCAATACGTTGCGCGGTTCACTCCATGTTCACCGCCTAAGTGAGACTCGCGACACCGACGACCGCATTTCTTGCTGGCTGCAAGCCAACTGCCGATCCCGATGGAGTCCAAACTTTTACGGCGCGTACGCGTGCTCCCTTCCCCTCTCGAGGTCATTTCATTTTCCTCCACACACGTTCCTCCTTTCGGTACATGTGTAGGGAAGACGAGCCGGCACCGCTTCTGCGTCGCCAGTCACCGGATGTCACCCTCCCAACACAAAAGCGCCCTTCTTTGGACGATGGGGAGTGCGGGCGAAACGAAGATTGCAGACGTTTGTGACAAGCTACAATTCGATTCGCATACGTAGTGGTAGTTTATCGGAGCATAATGCAAAAAAAGACGCAGAGAGTGTCCGCAGAATTTTTTTGCTCCTATTACCATTCTGTGCAGTGTAATAAATTTGTGTACTGTGACTAAAATGCCATCGTTTTGGCGTGGCTAGATGTCATTTCTTCCTGTTAAAACAGATCACAAGCATTGTGCATGCTAACAACATGCGCATTTGCGAAACTATTAGGCGACGCTGCAGATATCACGTGTGTACATTGCTGCTCTTTTGGTTGCCGGTCGGCGTATGATGTCATGAACGGCGAATAAGAGTTCGAAGAATGAGTTTTCTTCTAAAACCGAGGCGAAGTGAACGGTAGTACACTTAAACATTACTAATAAATCATCAGTGTGTATTAGACTAGCTGGCGTTGACTTGTAGCGCACTCATCGATGACTCGCCGGCGATCACCTTAGCGCGAGTTCTTAGCAATCAGGGACCTATGAAAAGTAACTTGAGACCAACTTTAGCGCTAGTGCACACCCAATTATCTCACCTATTACCCAGCTATCGCGTCACATCCGCTGTATTTTATGTTCGCCGGAAGTGTTTCCTCCTCACACGGATGGCGCTAAGCCCCATAAGCAGCTGATCAGCTGCCATTTACTGAACGTACGGGCTTCTATAAAGCCTTCTCTACCAATCTTATATACCTTGAATAACGTGCAACGTTGATTACAAGCACAAGTACAACTTTCACTAAAAGTATGCAACTGCACTGCAGTCACTGCAGAGCATTTGTCCTGTAATGCTCTCAGATATATTTTTGCGTTCAGGCATCTGCCTGTTTAGCATATAGCATCTAAACTGCGTACGTCAAGTAGAAAAACAAAGTCGGGGTGGATCACATTCGGCAAGCATTCTAAAATTTTGAATGAAAATCTAACACTAACCCTCAAAAATAGGGAATATAGCAACTGAATCTTACCGGTACTTGCCTACGGTGGGTGGGTGGGCGGGCGGGTGGGCGGGTGGATGTATGGATGGATGGATGGATGGATGGATGGATGGATGGATGGATGGATGGATGGATGGATGGATGGATGGATGGATGGATGGATGGATGGATGGATGGATGGATGGATGGATGGATGGATGGATGGGTGGATGGGTGGATGGGTGGATGGATGGATGGACGGACGGACGGACGGACGGACGGATGTCCCCAATAGATCGGGTGGTGTCTAGCGCCACCAATCCGTAATACTTAATGAACCAAAAACTACATTTATTTTTTTTTCTTAAATAGTGAGGTTGAGTATTCGTACTTTAAAGTGAAGGGTTTAATTTTCACTTTTTGCCTCGGCTTTAGTCACCAGTCAGAACAAACCAGCATTAAGAATCTCATAGTTGAAATCAAGAAGAAATAGACATGTGCCGGATGCTTACCGCATAGACCATATAAACGCTGGTCAATATGGGTAATTGGCTTGATTCTCATAGAAGGCAAACGCATAAGGAGGAGAGAGAAAGTTAGGAGGGCCGAGGAAGAGATTGCAGCTCTAACATGGCAGATTGTCGGATCATGAGAGAGGCCTTTGCCCTACAGTGCGCGTAGTCAGGCTGATGTCAGGGCTACGTAATCATAATATTTAACAGTTGTCACGATAATTTCAATGTACTGGAAAATCTGCTTTCCTTTCAATTGAAATTTTTGGCCCTGAAAGCTCTAGACGAAAACGCTACCAATAGGATCTCCCGTAAGCATGCGCCGACTAACGCAGTCACACTGCACTGAATTTTGTGACCATTAGCGCATGCGTAGAGCAGGCTAGCTTTCTTTTTGCTTTTCTTCCTCATACGCTTGCCGAGTATTCTCTCTGAAAGTAATATTGCTGGCCTCTATAAGTTCTACGAGGCTAAAAAAGTGAATAGGGAAGTTTTGTGTCGTAACACTGTGGTTGGCACGACCTTATGAAGATGCGCGGATACTGAAGCCACGTATTTTATAGAGAACGTTCATTGTAATCATGTACCTCTATTGCAATAATTAGGATTTCAATAAGAGTACCTTTATGACATTTCTTTTAGCGCTGAAGTCACGTAAATGCAGGTTTGTTGGTTTTTCATCTATGCACAATAGAGCCTTCAGACAGTATGTGCTGAACACCGCGAGTGCCAGCTCATGCGTATGGGTTCCACAATTTATTTCCAGCTGCGTCAATTGTGCTTTTCAGATACCAATTATCATGGTTTCCTTGTGCACGGCCCTGCTTGGCGTCACCCAGATCGTGGTTGCCCTCGAACGCCAGCTAGAGTACGCAGAACTTCCAGATGAGGTACAGTTCTAACTTGACTGCGCCATTCACGCATTTTCTCCACTTGGCACCACACTTTCTCCTTTGATGAATGAGTGCTCCAGAATTCCTACGAAATAACAAAAAAAGCATGGCTGATCCCGCTGTAGAATCGCGCGGAAATAGAAAGTGTCTTCCCAGTAGTATAGGAGCCTTTATTTTGCCTTCTTTTGCCACAAGGGCGAAAGAATGAATGCTACAGTAGCGAATTGTAATGTTACGCGAAGAACGTTAAGCAGATCAAACTTACAGCGTACACCTCAAACAGAGAGGACGCATGAAATGAGCATACACAGGATGAACTTGGAGTGACAACTGCCACATCTGGACACTGAGCTCTTTCGTTACTGCACGAAAATGCATATTTCTCATAGGTCTCGGGAAGAGACTTCTTGTTACGTTGAAGAGCATTCCAGCACGCATTTGTATCATACCAAATTTTGCACAACGAAACGCTCTTTAGAGAATATTATATGTTGCAGAGCAAAAAAATATTCTCAAACGACTAAAATTTTGAAATCTGTAATTTTTCGTTGCCACAATGTAAACAGTAAAAAAGACTGTATATGCCAATATATTCAAAATAAAAACATCACATTATACATTTTTGAAATAAATTACCCAGGAAGAGCATAAAAATATTAAATTTTGTACGATTGTTTTCATTCACACACAAAAAATTGGAACCTAAGTGCTGCTCCATTGCTTGTGCCGTATACATTGTTCAGTAAAATTTTGTATCTTTATGCGATAACAGCCTACAGTAGTTCCAGTACATATTGATGCCCGTTATGTGAATAATTCCTTTAAAAATCAGATGTAAAATGAACTTCGCTATTTTGGCTAGCGTCACCTCTCTCCATGAGCCACTTCATTCCGCGTAGGTTGGCAACGGCACGTGGTGCCCCAGCGACGTGTCGACCTCACACGTAACCAGAGTAGTTAGTAGACTGTGTACAGAAGTCAACAGCTACGCACATGCGGTGGAGGATATACCTTGAGGCCTTGAACAAAAAAAGGCCATGAACGGCGGAGGATGTCTCAGGATGACGCAAAACGTCATCGCCATAAAACTTGATGCTGAGTTGCGGTCATCCTCTCACTCTAAGCTCGTCCTCAGTGCAAGTGTGGCTGCAAGACAATTTTGAGTGGCGCGTATTTTCGCAGCGCATGTGCGCATCCATTCGCGCGTCGTGATGACGGCTTAGGAGTGGCTAGTGACACTTGTCGCTGTCCTATGTCTGATATAACATTAGAAGCGAAACTGAAGCTTCCGAAACTGGCTGAAAAGTCCACCTCCACACTTAATGCATGTGACGCAACGTCGGGAATATTTTTCGTAGAATACAGTCACTACCAAAAGCCGGGCAGGATGGCAGAGCACGACGAAGTGCCGAGCACGGGCAGCAACCACGGTTCCCACGAAGAAGACATTGCAGCATCTGCTATCATGTTCTGTTGATACAGACCTTTTTGCTGGCCGAACCGTCATCCTGTGCCCCGTTCTTTCCGCGTTGCGACATTGGTTGAGGTCCTGGACTCCCACGACTTATGCTCGGGTGTTATGCAGTAAAGGTTCAAGGAGCACGTTTTTATGAGTCGTGCAAGAGACGCTGGTTATGGCAGCAGGAAAGTGGACGCAACTTGCACGGCAAACAAACATATATCTACACGGGAATGAGCACAAGCATCAAAAATACAAAAACACAGCAATCCCATAGAAAAAGAAAAAGGTCAAGACCGAACCCTCCCATTGACCAGCGGCCCAATAGATGCTGGTGCACCTGGTGGATGGTGAGAGCAACTGACCTGCGCTTTCTGTTTCGGTTTAACCGGCGCTAATTTTGAATTATCTTGCGCAACTGACGCTTGGCTATGGCAAATTTAAATAACTTCAAGCCACTTTTCTAAGCCCAAATGGGAAGGCTAATTTTTGCGGTTTTTATTTAACGATTCCCTATTTTGTGTAGCTCAAAATTGTTCATGTGAATTGAAGTCATGACGTAATTTTTATTTCTACAATGTTATAACAGAAAGAGAAGCTAAGAAAGAAAGAGAAGCAATGTTATAACAGAAAGAGAAGGTAATAAAGTCCTTGGCAGCTGGACGCCACCGGCATCGCAGGTGTTTCTGTAGCGCGTTTCCGCTGCCTCCTTCTGCGGCGGACGACATAGAGCACTTGGAAGAGTTGCTTGCAATCCTTGTACGGTGTGAAATAAGGCCCTTGCAGAGAGCATACTTGAGCGAGCACTCGTGGTTTTCTGCAGAGAGACACGGCGCCGCATTCCCTGCAAATCATGTACTTCGGGGTGAGGCACTCGTTGACATGGTGACCTATAGTCTGCCACAGATGTAGCCAATGTCCGTCTGGCGTCTGTAGAGCGTATAGTTAAGCACGCTGGCGACACACATGACATAATTCGGCACTTCGAGTCCATCGAACGAAACAATGATTATAGCAGTGTCCTTGAAGCGCTTCACTTCGAGGGCTTTCGGGTTCCTCGGCTGAAGGATCATTTCGCGCAGCTGGTTGGGGTCCAAGTCTAGGCCGACGCCCCGCACTATTTCTTTCCATGTGTTAACCGGCGCCGTAAGGTATGAGTTGACTTCGTCACAGGTGGACCTTACGAGTAAAGGTTCTATTCTCGCGTAAACACGAGCGTTATTCTCCGTCGGCGTATACTAACGACAAAGATGTTTTGAACTTTAGCATTGCCATTTTTAAGCGTGTTGGTAAACGGAACTCGACGACATCTTGAGCGTTAAAAAAGAGGGACCTCAGAGAGAGGACAATACATCGCACTGTGTTGTCCTCTTTCTGATGTCCCTGTCTCTTAGAGCTCAATATGTCGTCAAGGTTTGAACCACGTTGGCGCAAACAGTGTCCTCTTCTGTCTCGGCCGGAGCGAGCTGAGCAGCCATGGTGAGAGCCTGGGTCACCTTGATGTGGCTAATCTTCCTTACGCCAATTCCACCCCTAGGGCGAATGATCATCCTAAAATTCTTCCTCGGTAGGTGGGGGAGCCTAGAGGCGGCGGCGAGGCCTTTCTTGACGACTCCGATGGTGGGGTGCGGGATCTGCGGTGTTGTGTCAAACTTGCCCGGACGCTGACCCCGTGCTGGCTTTGCAACTTGTGCTCCCGGATTCCAGGTACTCTTCGGGAGTGATGTCCTCCCCTTCAACCGTCACTTGCATGGACACACTTGAGGGTAGCGAGTGCACGGTGGCGTTCGAGAGCTAAGCCTCGACGCGCCGAACAATCATGCCTCAACATCAGAGTTGAAAGTCCCGAAAATTGGCAAAAATACCACCCACCAACACAAACTTGGTATCTGCGTGGAACTCTGAAAGAAGTGTGTTCAATGGTGGAAAAACAGTCCGAACATTAGATGTCTTCTTGATCAAATACATATACTGTAGCGGGAGCCGATGATCGCGCGTGCGCACTAGTTGGCACGTAGATGCTGTTGATCGCAGTGTGGCTTATCAAAAAGAACCGTGTAATTGTGTTGAATAAATTGTTTTTATGCATAAGAACGTGCCAAGTATGGGCGTAAAATTACTATTTGCAAGAAATATTCCGTTGTATTAGTGATAACTTTTTGTTTTTCCCACTTATGTCCTCTAGCGTTTCCTGAAAGCACTAGTTTGCTACGTAGTCGTGGCGTACTTCCTGAGGCCATATTTCGTGAAGTGTCTGCTCTAAACTTCTCTCTTACTCAATGGCAATACGTTGAACACGAGAAGCGTCTTTAGAAACAGCTCAAATAGGCGACGCGCTCTCGCTTATGGGGCTCGACAAAGCAGCCGCGGCGCCGTTTGACGAGAAGAACCAGGTGGGTTGTAGCGGCTGCTGCGTCCGCTGGGCGCCGGAGCATAAGACGTGCCGTGTGCGGAGCCTTTCGGGCATTCACGTCTGATTAGGTACCTCCCGACAAAGTTGCCCTCCCGAACGTTGACGTCCAGCCAGGCCAACGCGTCTTCTGGCTCTCTCTGGTAGTCTCCAGCTTCTGGCTCCGTCTGATCTCCGATTGTCTAACGTGGTCAATTCTTTCTGCTATTGCGCGTGCCACGCGGGCATGTGATACGAGGCGACGCTGAAGATAGATTCACGTGCTTGTGCGTTTTCGTCGCCACTACATTGCCTTAATTCTTAGCGGCGTCGGAGGGCCTCATCATATGGGGACTCCTCCGGGGCTGGGCACTTCGATTCCAAAAACGCTATCTGTTCCTGCGTTGGATACTCATGTTCACTGTTACACTCGTCGACAGTGTGGCCTTAGTCCGGAGGAACTTCCTCGAACTTCTCCAGCGACGCACTCTTCTTGAAGAAATGGCAACTGGAAGTGCTTCACAGCTTATTCTTCATCAGCCTCAGATTGTCGTAACCTTACATAGTGAGGTTTTTGAAGAAATTGAGGACTGATCAGCCCAGTATGAGTAAGTCGCCAAGGCAAACCGTTAGAAAACTGGACAAAGGCTTTGACGTGCCTACTTTGCTTTGGCGGAGAGCACTTGTACGTGGTACGAGAACCACGTGGCAACACTGTCTTCATGGGACGTATTTTAGCAGCAAATTATCAGAACCTACGTAAACAATGACCACCGTGATTCTACTCAGCAGCTCATTGAGTCGCGCATACAGGAATCAGATGAGACTGTCGCCATTTTTTGGACAATATGACCCGTCTATTTTGATGGGCTGATCCTGAAATGCCTGAAGCTAAGAAACTCCGAAACTTGAAAAGAGGTGTCAAAGAACAGCTGTTTGCCGGTCTCCTACGCAACCCGCCAACAAGTGTAGTGTAATTTATAAAATAGGCTACGACCATCGAGCAAGCACTGCAGCGACGGCGCCGGTACCACGACCAACCACACAACGCATCTATTAGCGCTTCTGCTTTGACATCCGGCAGTTAGTGATCTCTGCGTGAGTTTATTGTTGAGGTCGTTCGTGAAGAGATCAGGAACCACATTGTGGCTTCGCAAGAAGATGCCGCCACTTCTGTTGCAGACGTTGTGTGGCGAAAAATCCGCCATCCAGTTTCATTGCCTGATTGGCTCTCAGATCTGTAAACTACACAACGGCCATCCGTCGACCCACTCTAGTGTCGTACAAGTCGTCACCAACGACTTATCGCAACGTCACCCCTGGGCCTGGCAGCGAGCTATTGACCCGAGCGTACAATCCGCCGCCACCGTATCCACCACCCAATGTGCCTATGCGGAAACCTTGCTGCTGCACCCTCCACTGATATCTGCATATTGGTCACAAAAATATGCCCATGAGCCAACCATTCATTTGTAAGGCAGACTTTTGACGAACTGTTAACCATCATCCACTTTGCTTCCATTGTGGTGAGGCCGGTTATGTTTAACACATTTACCCGTATCGTGACCACAGACATCAGACCTTTCCACCAACATCCCCTCGTGCTTACTTCAATAACCGTCGTGACATCAATTTAGGCCCGCAAGCGCAGCCACACGATATGCCGTATCGTCGACCCGGCTTTCTTTCTCTTGCGCCTAACTCGCCGAAGCACCGCAGTTACGTCGAGGTGGTCTGGGGAAGGTCCCCTAGCCCTCGTAAGAGAAACTAACAGCGGCGATCTTTGTGGAGGAGGTTGCCACCGGTCGAGATGCTACAGCACCCCCAACATCTTCGTTATAACACGATACGATGGATCATACAACGTTAAAATGACGGATGATACGTCGGTCAATACGATGGACTATTCTAAGTCATCGACATTAATAGACAGCGTAAGCGCCCACCTAGACGTTTGCATAGACGGACACTCAGTAACAGCGCTGCTGGATACTGGTGCCGAATTCTCTATTATTAGACGTAAACTCGCTGACAGCCTAAAGAAAGTCAGAACTTTTTCGACGGGCCCCAACCTAAGAATCTCAGGGGCTTGATTGGTGGCACCGACAAGCAAAGTACCGTTTAACCTAATATCGGCAGTTCAGATTTGGTCGCCACTTTTCTATTTTTACAGGAGCACTGCAAAAACCTGATCTTGAGCACGGATTTCGTACGTAAATACGGTACCGTTTTAAACATTTCTTCGAGATCGGTTACGTTTTAGATGACTCCAGGTTTATTTTGGATGGGCCCTGTACATGGCAGCGACGAAAACCTCAGCACGTCTCGGACGACGACGTGCGATTCCAACATAGTATAACGCACTGGTGGCTGTGACATGTAACGCTTCAAGCACTTCTGAAAACATCACCCAGCAAATTGCAACACTGATATTCAGCCATAGGTTATCTTTCGCAAGAGGCGTCGTGAGCATAAAACGCGGACACACGCAAGTCCTTGTTACGAACTTCATCTCTGAGCGCCGGCATCTTACGAGGGGTATGGCAGTCGCATACATAAAAGTGCTCGCCGACTCCCCGACTCCTACCAACAGCTCTCTATCGAATAGCCGGACTTAATTTTTAGCAATTATTACTGCTCAACGCTGTCTGATTGCGAAGCTGGCACAATAATTTGATATTTGCCTTGCAATGGTTCCTTTGACTCCAGAACTTTGATATAACTGTAGCATAACCACGACGCGCACGCACATCTGTCGAGTTCGCCACTCAAGTTAATTTTCTTTAACAATAGACGCACATTGGTTGGCGCAAAGGTCGGTCAAAAATAACTGTTTTGACAGGCACATGGAGGAGCTAAGAAATTGTCGTGCTCAGTCAGAGCCTGGTACAAAATATGCCCCCTACCGAAGACCATGGACCCAGTTTTACATGCTGGAAGACGTAAAGCAAGAGCCGCCTACATAGATAAAAAGACAAAATATTTGAATACGGTGAGATTTACTGACGCTGCATCATATTAGGCAAATGCAAACAACATGGTGGCCGTGGTCACAGACCGAAAAGGAAACTTCACAAGTTGTGCCTCCATAGCCCAAGCCTCTATCACAGAAGCGGAGGAGATAGTGATCACGCGGGCAATAAAGGAGGGCAGGGAGCGAAAAGCCCCAATGACAATAATCACAGATTCGAATACTGCATGTAGAAATTACGAAAAAGGTAGAATATGTATGAAGGCCTTCCAAATTCTAACCAAAGCTCGAAAGGACTTCCCAATTGAATACACCCAAATCATTATCTGGGCGCCAGAGCACGAGGGCGTCACCGGGAACCAGTTTGCGGATGAGGCAGCTCGAGGCTTCACAAACTAGCGAGCTTCCTTGCACACTGCAATAGAGGATCCAACGCTCCTAGACCCTAACTTTGGTACAGTTCTTCAGTATTACAGCGACAAAAGAAAAGTGTATCCAGCACCGCATAAGAAACTCACAGCAATGGAATCGATGGCATTACGCAGAATCCAAACCAACACCTACACGAACTTACACAGGCTGCATGTATTCTACCCCACAGCATACAAAGATATATGTCCGTGGTGTGGGGCCACACCGACTCTGTTTCACATCACGTGGGAGTGTACGCATCACAATGAAGAACACCACAACATGAACAACACAGAGGAACAATGGGAGGCGCTGCTGTCCAGCTCGGCCATTGCTGATCAGCGCTGGCTGGTCCAACGGGTTGAGATGATGGCTAGGGTCAGCGGAGCCCTAGAATAGGGGCCCGAGCATTTGGAATGCTCCGCGTTATGCGCAAATAAAGTTTTCTCTCTCTCTCTCTTTCTCTCTCTCTGCCAAAACTAGCACACTTAGATAGTTTCTGAGAGCTGAGTCACTGGACTTACTATTAATTTTTTACATTATCTAATTGACCACAAATTCACCCTCAACTCTTCGCTTTATGTAAGCCCTCTTTCCACAAGGAAAACACGGCACCATCACTCTGATGCATTACCACCTATGTATGCTAGGACAGACACGCATAAGTTTTCCTTTTACCCCGGACCATTTCAGAATGGAATTCTCTGCCCGCACCGTAGAACTTGTGACGATGGGTGACATGTACTTTTCTGTACCTTTTTTATGTGCATTCTATCACAATTTTGTTAAGTTCTTTTGAATATATTTGTATAGGCATTTATACATTAGTATATATATATATATATATATATATATATATATATATATATATATATATATATATATATATTGTTAAGGCGTTTATTAGCCGGCAACGAGCGAGAATATCTAATGGCGACAGTCACAGCCAAGCACGGGCTCTCAGCGCGAGAACGTCCTTGTTGGGTAGCCCCACTAGAAGGTACTCAAGAGTTCGACCTATTTCAGAGTTCGGAGGCTTCGCTACAATTACCCCGGGGTCGAAGAGGGAGCCGCCGGGCGACCTAACAGCTTGTTATTATGAACGGGTCATAATAAGCCTTCAGGCGCCCCACGTTGACGATGTCTCGCCCATGGCGGCGCATGTCCGAAGATTGTTCAACGGGTTCGATCAGATAGTTGACGGGTGAAGTACGCTCGATGACACGGTAGGGGCCTTCGTATTTGGGACGTAGTTTGGAAGAGAGGCCAGCTGCAGAGGTCGGGATCGAGAGCCACACAAGCGCACCAGGAAGGAACGTGGGCTCAGAAGTGGTGGAGCCATCACGAATACTCTTCTGCCACTCTTGCTCTTGCGTCGTAAAAGTCTTGGCAAGCTCGCGACACTCTTCAGCAAGCCTGGCTGTCTCGGAAATAGGTGTAAACTCAGATGGATCCGGCGTGTACGGGAGGATCGTGTCCATGGTGTGCGACGGGTGCCTTCCGTACAGCAAGTAGAAAGGGGAAAAACCAGTCGTGCTTTGAGGGGCGGTGTTGTAGGCGTAGGTGACGAAGGGCAGTATGTTATCCCAATTAGTGTGGTTGGCAGCGACGCACATAGAAAGCATGTCGCCGAGGTTGCGGTTAAAGCGTTCGGTGAGGCCATTCGTCTGTGGGTGGTAAGCAGTAGTTTTGCGGTGGACAGAATGGCACTCCGTCAGAATGGCTTCGACGACTTCCGACAAGAAGACACGGCCTCGATCGCTGAGAAGCTCTTGGGGTGGTCCGTGGCGCAGTATAAATTGATGCAGCAGGAAGGACGCAACATCGCGCGCAGCAGCCGCAGGGAGAGCGGCGGTTTCGGCGTATCGCGTAAATGGTCAACGGCAACGATGGCCCAGCGGTTACCAGCCGACGTCAGAGGAAGTGGTCCATACAAATCGATACCTACGCGCCCAAATGGACGGTCAGGGCAAGGTAACGGTTGTAGACTGGCGTGCGACATGTGGGCTGACGGTTTACGGCGTTTGCAAGTGAGGCAAGAGCGAACGAACTGCTGCGCAAAGCGGTACATCCCGCGCCAGAAGTAGCGTTCTCGAATGCGATAATAGGTTTTGAATACCCCAGAGTGCGCGCATTGCGGATCAGAATGGAAGGATTCACATATCTCTGACCGCAGACTGCGGGGTATCACGAGTAACCACTGCCGGCCGTCGGCGTCGTAATTGCGTCGGTGTAGGAGGCCGTCACGAATGGCGAAATGGCGAGCTTGACGACGCAAGGCACGCGTGGATGGCGTTGCGGATGGATCAGAGAGCATGTCGATGAGCGGGCCGATCCAATTATCCTTTCGCTGTTCGGTAGCGATGATGTCAACATCAATGGCAGAAACAGCAGCGGAGGATACTGAGCAGAGCACATCACCGTCAGGCAGAGGGGAGCGCGAGAGGGCGTCGGCGTCAGCATGCTGGCGTCCGTTGCGGTACAGCACGCGGATATTGTAGTCTTGTAAGCGAAGAGCCCAACGGGCGAGACGGCCTGAGGGATCCTTCAATGATGAAAGCCAGCATAGTGCATGATGGTCGGTGACGACATCGAATGGGCGACCATACAAATAAGGTCGAAACTTTGTAAGAGCCCAGACGATCGCCAGGCACTCTTTCTCCGTGACGGTGTAGTTTTTCTCGGCTCTCGTGAGCGTACGGCTTGCATATGCTACGACATATTCAGGGAATCCGGGTTTTCGCTGCGCCAGGACAGCGCCGAGGCCTACTCCGCTGGCGTCCGTGTGCACCTCCGTTGGGGCTGTAGGGTCGTAGTGGCGTAGAATGGGAGGCGACGTCAAGAAATGGCGGAGCTTCGCGAACGCGTCGTCGCACTCGGATGACCACGAATTGAAGGGCCCGTTGCTTCCAAGGAGCTTCGTCAGCGGTGATATGATCGTGGGGAAATTTCGTATGAAGCGTCGGAAGTATAAGCACAAGCCCACGAAACTACGCAGTTCTTTGACAGATGCAGGTTTGGGGAATTCGGCCACTGCCTGAAGCTTGGCAGGATCAGGAAGAATGCCGTCTTTGGACACGACGTACTCCAATATGGTGAGTTGCCGTGCTGCAAAGCGGCACTTTTTCAGATTTAGTTGTAAGCCGGCATTGCTCACACGTGCGAAAACTTCTTTCAGACGTTGGAGATCCGTGGAGAAATCCGGAGCAAAGACAATGACATCGTCGAGGTAACACAAGCACGTGTACCATTTCAAGTTGCGCAGAACGGTGTCCATCATGCGCTCAAAGGTCGCAGGTGCATTACATAGACCCAACGGCATGACGTTGAACTCGTGCAAGCCGTCTGGCGTGACGAAGGCGGTCTTTGGTCGAGCGTCGTCAGCCATGGGTACTTGCCAGTACCCCGAGCGCAGATCGAAAGAAGAAAAAAAATCGGCTCCATGAAGGCTGTCACTCGCGTCATCGATGCGTGGCAGTGGATAAACATCCTTGCGAGTGATCTTATTGAGCCGTCTGTAGTCCCCACAGGACCGCACAGAACCGTCTTTCTTCGCAACAAGAACAACAGGAGACGCCCATGGACTGTCCGAGGGCCGAATAACGTCGCGTCGGAGCATATCGTCAACCTGATCATTAATTACTCGACGTTCAGAAGGCGACACGCGATATCGACGTTGCCGTAAAGGTGGATGGGCACCAGTGTCGATGCGATGCGTAACAACGGACGTGCGACCGAGAGAACTTCGCCCGACATCGAAAGAAGAACGATATTCTTGTAACAGGTCCAGAAGTTGGGAACGCTGTACGGCCGTAAGGTTGTCAGCGATGGAGGGGCCAAATACATCAGCAGACGACGAATCAGAAGTGGAAACAGCATTGATGGTACACGACCTGGGAGCGCGCGTGCCATCGGGTACGTCCAGGACTTGTGCGTCGTCGAATGGTTCCTCTCTGCCGAGACATTCCCCTCGAAGCAAGGTAACAGCGTACGGGGATGGGTTGGTTACAAAAATAGCAGTGTTGCCCTGGTTGACCTGCACGGTCGCGAAAGGTACTAGCAACCCTTTCCTGCTGCAAGCGCGGTCAGATGGCGAAACAAGTCCAATGGTGTCGGAGAGACCAGCGCAGTAGACAGACACAGCCGTCGTCGAGTTTGGAGGCACTGTTGTATCGTATTTTGTTAGAATCTTGCTCAGTGTCGGGGGACTGTCTTCTGGCGTCAAATGCGAGAAGGGTGAGAGCTCAATTTTGGCGGCGGCACAATGGATGACGGCGTCATGGCGAAAGAGAAAGTCCCATCCCAGGATGACGTCCTGAGAGCATGCCTGAATGATGATGAACTGGGCGACATACAGAATGTCCTGGATGACAACGCGAGCTGTGCACCCTGCTGTAGGATGAATCCGGTGCAAACTTGCAGTACGGAGGGATAACCCAGAAAGTGGCGTGATCACTTTTCGAAGTAAGCAGCAGAGTTTTTCGTCCATAACTGATACGGCAGCTCCAGTGTCAATAAGAGCCGATGCACAAACACCGTCCACAAGCACGTCAATGACATTCGAGGGGCTGCTCTGAGGGCTTTCACATTGCGATAGCGTCGCCGTCCTTGCCTCAGGGACTGCGACGACTAGTTTTCCCGCTCTTGAGCTGCCGCACTTGGCCGCATGGGAGACAGGGAACGGCGTCGTGGAGACGGTGATCTTCGAGATGGACCTGGGCGAGATCGAGGTGGCATAGACGGCAGTTCTTCGCGATAAAGACGGCTGAGTTGACCAGCAACAGGTGAAGAAATTGGAGCCGGCTGTACGCGATGGCAATAACGGGCCACGTGACCGGCGTAACCGCAGGCATAGCAGATGGGCCGGTTGTCGGGTGTGCGCCATCTGTTCACCGGGGTAGGTCTCACCCATGTCGCAAGGGCTGATGGACGGAACGGTGGCTGCATGGTGGACTGAAGCTGAGGCTGAGGGGTTACGTCAACATACGTAGCGGGCACACCCGCTGCAAAGGACGGAGGTCGAGTGGCAGCTTCGGCGTAAGTCAGAGGGGCGGTTGCTGGAACGACTTGGGGTGGCCTGGCGACCACTTGCGCGTAACTCAGGGGCGCAGGAGCCGGAGGCTGTGGAGGGTGGTACGCAGGCATTACCTCCGCTATTTCCTGTTCAATTTCTCGGCGGATGGGAGGGAGAACGGTAGTAGCCGATTGTTGAACAGCAGGTTAATGGGCAAAGGGCAGGAGCGAGAACTGACGCGAGATTTCCTCACGGATAAAGGACTTCAGGTCTGCCATCAACGCCACTTGGTCACGACTGGCCTCCAAGCCAGCAAGCGTTGCAGCTCGTGGTGGGGAGCGTCGGGTCATCGAACGCTGCCGGCGGAGCTCCTCGTAGCTCCGCCGGCACAGTGGCTGTGATGACCTCAGCCACTGTGCCGGGGTTTTTGGCGAGCAGCATCGTGAAGGCATCATCGTCAATGCCTTTCATGATGTTTCGGATCTTGTCAGACTCGCACATGGTGTGAATGGATTTGTTACATAGGTCCAGGACATCTTCAATATATCTGGTGAATGACTCACCAGCCTCCTGAGCACGTTCACGCAAACGCTGCTCGGCTTGCAGCTTGCGAACAGCAGGGTGGCCGAAGACGTTGACGATTGCGGTCTTGAAATCGGACCAGGTGGCAAAATCGGACGCGTGGTTGTTGTACCACAAACTGGCGACACCGGCAAGGTAAAACACCAAGTTGGTCAGCTTGCCGTCCTTGTCCCATTTGTTGGGGACGCTCACGCGCCCGTAAATGGCGAGCCAGTCCTCCACGTCAGTGCCATCAGCGCCAGTGAAGATGGGTGGATCGCGGATTCTGGCGACACCGGGACAAGGGGGTGGCATTGGAGGAGGCGTTTGCTGAGAAGCGTCGTGGTACATAGTAGATGGCAGGGTACGTGATCGTAGCTCCAAAGGCATAGACAGGGATCGCAGCACTCTCCACCAAATTGTTAAGGCGTTTATTAGCCGGCAACGAGCGAGAATATCTAATGGCGACAGTCACAGCCAAGCACGGGCTCTCAGCGTCCTTGTATATATATATATGTGTGTGTGTGTGTGTGTGTGTGTGTGTGTGTGTGTGTGTGTGTGTGTGTGTGCGTGTGTGTGTGTGTGTGTGTGTGTGTGTGTATGCGTATGCATATATGTGTGTATATGTGACGTATGAAGGGATGGTCGGTAAAAGCTGAGAAGGAAGAAGTGCGGAATAGAATAAACATGGCGTATTAATGGCCATTGTTCTTGCCCTACGCAAATTGCCCTCAAGCGAATCATTAGCAGTTATCGTTACAGATTTGCTATCAGTTTGTAATGCACTTTCTGCGGCAGTAAATGCAGAGCTGATGAATACGTTTCGGCATTTAGTACCGAAAAACTTAAAAAAACTGCATTTCCTATGGGTACCAGGCCACCGTGGATTATATTTGAACGAAATGTCAGACTCTTTAGCAGCAGTATTCCTGGGTGGGCCCACCATCCCAGTTTTGCCAGATACGGCTTACGTGACAGCGCTAAGGTTCCGAAATACATGCCTGGAATGGGGAAAAGGTAATTTGGATAAATTCAAAAATTTCGAGCATTTGAGCTTTTGCTGGAATAAACAGTGGTGTGTATCTCGCCAGTTAGAGGTCACTAATACCAGATTGCGCTGTGCAGTTCCACAACTAAATTATTACCTTAACAAAGCTCGACTCAAGGCGTCATCGCTATGCATTTGGTGCAACGAAATTGAAACAATTGAACATTTCTTTTTATTCTGTCATCGTTATTCTTATCAGATAAAAAGATTTTTAGTAGCCCCATTACAAAAACTAGGAATACAAGTAAATCTACCAGTAATACTATCACTTGGCGGAACTTCATTTGGTTACTGCCACAGGGATGTATGCTCCACTGTGTTTGATTACCGTGCTAGTGAATCCCTACCTTCTCAGATCTTTAGTTTATAATTCGTAGTTATGTCTATCAAAAACAAAAGATGGTTTGACCGCTTGCTCAGCAAACATATTTGTATTTTGGTAGTAGTATTTTTAAACTACTTTTTTAGATTGGCTTCATTTTAATTTTAGTTTCATTTAAGTATCCTGCCGCCCGGTTCTTGGCCCATCCCCCTTTGTGGGTAAGCGCCATTCATCAGAGGTCATCAGCATCAGCATCAGCGTATGAACCAGGCCACGTCGCCCATTATTCATAGCGTCACACGAGTCGACCGGATGAAGACCTGGCCACCGCTCATCAACCTCACATCATTCACGAAGCCACCGGCAGTACACCTCAACTGAATATAGACCACAGAAGAGGTGATCTCAGGCGCATGCAGTTACCGGCGTCATGACAGAACCATCGACTGACCTTCCCATCCCGAAGTACACCGGAGCAGGGGACGATGGACCTGTACAGGACTGGTTCGACCTGTTCGAGCTCCACGCTACCGCTGCATCATGGTCGGATTAGGAAATGATCACCAACTTCACTGACTACATCTCCGGTGAGGCATTTAGGTTTTACCTGACACATATATTCGAAAATGACGAATCATGGCAAAAAATCAGGGAAGATATGATTGCCCGTTTTAACGACTACGACAAGGACTTCTTCATTACCGACCATCTGCATACAACCACACTCGGCCGTCACAGTCCACGCTTATTTCTCAAGAAACTTAGCTTTCCACCAGGTTTCTCTTCACGAAAGCCGGTATTTTCAAAGTCATCGCTTCAGCATATGACATGAGACGTTGCTCAACCACCTGATGCCCTTCACTCTTCGTCTCGCATACGTGGTTCAACACCTGGGTTTTCGTCACATGGTTCTTCAAGCGCTCCTAGCCCTCACCACTTGCCTTGTAAGGACGCCGTATTCATGGTAGATGACCTGGCGCATCGGAAAAATACCCTGTCAAACCATTCTTCTTCCGTACGGTTTCATGCATCACCGTCCGGTGCACACACTCTCGAGAGTCCAAACAAACCAGAAGGCTCAGACACATCGAACGTCGCACGTTACCAGGCGCAAGAACTACTCGCAGCGAACAGCGAAAAAGAAGCCCCTGAAGAGCTTCGTGTCATTTCTACGGCACCGCATACTTGCCAAAATCTGCAGTTCAAACCTAGTAATGCCATATGTCACCTGTGGCGCCCACATGCAGAGCTCACCAATTCATGAATCGAACAAATTCAGAAGTACATGATACATCAAACCTCGCACACAGTTGTCTTTCGGAAGCGCCCGTATCGTTTCGGAAGCGCCCCCGTCGCCGAAGCCTCTGAAGAGCATGCTAGCAATGATGACGCATTACTAACTATGCCAGACAAGCACGACACCAGTTCACCATTCATCAGCTGTCTACAGGACGCGTCAAACATCGAAGGAAATGATTGTCCCATTCCGGAATGGGCGCCACTACAGCCATCTTCCAAGCAGCCTCAGCAAAGCAAGCAAAGTCAAGTTCACAAACTCGTGCTACAACGAGAGAGACTGCAACGAGGGCATCGAAAAACGTGAAATTCAACGGAAGTGCACTCACCAATTGAAGAACATCGGAAAATAAGATCTCGAAACCAAAGACCAATTCAAGACGTCAGACACTTTCGCACAAAGAAAAGTCACCAGAGACACTCCCTGCCTCAGCTATTACACCAGCTTCACCACCACAGAAAACGCCGAGAAAGACACGGAAGCACTGCTTGCACACCGCAAGCACTCAGGCACTTCGTCACAGTCTGTCAAACAGCACGAAAGCAACAAGCACCGGGATTGCACCATTCGCGACAAAAAATACAACCCCGACGACATCAGAGTTTCCGATGCAACAATGCATTCCATCCTTGCTCAGTCCTCAGAGGAGTTCAAGCAGTATTGTCAGTATCCATGTGTAGCCCGCTCTGTCCGGAACGCAACAGCCAAGCTCGTCCACCAGAGTCATCATAAAAATCACCGGACTGCTCCCTCAGCCTTGAAGATTTAGTGAGATTGTGGAACTCCGTCGGGACGTAAAACTGCGAATTTCGCCATTATTTTGTTTATTTTGTTTTCTATTTGTTGTAGTTTGTAACCAGTGCCGGCTTTCAGGGGGAGGGGGAATCGTGTAACCAAAGAAAAACCATTGCAACATTTAAGTGTCTGAAATATTACATATTAAACAGTGACAAAAGCTAGTAAGTGTCCAAGAAAGTAACAGCTCCTGGTACTATATCTATGATAGTGGTTACAAGCTTTCCACATTTTTTTTAAGTGCACACACAAAGTACAGGGGCTCAGCCAAGAACACACATGTATTTCATCAAATGCAGTTCAAGTTTAACGAACGTCTCAAAGTGAAAGAGTGCGAGCCACATCAGTCAACCCATGTTATGGGTGAATTAAAATGCCAGCTCGAATTTCAGGCAACAGTCTGCGTTAAACCCCCCCTCCTCCCATCCTGACGCAAAGTCAAGCTTTGCGAGCGTTACGTAACACAAAGCAACATACTGCAGCATGCAACAACTCGCGTATGATGCAACTCGCGTATGCATAACACGACGCAGGACTCTCCCGGAAGTTGTACATGTACTGTGAATGAAACCGTACTACGGCAGGAACTGAACAAGCGAACCGACTCACGTCGTCTAACACAAGGACAAGTCCTATTGTTTATAAACTGTCAGCCGGCTGTACGCATCGGGGTAATGCGTACTAGGAGGGGGACTAATGCCACAGTTCGAGTATCGCAGAAGACGCGTGCAACAATTCGCGTTCGTAAAAGCCTCCACACAAGTAGCAAGAAAGCCGCGCCATGGAACGCCGTCCTGCACGCGCCACGATGCTACGCCACGGGACCGGCACGAGACTGGAGGTGAAGAAAAAGAGACTGATTGGAGATAGCGAGCAAGAGGCGTTTTCGCTGACCAGTTACTTTTGAATTTACGGGTACAGGTTCACCTTAAATAAAACAGTTTGTATAGTGCCAGGTGCTATATTTATTGGTAACAATATCAATTACAAAAATGTCGCCAAATACTCTCAGCGAGTTGACTGACATCTTGAGCTACCGAAGTGCAGGGACGTCAGCGGTATATCTTCACTTACACCAGTGAATGTTTCGTGCTGTTCGGTGTATATACCAGCAAGCGCCGGACAGCTTCTGTGCCCTGGGAATCTTCATATGGGCTATGCGTACCACGTGGCTTGTTTGCAGATTCAGGAGTGCAACAGCCCAACTAAGATTTGGAGCAAATTTTGGAGCAATGAAATGTTACTTTTGGAGCACTAAAATCCTGATTGGAAGCTGGTTACGCAAACAAAATCCTACATTTTTTTATCACAAAATATAGAATCAGGAGTGGTGTAAATAAGAAGGCTCACATTTCGAAATAAAAACATTCAACGTCACCTAAATCGTGCTGTGTGAACATCAGCACTACAACTTCAAGGAAACTAGTATTTTGAACCACCCTACCGAGCAAACAGTAATGAAGTCCATATTAGTATTTGCTGCGCATGTCAATCATTTAACAGACTCAGCGAATTTAAATATATTTCTTCCCAGCTAGCAACCTTGCAATTTGGGAGGCTCGTAACACCGAGGACTAGGGGTGGCGAAAAAAAAAGAAACTGGTGCACATTTTAAATTGTTCTTTTAGAGAAGCAGACATATCATACATTGCTCCACATCTTTGCCAGTAGCTTATTTAGACGTCAGTTATTATCATTGTACTCAGAATTATGCGGTGTACAAACGCATAAGTAACCTATAAAAATATGCAGTGCCCTGTGAATAATGCTGACAGCCCCTTCCGAATCTCAGTGTGCTTTTTCGCTGGGCAGCAATGTACTGCGTAGAAGGTAGCTTAAGCAGCATTTATGCTTGTGTCAAGACGAAAGCTAAGAAAGTTTTTAACATTTTCACCTAACCTCGAATTCCCGCTTTTTTTCTTTTTTCAGCGACGGGTTCGGTGCCACTTAAGCTTCTTGTAAAGTGCGTTAGACTAGATAAATTGACAACGGGCTGCGTCCGTTGGCCCGGTGACAGTATCGGATATCTAACGCCAGGACCGTGACCGGGACGACGCGACTTCGAAAAAAAATGTTTTATATGGCACTGCTAAGGTAATCGACATGATCGTTGGCAACGCCAGCATTCGCAGCTCGCTGAGCTTGTTCGCGTGAAGAAAGCGCGGCATACGCTTCAAGCTTTAGTGCCTAACAAGCCATAACTGCGTTTTCAGACAAGAAAATTTATATTTCCCGCGAAGCGGAGGGGGCCACGGAGTGCAGACGTGTTTCGCGTCGGCTCCGTAACTTTCCTATGTTTTTGGTGGTTTGTCTAACTCATCGTGGAAACCATTCTCGCCATCGATCAGCGGAAGTTTCAAGGACTCCTCTTTCACAAATTTTGCCAGGTGGGTCCACTTTTTGGCCGCTTATCGGAGCCTTTTCCTCCGCTACGCTGGCACGAATGCAAAGTCCAGCGTCTCTGCGTACTGTGCCATAGCCCGGCCGCTGCGGCAGCAGGGCTAGCCAGCCTGAAGTGTCGCCGGACCCCCTCGGATGTCCAGATTTCCGATGAAAACGCACCAGGCCTTCCCAAAAGATAAATGGATGTCGTCGTGGTAGATAGAGAAGAGATTCGGCCGGAACATTTCGGCGAGGGAGCAGGATGGTGCAGCGTCCAGAAAACAAAACAGGCCGATGGCGCGTCCAAGTCGGCGCAAAAGCAGCAGGCGAAGACGCAGCAAGTGACGGCTGCCGCATCGACTACAGGAATGGCCCCAGCTGCGGCTACGGCTGCGTATTACAAGAAAAGGTGTGCCCGTCAATTGCGGCACCTTGCTAAGGTGAGTCGAATGCCAGAGCTACCACCCGATGATTTCAATATCATCGTACACACTAGAGATGGCTTCAACGGGGCCGAATATTTAATGGATCGCCTTTTTTGCTGCCTACATAACCTGGCGGGTATTGGCAGAGAAGCAGCTAGAGAAGATAGCATCTGCCTCAATCTGATGCAAAACGTCGTTGTACTCAGCACACCGTCAGCAGAAAGAGCCACACACTTCGGAGCCATCAGCAAGCTTTGCATCAGTGGCAAAGAGTTCGCAGCTAATTCTTATCAAGCCGCCCCGGAAAACACTTCAAAAGGCCTGATTAGGAACATTTCCAAGGATGAGAGCCCGGCGGACATTGTCAATAACTTAGTGACGCAGCGCAACCCCGGAGTGCTGCACGCTAAGTGCATGGGCACCACGGACAACATAATCATATTGTTTGACGGCTTCCACGTACCCAGACACGTTTACTACAGACCTATGCTTGTCAGGTGCTCCCTGTACAGGAAGCACATCGACGTGTGCTATGAGTGTGGCAGGCTGGGACATTATTCTGGCGTGTGCCCCAACCCTCAGGACAAGATATGCTGGGGCTGTGGCAGCAACAACCCGCCGTCTGACCATCGATGTGAGCCGCGGTGTCAACTTTGCGGCAAAGGCCATCTCACAGGGGACCGCCGCTGCAAAGCGAGATACAAGACTCCGTACATAGTCAAGCGTCGCCAACTAGAGCGAAGACGACGAGAATAAAAGGAAGCGGCCAAGGTGTACGGCAGCACATACAGCAGCAGCGTCGGCACAGGAGGCAACGCAGGTCACTACGGTCATTATCCATCGTTTGACAATAATTCATGCAACGCCAGCCCCACAATGCGTTCGACTAGCCGAGACGCGAGAGGTGGCAAGGGGAAACGCCGGTCCCGTTTTCGCAGCCGCACACCGACGCCAAGAAGCACGTCGAAGACGCGTGGTAGTGCCAATCTAGGCATCGCAGCCTTTAACCGAGGCACACAAAGTCTGCAGCACCGGACGCGGTGGCAGCCGCAACAAGGGCACATGAGCTCTGGGCAACAGGTGAGGTGGGCGGATGTCGCCGCTATTCTCGCCGGTGGCGTCGCTTCCGCGGATCGTTCTCTTGGTCCCGCTGTCAGTGGCGGTGGTAGGAGTGAGCTCGAGCAAGCAATAGAGCGAGCGCTAGAACAACGCGTAGGACCGTTACAATCGATAATTTCTCAGCTTAAACGAGAAAACGCTATCCTCAGAGCGGAAAATTCCATGTTAAAAGGCGAGGCTCTACAATCGCAACCTTCGCAGACAGGTAACGCCACTGCCACCTTCGTCGGTTAGGTCCTCAACTTTCACGTGACCCGAGACGGCGGAGATGGACACGAACAATGGGAGTGGTTCGGGGGAAGAGGCAGACGGCCGAGACGACTGCCCGTTTGCCGCGAAAAGAATTGCACTAGATCCTGTGAGACCCGAACCCCCTCGGCAAAGTGAACGTTATGAGCAACTACAAAAACGCATCGATATTATAGAAAACAGCCTCGATGAGCGTTTTGCAAACCATGTGGCGCAGATGAATGACATGTTAAACAGTGCGATAACTAAACTGTCTGAGCAAATGGCTCAAATGCTCACCGGGCATATGGCGCGCATAGAAAACATAGAAGCCGGACTGCCCCTCGCTGGGGGCAGACCGATTAGAACGATAAACAAGCCGTACGCTAGACAGCAACCGAGTCAACTACAGCAAAACACGCTGACAGACGCACAGACAGCAATTCAGCCGAACCCAAGTCGCCTTGACGACCATGGGTTAAAGTAAATGTGACTGTCACCATGGCTAGACACGCACATAATCGCCTAACACTAGCCAACAGCCGTACAAGATCTGGCAGTGGAACTGCCAAGATCTGGCAGTTCCACTGCCAGATCTTGCTTCCTCCTATCCCACTTCCCGCTTCCTGTCCCACTTCCTCCTATCTGGCAGTGGAACTGCCAGATAGGAGGAAGCGGGACAATCTCGAGCACTATATTGGCGGCCGCGCAACGAAGCCTCATGTTATCGTTTTACAGGAGACAAACTATCCGGCGAAACTTGGTGGTTACAAGGCCATAAACGCGGCAGCGACTGACAGCAGACAGAGAAAACAACGGGTGACATCCCGCTCGGCACATGGCGGGTCGCCGGGGGTGGCAGCGGGACGCCGGCGGCGGGGCATTCCGCTCACGTCGTCGGTGTGCCCGCGGTCGCCACCGTCACGCTTGGTCAATACTTGGTCAATGCTTCGCATTTTCCGACTACATCGACAACGACAAGCGCGACAGCTGTCAGTCAGTCAGTCAGTCAGTAATATACACCGGAAATGATGAATGCTTCGCATTTTCCGACTACATCGACAACGACAAGCGCGACAGCTGTCAGTCAGTCAGTCAGTCAGTCAGTAATATACACTGGAAATGGTCAATGCTTCGCATTTTTCGACTACATCGACAACGGCAAGCGCGACAGCTGTCAGTCAGTCAGTCAGTCAGTCAGTAATATACACTGGAAATGATCAATGCTTCGCATTTTCCGACTACATCGACAACGACAAGCGCGACAGCTGTCAGTCAGTTAGTCAGTCATCCAGTAATATATACTGGAAATGATCAATGCTTCGCATTTTCCGACTACATCGACAACGACAAGCGCGACAGCTGTCAGTCAGTCAGTCAGTCAGTAATATACACTGGAAATGATGAATGCTTCGCATTTTCCGACTACATCTACAACGACAAGAGCGACAGCTGTCAGTCAGTCAGTCAGTCAGTCAGTCAGTAATATACACTGTAAACGGTCAATGCTTCGCATTTTCCGACTACATCGACAACGACATGTGCGACAGCTGTCAGTCAGTCAGTCAGTCAGTCAGTAATATACACTGGAAATGATCAATGCTTCGCATTTTCCGACTACATTGACAACGACAAGCGCGACAGCTGTCAGTCAGTCAGTCAGTTAGTCAGTAATATACACTGGAAATGATCAATGCTTCGCATTTTCCGACTACATCGACAACGACATGTGCGACAGCTGTCAGTCAGTCAGTCAGTCAGTCAGTAATATACACTGGAAATGATCAATGCTTCGCATTTTCCGACTACATCGACAACGACAAGTGCGACAGCTGTCAGTCAGTCAGTCAGTCAGTCAGTCAGTACTATACACTGGAAATGATCAATGCTTCGCATTTTCCGACTACATCGACAACGACAAGCGCGACGGCTGTCAGTCAGTCAGTCAGTCAGTAATATACACCGGAAATGATGAATGCTTCGCATTTTCCGACTACATCGACAACGACAAGTGCGACAGCTGTCAGTCAGTCAGTCAGTCAGTAATATACACTGGAAATGGTCAATGCTTCGCACTTTCCGACTACATCGACAACGACAAGCGCTACAGCTGTCAGTCAGTCAGTCAGCCAGTCAGTCAGTCAGTCAGTTCGGTCAGTCAGTCAGTCAGTAAAACATCAAATAGAGGCGGCTAAAGAATAGAGGCGGCTAAGGGTGTAGCTGTCGTCAATGTCGCTACCGCTACCCTGTGTATGTCTTCTAACCTGAGTAGTATGCCTTCGTTCTCAGGCCACCGGTACCTGGGTCTCGAGAACCCACTGCGCAACAGAGATCCGGTGGACGAGGACGACGGCATAGCCAAGTCGCACGACGAAGCCTACGAGTGAGCCACAAGTGACGAGGACGTCTTTGCGGCTGACCAAGCATCTGCATCTCTCTTCTTGAACGACTTTACAGGCACTGGTAACTGGCATTCTGCATTAGGTGCTGTCGGTCTTGGCACGAAAAATATTGTAGAACAATACGTTTTGGGCCGCAGCCTCTATGGAATGCCAGGAGATAGACAGAAACGTGCACATAACGGGCAATCAGATACAGCAGACGCAAAGCGATACCAGCCTGACTCAAGCACCGGCGACGACGAAATGTCAGCGCAGGTGCAATTGGACGCTCCCGTCCGTCCAGGCGGAGCAGTAATTGGACGCAGAACTCGTTCAGAAAATTCCGCAGATCTCGTTCAACAGATTTTGCGCGTACCTCGTGACCACGGAGTGGTCACAGTGTTCCGTGACAGCAAAATACTCACGACATGGGCCTATGCAATGCTGAAGACGAATTTAGTGTATGACACCGAGAAAACGTTTCCAGGAGTTTTAACTAGCCTCTCACGCTTGTCAGTGGACCGGCCGTACCTTTACATTCCTCACGGCACCTACCTAAACTTACCGTCTCACACAAGAGCCGTGCGTTGCACTGTCAAGGTTACTCCCCATTGTCTACGCACCCCTTGGAAGACTGGCTCTTCGGTTGTCCAACCTGTAAACTCTGACATGCTAGTTCATGGTCTTAGCTCCGTCGGATTAAACCATTCTTTGGATACAGGCATGTGCCGCGTTAAGAAAGGCGAGACAAACAACCCAATGAAACCGCAGTCTTACACTCCGTTTCAGGAGAAGGACCACGCCGATCTGGCTAAAAGCTACTGGGGTCTTAAAATCACGCCGGGAAAAGAGGAGCAAAATGGCGACGACAAAAAGAGCATACCTGCGTGCATGGGCGTGCCGCGACACAACTTTGCCTACGACTTTATTCACATTGACAAGGCTAGTCCCCGCTTGACCAAGTTTGTCAACCAGTTTCCCTTCAAAGGCCACGTGGGCACACCCATAATCAACTATGAGTATCGGCTTGGCGTTGACGCGTGGCTAAAGATGGGCCCTACGTACAACGCGGGAATGAGTTACCAACTCGAACACACCTAGGCCTGCCTACTGACGTTGTATCCTACACTACTAGCAACCTGTCAAACTACGAGTCGTACTGTTACGGGGAAGATTTATTCACCGAGAGCTGGTCTTGCTAATGGCTTAAAGAGCGCACAGTCATGCAGGCCAACGGGAGAAGCTCGAGGGTCCAACCCACTACAACCACGTTGTCGTCTTCTTCATTTGGGTGCCAATTCAGCTGTGTCGGGATGACAGTTTCATACACGTATCATCACCCCGGCCCGTAAGGCACCGTCTCGGTGCCTGTTAAATGAGCGAGTGGGCGTTGTAGGGCTTGAGACGAGAAACGTGGACTACTTCCGTTCTGGGTGCTGCAGCTGATGAGTTTGTGGTAGCGGAAATTTCGAAGGTCACAGGTGTGACCTGACGAATGACTCGGTAGGGCCCGGCGTATCGCGATAGTAGTTTCTCGCAGAGGCCAACACGTCGAGATGGGAGCCACAAGAGAACAAGAGATCCCACAGAAAAAACGGCATCTCTATGTCGACGGTCGTAAAGAGACTTCTGTGCTGTCTGCGACGACGATAACCGAGCGCGCGCTACCGCGCGTGCCGTGAGGGCCCGGGTGATCACATCCTGAGCGTACGAAGTGGAGGATGGGTGGTCTGATGAAAGCAGTGTGTCGAACGGCAGTAAGGGATGACGTCCGAAGAGTAGATAAAAAGGGGAGTAGCCCGCTGTTTCATGACGCGACGAGTTATAGGCGAAGGTTACGAACGGAAGAGCTATGTCCCAATCAGTGTGGTCGGTAGATACGTACATGGAAAGCATATCCGTCAATGTGCGGTTTAGGCGCTCCGTAAGGCCGTTAGTCTGAGGGTGGTAAGATGTGGTGAAGTTGTGACGGGTAGCACAAGATCGGAGTAGGTCATCAACCACACGAGATAGAAAGTAGCGACCACGGTCTGTGAGCAGGCGAGTCGGAGCGCCATGCTGGAGAATAATGTCGTACAGCAGGAAGTCGGCAACGTCGGTTGCGCAGCTGGTTGGTAGCGCTCGAGTGATTGCATACCGAGTGGCATAGTCTGTGGCCACTGCAATCCATTTATTTCCAGTTGTAGAAGTAGGAAAGGGACCTAGCAAGTCCAACCCCACTCGATAAAATGGCTCGGCTGGAACTTCAATAGGTTGAAGAAGACCGGCAGGGGGAGTCGTAGGCTTCTTTCGGCGCTGGTAGAGGTCACAAGATGTGACGTAACGGCGAACAGAGCGGTACAGACCCTTCCAGAATACTCGTCGTCGAATGCGGTCGTAAGTTCTGGAAACTCCTAGATGTCCAGAAGTTGGGGCGTCGTGCAATTGTCGCAGAACATCCTTTCGCAGGTGATGCGGTACGACGAGTAAAAGTTCCGCGCCGTCGGGGTGTAAGTTGCGGCGGTACAAAATGTTGTCTTGAAGCAGGTATCTGCTAAGAGAAGGGTCAGCATAACGCGATTGAAGGCGGTCAATGATGGTGAGCAACGATGAATCTCGCCGCTGTTCGTCAGCCACGTTCAAAAAGTCAGTGATGGCTAAAACGCAGGCATCGGATTCCAAATCAGTGGAGCTAGGTGGATCAACGGGGTGCCGGGATAAGCAGTCAGCATCGCTGTGCAGCTTTCCAGATTTGTAAACAACCGAGAACGTGTACTCCTGTAATCGAAGAGCCCATCGGCCGAGTCTTCCTGTAGGGTCCTTAAGCGTCGACAGCCAGCAAAGCGCATGGTGGTCCGTGATGACTGCGAACGGACGTCCGTATAAGTACGGACGGAATTTCGCGATAGCCCAAACGAGGGCTAAGCATTCCCGCTCAGTTATAGAATAATTTCGTTCCGCTTGCGACAAAAGGCGGCTAGCGTAGGCTATCACACGGTTGGTGCCATTCTGTATCTGAGCGAGTATAGCACCAATGCCATGGCCGCTTGCATCGGTGCGAAGCTCTGTTCAAGCCGTTGGATCAAAATGAGCCAACACAGGTGGTGAGGTGAGGGCGGTAATTAGCGACGCGAAGGAATATTCTTGGTCCCTTCCCCAAGAGAAGGCCACATTCTTTTTGAGGAGATCCGTGGGGGCCTAGCAATATCCGCGAAGTTGAAGACAAAGCGGCGGAAGTATGAGCAGAGCCCAATAAAACTGCGAACTTCTTGTGTGGAACGCGGAACCGGGAATTCTCGGACTGCACGGACTTTGTCAGGGTCGGGTCGAACACCAGTGGCGTCAACAAGGTGGCCGAGTAGTTTAATCTGCCGACGTCCAAATGAACATTTCGACGAATTCAGTTGGAGACCAGCGCAACGAAAAACGTCAAAAATTGCCGAGAGACGAGACAGGTGGCTTTCGAAGGAGGGCGAGAAAACTATTACATCATCCAGATAGCAAAGGCAGGTCGACCATTTGAAACCGCGAAGAAGAGAGTCCATCATACGTTCAAACGTAGCCGGGGCATTGCACAACCCAAAAAGCATGACCTTGAATTGGTAAAGGCCGTCGGGTGTGATGAATGCTGTCTTCTCGCGGTCGTGGTCGTCGACCGAAATTTGCCAGTATCCGGATCGAAGGTCAAGGGTCGAGAAATAGTTGGCGCCGTGGAGGCAGTCGAGCGCATCATCGATTCGGGGTAAAGGATAAACGTCCTTCTTGGTGATCCGATTCAGGTGGCGATAGTCGACGCAAAAGCGCCAGGTGTTGTCCTTCTTTTTAACTAAGACCACAGGGGAGGCCCAAGGACTCGATGAAGGCTCAATGACGTCTTTACTCAACATTTGCTCGACCTCCGTCTGTATAACTTGGCGCTCAGCATGTGACACGCGATAAGGGCGTTTGTGGAGTGAACTGGCGTCGCCGGTGTCGATGCGGTGGGTTACGGCACTTGTGCGGCCCAGGGGACGGTCGTCGACGTCAAACATATCCAGGTAAGAAAACAGAACACCCCGGAGCGCCGCAATTTGGGAAGGTAAGAGGTCGCTGGATATCATTTTGTCGAGGAACGCCTTATTTTGCGACGTGATGACAGGTTTCGCCATGGTCTTAGTGTCAGGTGTAAAAGAACAAATCGAACATTCATCAAGGGTGGAAAGATCGGCTAAAGTGATGCCTTGGGGAAGAACTTGGGTAGACGTAGAGAAGTTCAGAACTGGAAGTAGCACCGTGTTGTTAGCAACAATCACTATAGTATGTGGTAGTGCGATGTGGTGCGTAAGGGTCAAATCAATGAGGGGAGCTACCAGATAGTCTCCATCAGGAACGGACGGGAAGGGCGACAGAGGAACGTACATAGCAGCCTGGGGCGGTAGCCGTAGAGACTCCACGGATCGTAGCCGAGTGTGACTTGGAGGAGTGAAATCGGAGCGCAAAGGCAATTCGAGCCGTAAGATACCGGTAGAACAATCGATGAGGGCGGAGTGGGTGGTTAAGAAGTCAATTCTAAGGATGACGTCGTGTGGGCAAGCATCGAGAACTGCGAAGAGAACGGAAGTGTGGTGGCCAGCAACAGTAACGCGGGCAGTGCACATGCCAAGTACCGATGTTCGACTTCCGTTAGCAACTCGAACAGTAGAGAACATAGCTGGTGTGAGAACTTTTTTTCAGGCGAGATCGAAGTGTAGAACTCATAACAGATACTTGGGCACGAGTGTCAATTGAAGCAGTAACGGCGTGGCCATCAACGAACACCCGAAGTAAATTGCGTCTTGAAATTGTAGCCGGTTGAGGGTTTTCGTTCCGGATGGATGGATGGATGGATATGGCTGTACCCTTTAGATCGGGCGGTGGCTAGCGCCACCAAGCCGTAATACTTAATGAACTTAAAACTATATTGATTTTTTTTTCCTTAAAAAGTGAGTTTGAGGATTCGTACTTTGCAGTGAAGAGTTTAATTTTCACTCGTTCCTTGACTTTAGCCACCAATCAGATAACCTCCTTCTAGTTAAGTCTACTTGCTTAAAGTCTATCTTGCCCTCCCGGTCCCTAAACCCCAGTGCTTTGAAAAACTCTGCGCCATCATCCTGAACTATAGGGTGACGCCCTTTACAGAACATTATCAAGTGTTCGGCAGTTTCTTCTTCCTCTCCACACGCACTGCATACTGTGTCTACCCCTTCGTATTTGGCCCGATATGTCTTGGTTCGCAGTACTCCCGTCCTAGCCTCAAACAGTAGAGAACTACCCCGAGTATTATCATAGATCCTTTCCTTGGCAATTTCTTCCTTAAATGTTCGATAGATCTCTAGTGCGGACTTCTTAATCATGCCCATTCTCCACATGTCAGTCTCCGTTTCCTTCACTTTCTTCTTAACCGATAGTTCTTTTTGGTTTGGCCACCTGCTGTTTTCTAAGTATTTACCAGTCAACTTCCTGGTTCGCTTCCTCCATTTTGTATCGGCATTCTTCATGTACAAGTAGCTGAAAACCTTCCTAGCCCAACGCTCTTCCCCCATTTCTCTCAATCGCTTCTCAAATTTTATCTTGCTGCTAGCTTCCCTGCCCTCAAATGATGTCCATCCCATATCACCTTGTACTCCCTGATTTGGTGTATTCCCGTGAGCTCCTAAAGCAAGCCTACCTATTCCACGTTGCTTAATTTCCGAGTCGTCAGTTCCGAGTCGTCAACGCAGCGCCACCTCCAGGAGCTGCACTCGTCAGTTTCCCGGGGAATGGCCAGAATAAGCCGGTGACGGAGAGCGGCGGCGTTGAGGGGAGCGTGACGGCCGACCCTGAGGTGACGGCGAGCGGCTTGACCAGTTTCTTTGGGCGACGACGTCAGCGTAGGACGGTTCGGAGCGTGGAGATGAACGGCGAGCTGAAGAGTCCTGAATATGGTCATCCGAAAAACCGGGTTGCGAATAGCGTCCACGGTCCTGACAGCGGTCGACATTACGAAAGCTTGGCCGGAAATACCCCCTGTTGCGACAATGGCGGGAGATGTGCCCAACTCGAGAGCAAGAAAAACAGATGGGTTCATCATCGTGCGTACGCCACTCAGATAGATTTCGGTAGCGTGGTGGAAACCGAGGAGTCGAAGCTGCCGCAGCGACAAGTGGGGCAGAGTGGTGGTCAGCGTTGTGGACAGGAGTGCTCATGGGCTGCGGCTGGGGAACCTGGACGCCCAGGTTAGCAAACTCCTGGCGTACGACGGCTTGAATGAGCGAGACTGTTGCCCAGTGGTCTTGCGCAGGGGGCTGATAGGAAGCGGGTGCCATGGCTTCCAGCTCCTGGCGAACAATCCTTGCGATATTGGCAGGAGGCGCAAGTGAACGGGGCGCTGCAGAATCCTCGCAAGACTAAGTCGCAGCAGTGTTTGGTAGTCTCGCGGTGTGGTGGGTGATTCGCCTGCTTTTTGCTTGTTCAAATCGTCGGCATTCGGATATGATGGAGTCGACAGTGGTGCAGTTCTTGCACATTAGTATGTTGAAAGCATCATCAGCAATGCCTTTCAACACGTTGCTGATCTTGTCCGCCTCGGACATGTTTTTGTCCGTCTTCCGGCACAGTGCCAGTACGTCTTGGATGCACGTGACGTACGACTCCGTCGATGATTGAACACGCGACGCGAGGTCCTGCCTGGCTGCCATCTGACGAGCAACTGACCGACCGAATAAATCGCGAAGCTTTTGCTTGCATGTGTCCCAGCTGGTTGATTCTTCTTCATGCGTCTCATACCAGGCGCGTGCCGTACCCCTTAGGTAGAACAGAATATTTGCCAGCATAAGCGTTTCGTCCCACCTGTAGTGCTTGCTGACGCGCTCGAATAATGCGAGCCATTCTTCGACGTCCGTGCTGTCGGTCCCGGAAAACGTGCCAGGGTCGAGAAGATGGGGGGGAATCACGGGTGATGGAGCCGGCGCGGATGGCGAGGCCTGAGTGCCAATTTCAGGCATCGCGGCTGGAGAAAGCTGGCGTCCACTGCGGAGTTCCAGAGCCGGGTTGTGTGAAGAACCCGCACCTTCCACCAAAAGATGTTACGGGGAAGATTTATTCACTGAGAGCTGGTCTTGCTAACGGCTTAAAGAGCGCACAGTCATGCAGGCCAACGGGAGAAGCTCGAGGGTCCAGCCCACTACAACCACGTTGTCGTCTTCTTCATTTGGGTGCCAATTCAGCTGTGTCGGGGTGACAGTTTCATACACGTATCGGTACGAGCAAAAGACAGACCTGAACGTCACCATGCGTGTTCGGCCCGACGATATGCACACGCGCCACGTGAAATATTTAGACCCTATGAAAAGTACTTACTTTACCCGGGGTTTAAAACCGATGATACATTTCAACATTCAGCCGAGTTTGAGTTTCGGTGTGTTGGCGGTAAGCAAGTCAAACGAGGACAATCCCGGCGGTACTGAAACTTTCCAAGATATTGCCGCTTTCTTTCAAATTGACACAGAATTGGTGGTTCATTCTGACGTGGACACCATAGTACCCGACAGCGTGACTCTGCCGTCAAGCGTGAGGCCATACTTGCGTCACACCAACGAAAACATCAAAGCAAGTTACAACAGCCTCACACGTCACGGGCGTCCAGTAAACCTTGCTCGCACGGAGACCGAGGTGACCGAACACAAGGCCGAGCTCCAAAAAGTGGCGGAAGCGCAGCAGCGTTCCTTGCTCTCGGTGCCTTTTATTCCACAATAAAAGCAAGATGAAAGAAAGCTTTTCGTTTGACTTTTTATGACTGGAGCGTCACTGTCTTTGTCGTCAAAGACTAAGGGCAATATATATATATATATATATATATATATATATATATATATATATATATATATATATATATATATATATATATATATATATATATATATGTACTTTCTCTGAGTGGAGCTACAGCGACGACGACATACAAGAAAAAATAAGTAGTGAGCCCATGCTTTGCAGAGGGCTGCAAGCACTCGCGGAATATTAACTAAACCAACGCCTTGTCTGCTTTGCATAATCGTGTCGCAAGGCCATTGCGCATACTAACTAGTAGTTGGTCAAGGGCTGGCTTTTTTCATAGTAACTAAACCAACGCCTTGTCTGCTTTGCATAATCGTCTCGCAAGGGCATTGCGCATATTAACTAGTAGTTGTTCAAGGGCTGGGTTTTTTCATAGTAACTAAAGCAACGCCTTGTCTGCTTTGCATAATTGTCTCGCAAGGGCATAGCGCGTATTAACTAGTAGTTGTGCAAGACTTTCCTGCAAGCGCGGTGCCACCACGACAGGTATATAAAGGGGTCCCTAATAGCTCAAAAAACGCAGTCGCCAACCGGCTGTTCACTCAGGAGGACCTCAAGCGGACACTAAAGACACCTTCGATAAGACCCTCTTTCTACCTAATGATACTATACTCTGAATTGTTGCTTTCTTGCTCTTTGAATAAAGACCACGGCCGAACCACGTAAACGTCAGCATGATGAACAAGAAGACGAGGTACTGTTATATTACCAATTGGAAGTGCTTTTTGGTGACGCCGTCTATATTCCCAGGGACATACTACAGTTTATTGGTTCGAGCCACGAAAACCGTGCCTATGACATTAATGAAACCATGGCGACACTTGCGGAGCCTGATCGAGGCGTGGGAAAAATATCAAATTCAAACGTTCCCGAACCAGGAACAGGGTCTAGAGGAGATGGAAAAAGTTTACAATCCCCTCCACGCTGGGCATTGCAGTTACACTCAATTCCAAGACGAAGAAAGCTTGTGCACGATGTGTTTCCCCCTCGAGACGACGGAGAGGCTCAGACAATTTGTAATGACATTGTCAGAGGATTCGAACAAGGACCCACCCAGTACGGAGTCGCAGCCGTCGCACTCCACACACGAGAAACCACTCTACCACCCGTCCACGTCCTACACGACTGCAGCTGTAGCAACGGCACACGCCGATGTGTTATTTTCGCTGGCTTCGCCAGACGACCAAATCGCTCGTCAATTTGGTCTACAAACGCCAGCGCATGGGACCACTACAATCTCGTCCAGTATCTCAATAGTCAGCCCCGACTATTAGAATACCTTGAAGTGGGAGAAGGCGATTGGGGTCGCGACATTAAAAATGAAGTTTTGGGACAATTCCAAGGTCCTGGACACGAGCCCGGCCGAGTTTTGGAAATACTGCACCCGAAACTTCCGCATTCAGTTGCATGTGACGGCGCCCATGGAGGTCAGACGAGCTGTGGAGACGCTGACAAAGTATGCGCAATAAAGGGTACAAAGTACCGAAAACGTGCAAAAAGAGCGTCGGAAGAATCCATCTACGACTGGCTACGCAAAAACCCCATATCGCCGTTGAGCAACATTGTGCGCAGTCCCAAGTGGCTGGCGGACCCGGTCTTTCGGTTTATTCGCCTGGACGACAAGCGCCTTCAACGAGCCATCCAAGTGTTTAATGATGAGATGTGTTCGCACTCCACCCTCGACTTCATTTAAATGTACAAGAACACGCAGCCACTCTTTGACGCCCCACATGGCAACCTCGCTACCTTTTACATGGATGTGCCCGCGTCGTTTGATGCCATGATGGAACTTTTAAACTTTCAGTTTCACGGCAACCACGAGGAAGTGTCGGTCTTTGTCAACAACTTGTACAGCCTGGTCGAGAAGGCGATCCCGAAAAAAAAATTGCATGGAAATCGTGTCCCCTCCGAGTGCAGGCAAAAAGTTTTTTTTCGATCCTGTTCTTTCATTTTACATTAACCACGGTACCATTCGCAACTTTAACCGCTACACTAGCTTTCCACTACAGGACACCGTGGGCCGTCGCATCCTGGTATGGAACGAGCCAAACTGTGAGTCGTCCGCTTTCGATACTGTCAAAAAAATTTTTGTGGTGACGTAGACTCGGTGGCTATCAAGTACACTGCTGACGAGACCATCTCCAGGACACCCGTTATTGTGCTCTCAAACGACGAGGTGTTTCCAGATGACGACGCCTTCAACCACCGAATGTGGCGCTACAAGTGGTGGGCGTGTCCTCCACTGAAAAAATACAAGAAAATTCACCCGATGGCCCTGGTGCTCCCTTTTGATACGTTTGTCATGGAAGAAACATACGTCGGTACGCGTCAGCTTGATCGATAAAGAGTTTTTCAACCTAACATCCTGAGTACTTGGTCAATGCTTCGCATTTTCCGACTACGTCGACAACGACATGCGCTTGTCGTTGTCGATGTAGTCGGAAAATGCGAAGCATTGATCATTTCCAGTGTATACGACCGACCGACCGACCGACCGACCGACCGACAGCTGTCGCGCTTGTCGTTGTCGATGTAGTCGGAAACTGCGAAGCATTTTCGACTACATCGACAACGACAATGTAGTCGACTTGTCGTTGCCGTGTCGATGTAGTCGACAACGGCTACATCGACACGTGCTTGTTAGACGTAACGTCACAGTGGCGCAGCGTGAACTTGAGTGTGCAAATATACCACACGTTTTCATAGAATTAATTCCTAGGCGTGGGTGAGGACTGTTTGTCCTTAACGTATACAGTAAACCCACGTTGCAGCACCGATAAGGGGAGCTGCTCCGAATGGCTAGCACGGCCACCAACGGGGAACCTATGCTAGTCACGGGTGATTTTAATGCACCGCACGGGGCCTGGGGATACATGCGTGAAACGCCTAAAGGCAAACACCTTTGGGAAGACTCGCAAGATCTACGTCTTGAACTCGTCGCGAACACCGCCGATCCAACACGCAGGGGCAATAGCGTGAGTGCAGACACGCTGCCAGACCCTGCGTTCGTATCGAATGTAACCGCAGCGTCTTGGCAAAACATGCAAGAGGACTTGGGGAGTGACCACTCGCTTATAGAGAATATAATTGACACGGACCCGAGTGATCGTGGATCATGCTCAAAAGGAAATGGCCGTAAACTTAAACTAGTAAAGTGGGACGCGTTGCGGAAGAAACTAGAAGAAGGAGGGCGCGGTGGCGAGCAGATCACGAATATAGACGAATGGACTGCGACGCTCAATAGGGACGTAGATGGGGCAACGTGTGACATTCCGCCGGAGGCGAAGCTTGAAGTAATCGACAGCTGGCTGCTCATATATAGGAAGCAAAGCAAGCCCTACTTAAAAGGTGGAAACGCCAAAGACACAATCGGGCATTGCGAAAATGCATGGCACAGTTAGGCAGACAGATCGAGGAACACGCGTTGAAAGTATGTATGGCACAGTGGGAAGACATCTGTAATGGCTTGGAGAAGCAGATGCGTGGGGCGGGTGCTTGGCGTCTCTTTCGGAATCTGTTGGATCCAGAGGAGACTCGGGTCGCCCAAGGCCATAAAACTCGGAGACTTGTTAAAGAATATGAAGGTGCAAATATCTTCGTCGCAGAAAGAGGCCGTTACTTTAGGACGGAAGACAGCGCCCAGCAACCTGATTACGATGAAGTTGATAATGATAAAGTAGACGCAGGTTTCAGCGAAGCAGAAATTCGGGCAGTCCTTTTCAAACTGAACTCCCGGTCGGCGCCAGGACCTGACAGGGTTACCAACAAGGCTCTCTGAAATTTAGATGATGAGTCAATATCCCGATTGGTTACTTATGTCAACGACTGCTGGAGAGACTGCTCCTATCCCGAAGCGCGGAAAATAGCTCGAGTTGTCATGATACCTAAACCAGGCAAGCAAATTGCGCTCGATAATCTGAGGCCAATTTCGCTTACGTCCTGTGTAGGAAACGTCATGGAGCACGCAGTTCTCATTAGGGTAATCGACTTTCTAGAAGACCGTGACGCATTTCCGCACACCATGCTGGGATTCCGCCGCAACCTCTCCGCACAGGATGCCCTACTTCAGCTAAAGCACCACATTGTTGACGACACTACGAGCTCCACCAAGGCGATTCTTGGCCTGGATACTAAAAAGGCATGGGATACCGTCAAACACCAATCGATACTGAAACAAGTTGAGTCATTTGGTCTAGGTCGAAAAATGTACAATTACATACGTGATCTTCTTGCAAGCAGGCGCGAAAGTGTCGTGATCGCCGACCAAGAGTCACAAGAATTTGAAATGGGCTCGACGGGCACGCCACAAGGCTCCTTATTATCACCATTACTTTTAATTTAGTGCTATTGGGGATACCAGAGAAATTAATCGAAATACCCGCACTGTATCACAGTATATACGCGGACGACATCACCCTCTGGGTTCCCGGAGGAGGTTGTGACGGTCACGTCGAGAGAACGCTGAAGGTGGGAGTAGACAAAGTTCAGGAGTACTTGCAAGAAACGGGCCTCGAGTGCGTAGCAACCAAGTCCGAACTTTTAATCCACAATCCCACAAGCAGAGGTCGCAAAACCCCACGTGGCGAGGAAAGGGAATTCTTCAAAATACGTGTTCTGTTGGCAGACGGCACTCCCATACCACACGTAGACAAAATTCAAATTATGGGTGTACACATACAGGCGAATGGCCATAATGGTGAGACTGTGCGCCGACTCTGTCGTTCAGTAGACGACGCGATCAGACTTTTGCGTCGTATCACGAATAGACGTAACGGTCTGCGCGAACACTGCGCGATCCGTCTCGTGAAGGCCTACGCGATAAGCTGAATAACATACGTTGCCCCTTACCTCAAGTGGATAGGCTAAGAAAAAAACAAAATCAACTGCATGATACGAAAGGCTTCTAAGAGAGCTATCGGCCTCCCGATCGACGCGAGTACCGAAAGATATTAAGAGCTCGGACTTCACAGCTCACTCGACGAGTTAATTGAGGCCCATGACGTTGCGCAATACGAACGCTTAACCAGATCAAAGACGGGTCGACACATCCTTGAGTCGCTGGGCATCAGATATCACGCTCAGCAAGGAGAAAAGTTGGAGGTCCTTACCTCAGTCCGCGACCGCTTGATTGTTCCGCTGATTCCAAGGAATATGCACCCGACGCACCAAATAGGACGGCGTAACGAGCGTGCTAGACAGCTTCAAAACAAGTTTGGTAACAGTTGGTGAAGGGTGGTGCAGGAGTTTGGCCTGGGCGAGCTTGGTCTTAACGGCGGCAAAAGCTTGATCCGCGACCGTGTCCTAGAAAAGTGCGGCTGACTCTGCTTATGAAATCGAGAGTAGTGCTTCCAGAGGCTGCAGCAGTGTAGAGCATGTAGAGATGAAGCGGCAATAAAAATTGACCAGTCCGAGAAAGCGTCGTAGACTGCATAAGGACGTGGGAGGCGGGTACTCGAGGATAGCTTTAACCTTGTCAGGTAGAAGAGTGATGCCATCTTTAGTGATCTGATGTCCAAGGAATGCTATCTCTGAGACTCGAAACTGAAACTTTTCTACATTGATGACAAGGTCGTAATCACGCAGTCGAGTGAAAAGCTGACGTAGATGTGCCTTGTGCGCTTCAGCATCCTTGCTGGCAACGAGAAGATCGTCGATATAGACGAAACAAAACGGCAAGCTTCTTGTGACTTCGTCTATAAAACCCTGAAATGTCTGAATCGAAAGGCATTCGTAAATACTCATACAGCCCAAATTGGATAATTATTGTAGTTTTGGAAATGCCAGAAGGCTCAAAGGGGATCTGGTGATAAGCTTTCACAAGATCAATCTTCGAATATACAGTTGTGCCGGTTAAAAAGGCAGTACAGTCCTGAATATTGGGTAACGGGTATCGATCTGGAATGGTGATTGCATTGAGAGCCCGATAATAAGCACAGAGCCGCCCTTCATTGTTCTTCTTGGAAACAATGTGTAGCGCCAACGACCACGAGCTTGATGACGGACGAATGATTTGCAACTGTAACATATGCTGAAACTCGTTGCGAGCAATTCGAAGTTTATCAGGGCCAAGTCTGTGAGGGCGGCAGTGAACCGGTGGGCCTGTGGTAACGATGCAGTGTGTCACGGTGTACTTGGGGGTCTTATTCATGAGAGACAGCGTTGTAATTTCATGAAACTCATTCAGCAAAGCTGTATATGGAGACGTGGGCGGTTTCACGAAAGTGGGGTTTAGGGCCGCAGCGCGTGACAGAAAACCATTGACCGATAAGCCGGTATAGCTATCCACCAGGCTACAGCGGTTCATATTCACAAGCAGATGAAAATGCCTTAAGAAATCGGCGCCCAAGATTGCGTAGCGTACGTCTGCTATCCAAAATAACCGCTGCAGTTTCCTCTTAAGACCGACATAAAGGGTCATAGACTTCTGTCCGTAAGTTGCGATGACCGAAGAATTGATCGACACTTGTAAAGGAGTTGACTTCTCGCGAAGACGCCGGTCAGTTTCGGACGCTGGAATTCTGCTGACTTCTGCTCCAGTGTTCACCAGCAAGCGCAGACCTGTGGTTCTGTCGGTGATGTGGAAGAGGCGGCGTGATGCTTGGCCTTGATCACCCGCCGCTGTTATTGACGATCGGCCGGAGCGTTTTCCATGCGCCATGAGCAAGGTGGCACACATCTGCGAGCCACGGCACGAAAACGCCGGTGAAAGTACCATGTGTTCTGCGGTGAAAAGCAGTGCTCGGGCTGGTGAAGGGGCCGCTTTGCGGAGCAGCCCACGTGAGAGATCGTCGATGAGGACGAGGCTGGTCATTTAAGTTGCGAATGCTCAGCAATTGCAGACGCAAGTTGACGAGTATAGCTGCGAGATTTTCACCGTTTCTCGAAGAGAATCTGCTTCGAAATCAGAAAGGTGTGAACAGCGTCTATGACTGCCGGAGCAACGTCCATTATTTCATCGGCCATTTCTGCCAGCTCCGACAGCGGCTTATCCTGAGCTGGGAATAAAGCCATTTTCATGGTAGGTGGAAGACGCTGTAGAAACAGCTCTTGTAGTATGGATGTTTCCGAGCCGTCCGGATGGTCCCCAAGCAGGTGCTGCCGGTGACGTAGAAACTGTGTGGCACGGCGGTCCCCGAGCTCTTCGTTGCACAGAAGTTGCTGGATGCGCTGATGCTTAGGCGGAACGAGTCGGGGAAGAAGAGCCTGTTTGACTGTCGTATATGAAGGGTCACCAGGCGGGCCCACGATGATGTCGCGTATTTCGGCCATTGCCTGAGGCGGCAACGCTTCAACGAGGAGTTCATGCTTGCGAACTTCTGACGTGATGCGATGAGTGCGGAACTTATTCTCGACTTGAATGAACCATAAGGAGGAATCGGCAAGCCACAGCTGTGGTAGCGTCATGGTAGTATACCTCCAACAACACGCGAAGAGGGTACATGGCCGGGTGCAGTGGCAGCGGTACCAGGGCTGAGGCTGTCGAGATGCTCACGCTGCTCCATGGAAGGTCGCGTTCGTAGTCCGGGTTACTAATAATATAGCACTCTGAAACGCGGTTCCGAAAACACAGCATGGTTTATTAATGCATCTCCGCCATTGTTCCAAATACTTCTTTTTTTTCTCAGCATACTACCCACTACTAGCTTATTTTTCAAGTGTGTCGTGCCAGAAGAAGAAGAAAAGTATGCCAAACTTGTTTTCCCTTTTCTTCGTCAGAGAATCCTTGGCGTCTTCACATCCGCATTCTGCACTACGCTTGTTCACGCTTGTTCACGCATTCTGCACTACGCTTGTTCACAAATGGCATGACCTAAAACTCGAAAGGCCCTCTGGTATGATAAAGGCAGTCTTCTGTCGACCTCTCTCGTCGACCTCAATTTGCCAACAGCCGGTCTTGAGGTCCACCGACGAAAATTACTTCACGTTGTGCAGATGATCAAGAGCATCGTCTATACATGGAAGAGGGTACACGTCCTTTTTGGTCATTTTGTTCAGGCGGTGGTAATCAACGCAAAAAAGAGGGTCCCATCCTTCTTCTTCACTAAGACCACGGGTGATGCCCACGGGCTATTGGACGGCTGAAGGATGTCATCTTGTAGCATTTCGTCGACTTGTTTCTTCACGGCCTCGCGTTAGCGCGTTGAAACTTGGTACCAGCTCTGCCGAACTGGTCGAGCACTTTCTTCTAATATAATGTGATGTTTCGTGACGGGGATTTTACGCATTCTGGAGGATGACGAGAAGGAGTCCTTGAATTGTAGAAGCAGGGTTTGAGCTGGTCTTGCTCAGACCACGTGAGTGTCGGGTTGACATCGAAATCTGGTTGAGGCCAACGATTCGTAGAAGGACCTTCAACAGCATGGAGGAGGGTGAAAGCGTTGCGGGCGTTCATAAATTCATCGATGTAGGCGAACATCGTACCAATGCTGAAATGCCTATATTCATGGCTGAAGTTTGTCAGCAATACCTTTGCTTGGCCTCCACGCAGCTCAGCTACGCCTCTTGCAACGCAAATCTGACCGTTTAGAAGTGGGTGCTGATTGCCCTCGATGACGCCTTTAATGTTTGTGTGTTATTTGGAACCGACAAAAATGATTACGCTGGAGGAAGGTGGAACGGTGACCTGCTCCTATATCACATTTAAAAAATGGGTGGGGTGCGTCACGAGGGGCGGCAGTGCTTCTTCTGAGGTTAGTGTGATTGACTGAGGCCTCATGTTATAGCAGCCCCGTGGTCACAAAGGAAGTGTATTCCAAGTATCACATCTCTGGAGCACTCTTGTAGGATTACAAAGCTTGCAGGGTAAGTCCGCCTACTGATGATGACTCTTGCTGTGCATAGGCCAGTGGGCGTTGTGAGGTGGCCTCCAGTGGTTTAAATTTCGGGGCCTCCCCATGCAGTCAGGACTTTCTTCAACTTTGTGCCGAACGTCCCACTGATGACAGAATAGTCGGCTCCGGTGCCGACGAGAGCTGTGACGCTGTGGACGTTGATGAAAACGTCGATGTTCCGATGATGTTTATTCGAACAGAGAAATCGCAACGAGGTCATGACGTAAAATAGGTGTACGGCAAGTCTGGCAAAGGCGGCACAGGTTCTCGCGCAAGCAGATCACGGGGTCTTTCGTTCACTTCCGAAGGCACGTACGCGTTATTGCGTATGCTCCACTACAATTATCTGGGGTGAAAAGTAGCTATCCTGGCGACTTAGAGAGTAAGTAGAATGAGGGGGTCGTAGTAGGGCTTGCGATGGTCGATATGTGCGGTCTCGCGTTCTTGACGGCGCAAATGTGGCGATTGTGTTAGAGGCTCTATGAAGTAATTCACCGGCGAGGTCGCGTCAATGACACGGTATGGACCATGGTATCGGGCCAGAAGATTAGAAGAAAGACCAGGACCGTGCGGGGGCACTTAAAGCCACACAAGAAAGCTAGTACTAAACGTAGGAGCTGTGTTATGAACGTCGTCATGTCGGGTCTTTTGGAGAGCTTGAGCCTCACTTGTCAGAGCCAACTGTCAGAGTCACTTGTCAGAGCCAACTGACGACAGTATTCAGCGTATTTGACGACTTTCGAAATCGGGGAGCACTCAGATGCATCAGGGCGGTACGGGAGTATAGTGCCGAGTGGGTGGGAAGGTTCGCGGCCGTACAACAGAAAGAACGGGGAAAACACGGTAGTCGCTTGCGTCGCGGTGTTGTAAGCTAAGTTACCAAAGGGTAATACAGCGTCCCAGTTAGTGTGGTCAGAGGAGGTGTACATCCTCAGCATGTCGCCAAGTATGCGGTTGAACCGTTCAGTGAGGTCTGTGGATGGTATGCGGTAGGTTTCTGGTGGATAATTTTGCATTCAGTGAGAATAGCTTGGATGACCTCCGACAGGAACACTCGACCCCTATCACTGAGTAATTCCCGTGGAGCACCATGGCGGAGGAAGAAGCTGCGCAGATTAAGGAGTGCAACTTCGTAGGTGGTCGCTGCCGGTAGAGCTGCAGTCTCAGCGTAGCGTGTCAGATGATCGACGCCGACAATAATCCACCGCTTTCCAGAGCCACTAAATGGGAGGGGGCCATACAGGTTGATACCCACGCGGTCGAATGGGCGAGCCGGGCACGGGAGCGGCTGTAACATGCCAGTAAGGTGCCTCGGAGGTGTCTTGTTCTGTTGGCAAGTGGTGCCACACTGAACGTATTTCTGCACAAAGCGATACATTCCTCGCCAGTAATATCGTTGGCGCAGCCTTTCGTAAGTTTTCAGGACACCTGCGTGAGCACTTTGGGGATCTGGATGGAAATTCGTGCTGATGTCAGAACGCAAAGAAGTTGGAACAGCAAGGAGCCACTTCCGACCACCACGCATGTAATTGCGGTGGTACATAATGTTGTCTTGCAGGGAAAAGTGGGCTGCTTGCCGCCGCAGCGCTCTCGTGGAAGGGACAGCAGACTGATCGGTAAGGTAGTCGGGTAACAATGCAAGGTATGGTTCTTTACGCTGCTCCAAAAGCATGTCAGTGGTGTCGAGTGGTGACAAGGTGGTAAAAAATGGGGGACAGAGAACCAACATCTGGTGTTAATTGCGATCGCGAAAGTTCATCGGCATCCACATGCTTGCGACCGGACCGATATACGACACGGATGTCGTACTCCTGCAATCGAAGCGCCCAACGCTTCAGGTGTCCGGACGGGTCTTTCAAGGTGAACCAGTTGGCGATGGTGGTTTCGCGATTGGTAAACCATAGCTTAGCGACGTCAACCAAGGGAAAGATAACATATCCGAGCTTAGTGTCGTCGTTCCACTTGTTGCTAGCACTTACGTGTTCGTACGAGGCGAGCCAGTCTTCGACGTCTTGCTCACCACTGCCGCTGAAGATTGGTGGGTTCCACTGACGGGTAGCGCCGGCGCAGGTCGACGAGGCAGCCGATGGTGCTGGCTGTGCTGGGATGGGCTGGTTGGTACACTGCGTCAGTCATGTTGTACGGTGGTCTTTCGGCCAACTTGCGAGAGCGGAGCTCCAGGTCTGCTTAGAGATCTCGGGAGCCTCCACCAAATGTGATGATGTTTATTCGAACAGAGAAGTGGCAACGAGCTCGCGACGGAAAATGGGCGTACGCCAAGTCTGGCAAAGGCGACACAAATTCTCGCGCACTCAGAGCACGGGGTTTTTCGTTCTCTTCCGAAGGCGCATACGCGTTGGTGCGTATGCTACACTACAATGTCACTATTTCGTCGCCTGGTGTTGTGGTTGGGTCATGGCATCGGGTCATGGCTGCGTCGGCTTGTTCGGCTGCATTCATGTTGCGTCGTCAGGTCATCTACGGTGCATGAGGTTTCGTCATCAGGGCTCTGCCTAGTTCGCATCGTGTTTGGAAAGTTGCGCCGTGGCGTCATCGTTGGAGGATCTTTGGTAGTTCATCGCACAGCAGGGGTTGCTGCCCTTAGTTTTCCGAGTAAGGGCTCGGCGATCGGCCCCGAGCAGGGCCGGTGTACTGCCCGCGGTGCGGTAAGACGTAGAGGCCTGGCGACGGCTAACGATAAGGTGGTCGGAATGTCTACTGCGCTCCCGCGACGTAGTCGGCGAAGTCATGTGGTCGTTCACCACGTTTTGTACACGGCGGGTTGATTTCCAAGCCCCGTAGACCCATCTGTCGATACTAGCAATGGCGGTAGGTATTCCCGACCTCGCCGCAGTGGTAGCAGAGCGGGCGGTTGTGAGGTGCACGCCAAACGTCGGTTTTCTTCGGCGCGCTGTGCTGTACCGCTGGCGAACGGTAGGACGTCGGTGGTGGTGGCGGTGGCACTGGCCTCTGGCGATGGAAGTGCGACGGGGAGATGCCTTGGCGTGGGCGTGGAGTGGGGGCGTGACGGCGGGCTGCACCAGCATTGCCCATGGCTTCGAGTTGCGGCTGTGCTGACTCAGGCATGCCCAGCGATTGCTGAATTTCTTCTCTGACGATGTCTGCCATTGAAGAAACTTGAGGCTGGCACGATGGGAACATTCGGCTAAGTTCTTTGCGCACTACGGATCTTATGGTTTTACGCAGGTTGTCGGAGCAGAGTGGCTGAATCTCTGCACAGCCTGGCATCGAGCGGTGGTTGAACTGTCGTGTGCGCATTTCAAGGGTCTTTTCTATAGCCGTTGCTTCCAAGACCAATTGTTGGACGCTCTTTGGAGGTTTTTGCATCAGTCCCCCAAAAAGCTCTTGCTTAACTCCTCGCATGAGACGGTGGACTTTCTGTCCTCAGGTATTTCGTGGTCGGCGTCACAGAAGGGTTTGGTCATCGATTCTGTGAAGAGCACCACGTTCTCGTTTGGGAGCTGTATGCGGCTTTCTAGGAGGGCTTCAGCCTTCTGCTTGCGCGCCACACTTGTAAAAGTAGCAAGAAACCTGGCCAGAAAAACGTTCCACGTTGTGAGGTTTCGCTCTTCATTCTCGAACCAGGTCCGAGCAGCATCTTTCAAAGCAAAATATACATGCTGAAGCTTGTCGTCATCGGTGCAGTCGTTGAAGACGGCTACTCGGTCGAACATTTCAAGCCAGCTTTCAGGGTCCTCGAGGGGTGAACCACGGAAAGTTGGTGGTTTCTTGGGTGCCCGGAGTGAAAGTGGTGTAGGTGGCACAGGCGCAGTCATTGTCACCGAGGTCAACGTCAGCAGCTTGGTCTTCGGAGTCTTGTCAGGTAGAAGGCCATACTCTGGTAGCAGGCCTTGTTGTCTGCGGCTAACTCGCTGCTCGTGGCTGGCGCCGGAGTCTTCTCTGTGACGTGGGCTTGGCTCACGTCTTGAAGGCAGTGTCCGGTATATGAAAGCAGCACCTCCACCAGATGCCATGGAGTCGTGACGAGTACGAAGGGAGCAGACTATAGATCGAAGATGAAACTACTATCTCGGGCTAAAAATTTGGCCAACAAACAAAAACTAGGCTTACTGCAATACACACTGGCACCGATAGCGGCAAACAGAGCGTCAGTTTTCGATCAACTCACCAGCGATGAAGCGTGTTGGCATTTATACACTTGCAATCAAACATTCTAGCGTTATCGCTAGCAGCGTCGTTGTTTCCAGAATAATCTGAAAGATTCGCGAAGTGGGCGTATTCTTAACAAAACGATCTGCTACAGCCTCGAAGCTTCTCTAACAGCGTAAACATGGTTTGCGCTGCACAAAGTTTAACATTGCAATAAAAAAGCTTGAAGTAAGGTACGCGGCAATATGCGCGGAGTTGATGACGATGAGTGGGGCGAAGCGTCTGTCTATCTGATGCGTGCTCTAGTGTGAAAGGAGCGGATGGATGGACAAACAGAAGACAGACCGACCAACAAAAACAGAGATAGACGGACGGAAGGAGCGACAGGGAGACGTAGAGACAGACAGATGGACGGATGGACGCATGGTCGATTGCTTCGCCCCACCCATCATCAATCTCTCCGTTGAATAGCTCTGAGTTTTTGTTTCTTCTAGTTCTTGCTTTGCAATATATTTGTTTGTGTTTTAAACGTCACATGCGTGATGAAAATACCTCAGTGGAGCCGTTGTAGACCCCGAACATAGAATATTTTGAGTTAACAAAACTCAAGTTAAAATCCGATCCCATGGTCAAAATACAAATCGCTAAATGTGTTCAATCTTGGAAACAGTTGAAGAATAAAGTAACCATCGCTTACGTGAAGTCGCGCTAAACTGGGTAACAGCAACAGAACTAGTGGGCACCTAGCCGGTCCTGGCTTGGCAAGGCTTTCAGCCCTCTCACCTCAATCGTTCCCACGCCTTCTCATTGAAGTTGGATGTTTATTGTAACATCCTGAAAGTACAAGTAATATGGTTAAGAGGTGTTACAGTAGGATTTCCCTATAATTATATAGTACGAGCTCATGACTAATCTTGCTGTCTTTTTCTCTTTTGTCTCTGTTGAATCCAATTCCTTTAGCTCTCTCTCTTTCTACGAGTATTTACCGCTTTCTTTTTTCTCTTTTGCGTCTCTATCTCTATCTTCATTTTTCTTCATATGCTATGATTTACTTAGCTTTTTTTCTCGCTCACCCTCACATCTCTCTTCCTCAAGCTCACTTCTATTTTGAACCATCTTGCTACACACTACGCATGCTTATGCTATGCTCTACTAGCTATCAAGGTTTGTTGAGGTGGTAAGAACAAATGAATGTGTTCTTTCATGGTTTGAAAGGGTAGTTCTGCTACCTAAAAGGAAATTCGAAGCCGTGATGTCCATCAGCCGTGCTTGACAGCCGCAGTAGCGCTTGTTCTGTTATGTTTTTGTATTGTAATATATTTATGTTCTCTCCTTGCGTGTGAACTCCGACTGGAAATAAAAAAGAAAAATTACCTGGACGTTTGAATGATCACGACGCTCAGATTTGGATCATTAGTGCGTGGGTTGAAATGCCGCCTTGTGCAGGAATTTTCAGCAGGCTTTGCTTTTATGCATTTCTTTTTTCCCCGTGCTTCTTCTCTGACGCATCAGACTTATCTCATCCCACGGCGGAGAAATCCGTACTTGTGTCTTGGAAGCGAAGCAGCCGTGGACGAACGTGAGAATGAAAAAGTGTGTGGAGGTTTCTGAAGAGGATGAATTTGAAGATGGTAGTATTTCTTTGGATAACTCAACGTAAATATTTTTGTTCTGTGCCTGTCTATCGACTGAAATGGCCCAAGTTCAACCACAGTCGCAGCGTCGACAACTTTGGAACCGGTTTCTGCGTTCATACTTGCTCGATTGCCGATTGAAAAGCAAATACTGCGCATATATGACACAGAATATTGGGATGAGGTCGTGACGTCAACAAAGGAAGCAGACTGTATTTCGAAAATAAAACTGTATTTGGCTGAACGTGTCGCTCATCTGTCGCATCACAACTGTCGGCAACTATCGGCAACTGTCGCTCGTCTGCAGATTTTGATGCGCAGGTGGACGAGTTGACGACTTCGGCGCGCTGGAGGTAGACCGGGACGTCGATGTTATCTTCGTCAGCGACGTCTGGCAGCGTGGCGTCGTGTGTCATTGCCGGGTTTCTTCCGGATATCAACTTGTATGGTGACAACAGCGTCGTCTCCTGCACTGACTGCGTTTTAGGCGAAGGTCACATACGAAAGGACGGCGTCTCACGTTTTGTGTCCGACATCGACGTAGATGACCCACATGTCGGCGGTGGTCTTGTTTAGCTGGTCGGTGAGGCCAGTCGTCTGTGGGTGGTACGCTGTCATTCAATGGTGGCCTGTCTGGCTGTGTGCCAAGATCGTCTCGGTAAAGTCAGCAGTAAATCCGTACCTCTGTTGCTGATGAAGACCTGCGGGGTACCATAACGTACGGCGATGTCCTCGACAAAGAATTTTGCAACCTCAGTGGCACTGCATTTGGGCAGCGCCCTTGTCTTGGCGTAGAGGATGAGGTAGTCGGTAGCTACGACGATTCATTTGCTTCTGGAAGGTCCGTGCTCATTTTCTGAAAGGCCGGGGAGGTGACTCGATGAGCAGCAGAAGTCCAGCTGGCCTAGGTGATGATGTCTTATGTCGCTAGCAGTCTCAGGAGGTTTTTACGTAGTGGTGAGACCAGTATTACTTTTCCGGTATCCTCGCTAGCGTATGGCAAAATTGAAGGTGTCCTGCCGTGGCGTCATCATCCAGCATCCAGAACGTTTGAACGTAAAGTAAGTTGTACTACGAAGAGGTAGTTGCCCAATAAGGCAAGAAGTTTTTCTTTACGAGGATGCCGTTACGCAGGAAAAATGACGCCAGTCCTTGCTTGAACACGTTTGTAACAACGGCAGCTTTGCCCTCAAGGTATTTCGAGGGGCCCTTGAGTTCAGGGTTGCTCGCTTAGTTCAGCGAAGACATCGAAGCCTAAGGTTCCCAAGAAGTAGTCACTGTACTCATCCTGCCGTGTAGTGGTTGCCGGGGGCGCGGTATAAGCAGTCGGCGTCAGATTGCTTTTGTCCGGACTTGTAAATGATGGTAACGTCAAATTCTTGAAGTACATAATGCGAGACGACCTGAAGCATCCTTCAAGTTTTCTAGCCAGCACAAGGCGTAGCAGTCGCTCACAACTTTGAAGTGCCTTCCATAGGGGTAGGGGCGAAGCTCTCACGTTGCTCAGATGACAGCAAGGCACTCTTTCTGTCGTGTAACTATTGCCTTCTGCAATCTATAGTGACCGGATAGCATACCTGATAACCCTTTCTTTTTTTCAGTAGTCTGCACAGGAATGGCACCGAGGCATGTGCTGCTTGTGTGGGCGTGGCTTTTGTTTCGGCGTCTTCGTCACAATGTGCAAAAAGCCGGGGTGTCTTCTGGCTGCAGGGGCCATTTCAGTTTCTAAAATGTTTAATTTGTGCTGTTTCTCACTTGAACTCGACGTAGGTCTTCGTGAGCTGCCTTAGTGGCTCGGCGATCTGTGAAAACTTTTTCGACGAAGCGTCTGTAATGGGCGCGAAAGCCAAGAAATTCGCACACGGCCTTTTTGTCTGTGTTTCACAATAAAACTGCGATGGTAGCTGTTTTCTGCTGGTCTGGGCGCACTGTAGTCTTGCTGATCTTGTGACCCAAAAACGTGTGCTCCTTGTACGCTAAGCGCTATTTCTCTGTCTCGAGAGTCAGTCCAGAGCTCCTCATTGTTGAAGTACAGATTTAAAGCGCTGGAGCACACAACAACATCATTTGAGTAAACGAGACAAGTCGATACTTCAAGCCAGCCAGGACTGTATCCATGAGCCGTGGAAAACTCTCACGTGCCGAGCAAAGACCAAAGAGCCTGACCTTGAAAACAGGTCGTTCCGTACGCGTTACTTACGCGTTATGAAGGTAGTGTTTTTTTTCTCAGCCTCTCTCGTCTACTTAGATTCACCAATAGCTGATCTTGAGGTTCATCGAAGAAAATTACCTCACACTGTGAACTCAATTTTTGACATGCCTATTCATGGGTGCGGGTACGCATCCTTCTTCTTGATTTTGTTCAGGCGGTAATAGTCGACGTAGAAGCGTATAGACCGTCCTTCTTTTTCCCTAACACCACCGGTGACACTTATGAACTCTTTGAAGGCTTGATGACACCATCGTGTAGTATTTCGTCGACTTGTTTCTTTATGGCCTCTCGTTGTCGCGTCAAAACATTATGCGGGCTCTAACAGAGTGGCCTGGCACTATTGTCTGTTACGATTCGGAGTTTCGTGATGGGTCACACGATGATGTTTCGCGACAAAGGCACGTGGGAGGTATGTCGTTTGTGGTGGTGGTGGCAGTAGCTGACGAGGAAAATGCGACGGCTCTGCCTCTTGGCGTGGACGTGAGGGTGGAGCGTAGAGTCAGGCAGTAGCAGCTAGGCCATGGTTTGGGGTGACGGCTGCACTGAGTCAGGGATTCTCAGCCATTGCTGAATTTTTTGTCTGAAAATGTCTGCAGTTGATGAATTTAGAGGCTGGTGCGACGGGAGCATTCGGCAAAGTTCTTCTTGCTCAACGACTCCTATGGTTTATGGTTCTATGTAGATCGTAAGGGCAGAGTGGCTGGATTTCTGCACAGCCCGATGTCAAGCAGCGGTTGAATTGTCGTGTGCGCATACTAAGCATCCTTTTGATAGTTGTCGTTTCTGAGACAAATTTTTAAACGCTTCTAGGAGAGCTTCACATGAGTGCCGCAAAAAACTCCTGCCTAACTCATCGCATGAAAAGGCGGAATTTCTCGCTCTCAGGTAATTTCGGGTAGGCGTAATGGAAGATATTTGTCATCGCTTCCATGAAGAGCACCCCGTTTTCGTTTTGCAGCTGCATGCGAGTTTCTAGGATATCTTCAGCCTTCTCCTTGCATACCACACTTTCAATATTGGCAAAAAACCTGGCCCGAAAAACGTCCCACGTTTTGAAGTTTCACTTTTGATTGTCAAAGCAGGTTCAAGGGGCATCTTCTTAAGAGAAATAAACATGCGGAAGCTTGTAGTCATTGCTCCAGTTGTAGGCGACGACACGGTTGCATACCTCAAGTCAGGTTTCTGGGTCTTCGAGGGATGAACCGCGGAAAGTTAGCGGCTCTCTAGGTCGACGGAGCAGGATGGGTGCAGACGGAGCAGGGTCTGTCACTATGGCTGCGATTTTGATGAGCGCCTTGGTCCGTCTGCTTTTCTGGTGTAGAGGCCTAAACTCAGGTGGTATACCTTGCTGCCCGTGGCTTTTTCACTGCTCGGGGTTGTCAGTGATGTCTTCACGACTGGCGCCGGGTTCACGCCTTAATGGGGGCGTCCGGTACATCAAAGTAGTAGCACCTTCACGAGATGTTATGGGGTCGTGACGTAGACGAAGGAAGTAGACTGTAGTTCGAAAATCAAACTGTTGATTAAGCCCAACTTGTGGCCGTGGGATGAGTAAAGTGCATGTATATAATGCGCTTCTTGGAAAAGTGACCAACAGGAGAATAATAAAGAACGCACGTGAACAGCGGCTGAAGCATAAGACGACGACGATCAACATGGTTGTGAAGGCACGAGGTCAAAGTGTCAATGTGAAAATAGACCAATTAAAAAGAACACGAAGTTTTACCCGAACTAATCAGGAGCGAACAAGTGTGCCCGAGATATCGAGATCTGTGCCGCAGAAGAGCAGGGGAGTTCGAAGAGGACGTGGCGAGAGGAAGGTTGTCACTGGACCGGGCGCTGTAGATGGTCGTCGGGTTTCGGACCCGAGCCCCCGAGACTTAAAACTGACCGGGGCCGGTCTGTTACACATTCCCACTCGAGTGGATTGTAGCCATCTGGTGCTAAACTCAAGCCAGGGCCTGCGGAATTCAGTTCCTACAAGCAAGCAGCAACAGCACTCGGGCTTCACGCCAGAACTGTACAGCCAGCTGTCAGGCAAGATTGCCCTGATTTCTCGACACGTTACCCACCAGCCAGCGTTTTTTTTTCGCCGAAACCAGCTAACCGCAGTCAACTCCACGAGTCAAACATTTGTATTCGGTGAGACCGAACATTCTTCACCACTCTGCTGCTCACCCGTGTTCGAACCTAATAGCTTAGGTTAGTTATTTGACTTGTAATTTGGTTGTCCTTCTGAGTGTATTACTGAGAAACATGAACCTTTTATCGTGTGCTTCAGTTTTGGGGGCTGTCGTCTTTCTACCTTTCAATTAAACGTTTTGTATGGAGTTTGTGAAATCAAGCAGCTTTGTCATTCTTTAAATGGACACTAAAGGCTACTAAGTCGACGTTGCTTGTAGAATAGCGGTCCAAAACCTGGCATTGTTACTTTTGTTCCAGGGCAGGACTGATTTTGAAATGAAATCGCGTTTCAGTAGTCTTAATCGGGTTAGTGCACTTGAAATTACCCACCTCAAAACGTGCACAGTCTAACAACCCTGTTGCCGTGGACAACATTGCCCGGCTGTACTGCGCGGCCGCTGATGCTCATAGCAGCAGAACGAAAGCAGCGAAGCCACAGCAGCAACAACGGTTACTGAAGTTTCCTTGCGTTGCCTCTGATATGGCAGACGTATTTTGGTTCAGATGGGCCCCGCTAAATGGCACAGCTTGTCCAGTTTAGCTATACGAAAATTGAATTTTTCAACCCCACGTGCCATTCCTCACAGTAACTTCCAAAAAATCGTTTTCTCATCCAATAAACAGAAAGCACAACCAGCATTTTATTGAGCCTCTTGATACACAGAAGCTTTTATATTTAGAGCAGCTTGATCGATTACTAGTGATTCATTCTAAGTGATTCGTATGACGTTATCGGGATTGTTTTGAGAAGGCCCTACGGTGGCGTATGTATTCTTGTAAAGGGAATGTACCTCAATTTCTCGGAAATAGAGCTCTGCTGCAGGGGTGGCGCCAGGATGTTTTTACTGGGGGGGCAACCACGAAAAGTGAGTTCCTCCGGGGGGGGGGGGCAAGCTAGCTCTGCTCCTACTAGGTTTTCAATATATGCTTCCGGGCACTTGGGTGGGCATAGGGGGGGCAGGCGAGAATTTTGGGAGGGCTCCAGCCCACCCTTGCCCCCCCTGGCGCGCCCCTGCTCTGCTGTTCAAAATATTGTCGTTTTAGATGCTTTCATACATTGAGCTTTCACGCTGACGTAAATTGTTATTCTACTTTAGCGTCCCTTTAAGGCTCTCACTGGCTCAAACCTGGAAAGCTCTTACTAACATAAAAAGAACCTGCATAACAGATTGGTATCCGCAGTAACAGGACAAAGCCCTTTGTTTTTCAAGTAGATTTTTGGATACGGTGAAATGATGACGAGCACGCGGGAGGTATTGGAGGTGGCAGGAAGCATGGACCTCAGGGGAGCGGAGTTTACAATAAGTACGAGAAGCTGATGGAGCGAGAGCGTTAGGAACGGGCTGCAGAGCGAAATAGAAAGGAGGCAAAGCTTTAATTGGAGCCTAATTAGGGTTAGGAAAGACCAGCTGGAGCGCGAGACATGCGAAGAAAAGGAACCGCTAGAGCCTGAAGCAGGTGAAAAGAGGCACCAGCTGGATTTAAAATGTGAGAACTTGAACGGAGATTTCAACTCGCTAAGAGCAAAAAGTTGCCCCCACCGCCCTGAAGGAAATCGTGAGGAAATGCCAGCGCATTTCTTGCACCGAGAGTACAAGGCGCAGTATCTTTATTGGCGTAAATAAATAAAGAGACCAAGATTTCTACCTTAACTCTCTGTTTACACATTCATAAGCCAGTGATTAGTCGAGAGTGATGCGCACGGTTTTCTCCGCTTATATATACGTACCAGTGAGCCGACGTTAGAGTGAAGCGCAGGGAGAGGAAAGAGCGAACGGCGAGCCAAGGAACGGCGAAGCACTTCACCTATTATCTCGTGCACTTTCTCCACACACGCGGAAGCTGCGCTGAGCTCCCGCGATGCAAGAGCTTTCACACGCCAGAGTGCGCTCCTCCTCTCCACTAATACGAAGGCATAGACACGTTACGTACTGCGTGTGTAGATGAAGAGAAAACGGCTGAGCATTCGATAATGTTCTGTACAGGGCTCCACTCTCTAGTCCAGATATTGGCACAGAGTTTTTCAAAGAATTGTGGGTTAGGGACAGTAAAGGCAAAATAGACTTGAAGCGGGTAGGAATAACCAGGAGGAAGCTCACTGATTCGTGGCTACAATCAAGGCGCGTGTGAAATTCCATCCTTCAAAACATGTGATAGTACTTAACTTTATGGCTAGGTGGCATGAGCCGCCGCCCTATCTAAAGGGCACAGCCGGATAAATCCATCCATCTACCCATCCGCTTTCAGCTACTCCGCCCACACCTCATGCTCCGGTTGCTAGGAGTGAGAATAAGGGCGCGCTTTTACAGCTGTTGCTATGGCAGAGGGAGTTAAAGTGGAGAAGTCACACCTGCAGGTGCACAAACTCCGAGAGATGCTCGACATGTCCCGACTAAAAAATTCATTCGGATTTAAATGCCACAGTCGGAGATGTTGAAGTGTAAGCTGTTTGCTCCGGTAGCAGTGTTAGCTGGAGCGAATGAAATTCTTACAATGTTAGCCTTGAGCCTCACGACAGCCTTGCTTCAGAGCGAGGAGACCACATGAAGGAAGGCAGAGAAGTTGGCAGCCAAGAAATCAAGACTCTTGCGCTCGTTGAAGTGACAGACATCTCCCAAGCTTGGAATTTGATAGTTCCGTCTGCAGTGACTGGTGCCTTCAAACCCGTGAAGGGCCAGGTACATGTAATAAGGATGTAGGATTACCTGTGAATAGCTCTTTTGAAGGAGCGCCGAGAGGTAACTGGTGCGATGACGGCGGCTGGCGTGACGTAGAATCGATTTTGAATGGCTCGATCTTAAGAGTATGAAAAATCGTCTGCGATAATGGCAGTATTGGCCGTAATGAAATCTGAGAGTTAGTGACCACCGATGCTTGTGTACCGACGGACGCGGTATCTGATGACATGCGTATGGTGGAGTATCCTGCAAGCAAGCCTCCGAAAACAGAAACAGAATAACGTCTCCGGTTAGTGCCGAAGCGAGTTTTCCGGCAAAACTGGAACGGTGTGCATAAACAATATTCAAATAACAGAAAACAGAGTTCCAATGTGCTGTAGGCCTGTGTGCTCAGATTTTGTGCATGCACGTGAAAAACTCGAAAAGCGTATGACGCAGGGCTAGTTGGTAAGACAGAAAAAGAAAACTGCACTAAAACGAGACACGAGAATGAAGCGACAGGACGATCACAACCTGCGAACTGCAATCGTTCTGTCCACTTCGCTTTCGTGTGTCATTTAGAGCACTTATGATTTTCCTAAACGTGCAAGAACGCCGGGTGGTCGAAATTTCCGGAGCCCGCCACGATGGCGTCTCTAATAATATTATAGTGGTTTTGAGACATTAAACTCCCCATATCAATTAATCGATAAAGAGTTTCAATGAACGTAAGCTCTATGTGATAATGAAGAAATTCTAGACGACCCATAGAGACGGGTTGAATGTTTCGATGAAAAAACATGAAAAATTGGCAGATTCCACTTGGAGTGGCAATCGATGATATGCGAAGCACGAAAGAGACAGCTTGATATGTCACTTTAAAATCAGCACAACGTTACGAGGTAGAGGTAAATAATGCCGTACATTACTTCCGTGTCATGATTATCAAGTTCGGATGTGTCGTTTACCTTCGTCATCTATTCACTTCACGTTATACCAAATTTAGTATATGTGAAGCAAGCGAAACCCTCGCGAGCACGCTACGAGCGTGCTGTGTTGTGATGTTCTTACATAACACGCATGTCACGATTATCTTGTTTGCACCAGTCATATATTTCGTCATTCATTGCCGTCACGTAACACTAAATTTGGCATATGCTGAGCTATGAAAACGGCCGCGAGCGCATCATGAAGGACCCAATATACTCCAATGGAGCGCTGACGTGCGCGCACGCTGGGCGCAGCGACGCTACGTTAGCAAACCACGAGTACTCTATAGTCTGACGCCAGGCGTGACCAGCGTTTGTCGGCGCGGCCCGACGGCAACCGGCGCGAAATGTGACATGCTGCATTTCGTGCCGATGTGTTACCCAGACAACAGTGCGTCTCCCTATTTTGGTGACGGAGGGACGCCGCACGCGCTAAAACACGCATGCGTCAAAGCAACGCAGCACGGAGCGCGCATGCGAGTATAAGGCAGGAACGGCACCTGGAATGGGAACGCCGGCGAGCACGCGCACCGCGTCATGTCGAAATGTATTGGCGCCTTGACTGTGTATCATGTTCATGTTCTTACTTGACACACATCTCATGATTTTCATGTTTGCACCAGTCACATACCTTCGTCTTTTGTTGACGTCACGTAATACCAAATTTGGTATATGTGAAGCTAGCAAAACGGCCGCGACGCATCTTGAGTGTGGCATGTAGTGTTATTGTTACATCACACGCATGTCGTGATTATCCTGTTTGGATGTGCTATTTACATATGTCGTCCGTTCGCGTTGCGTAATACCGAGTTTGGTACATGTGAAGCTAGTGAAATGGCCACGAGCGAATCATGAGCGTAGCATGTAGTCATATTGTTACATGACACGCATCTCATGTTTATCATGTTTGCACCAGTATCAAACCTTCGTCATCCTCTCACGTCCTGTGATAGCAAATTTAATTTAAGTGAAGCTAGCGAAACGGCCGCCAGCGCATCATGAGCATGGCGTGTATCATGTTCTTACATAACACGCATCTCATAATTATCATGTTTGCACCGGTCACATACCTTCGTCATCCATTCACGTATCGTTATACCAAATTTGGTACATGTGATGCTAGCGAAATGGCCGCGAGCGCATCATGAGCGTGGCATGTAGTCATGTTGTTACATGTCACGCATGTCATGATTTTCATGTTCTGGTCTTTCGTTTGTGTTCACTATGCAATTATGTCATTCCATACCAGTTTTGCAACATGTCATGTGAACTAAACCACCGCAAGAGCTGCAAGACCATGCAATGTAAATCATGACATTCATGACATACATGTCATGATTTTCATGTTATAACTAGTCATATTGTAAGAATTCATTAGATACTTCAATGTATGTTCTTCATGCAGCCATGTTATGCCGTACCAAGTTTCGTATCGATACCATTATCGGAACGGCCAGGAGAGCTAAAAGTCGATGGATGGATGGATGGATGGATGGATGGATGGATGGATGGATGGATGGATGGATGGATGGATGGATGGATGGATGGATGGATGGATGGATGGATGGATGGATGGATGGATGGATGGATGGATGGATGGATGGATGGATGGATGGATGGATGGATGGATGGATGGATGGATGGATGGATGGATGGATGGATGGATGGATGGATGGATGGATGGATGGATGGATGGATGGATGGATGGATGGATGGATGGATGGATGGATGGATGGATGGATGGATGGATGGATGGATGGATGGATGGATGGATGGATGGATGGATGGATGGATGGATGGATGGATGGATGGATGGATGGATGGATGGATGGATGGATGGATGGATGGATGGATGGATGGATGGATGGATGGATGGATGGATGGATGGATGGATGGATGGATGGATGGATGGATGGATGGATGGATGGATGGATGGATGGATGGATGGATGGATGGATGGATGGATGGATGGATGGATGGATGGATGGATGGATGGATGGATGGATGGATGGATGGATGGATGGATGGATGGATGGATGGATGGATGGATGGATGGATGGAGTAATACTAAAGACTGTATCAGTTATTGCAACGCGCTGACAATGCGACACCATGCACGAAAAGGTGGCCGCTTCCTACGATTTGCTAATACGACATTGTGGTGCCATCTATCTAATATTATGTCTATGGTGCGGCCATCTCTCTGTAATCAATAAATGACAGCCTTTGAGACTGCGCGTGCACGTCTTGCGCTTGCTATATGGGAGGCCGTCCTTTCGTTTTCTGAGATTACCGCCAGATGGCACTCATGTTTCAGGCAGCGCCTCCAGAATCCCATTCACCAATTTTCTCACGCAAAACGTCAATTAAACGCTTTGTTCGCACTCTCCGTACGAAAGACTGTCGTCGTTCGATTACATTTGCAGTAAACATGCCGATACAAAACGATTTTATGTGCGATACAAAGCCAAGTTTAGGCATAACAGCTCTGCTATGAAAGTGTAGCAGCAAACACTGATTTAAGTTTTTCACAATGAATACTGAGAGACAAGCGGCCGAACTTTTGGGAAACAAAGCGATGTGCTTTTAAACTGAGCATTAAAAGCACACACTTATTGTCGTAAGAACAGCATCAGTAGCCACCACACACATGATACCAATGGAACTGCGTCTTTGCCGAATTTTACCACGATGGTGGTTTCCATACGGCGCCGCGCCTCCTTATTGCGTGAATCCTCGAACTGACGTCATACACGCGTGGTTTGCATTGCTGCTACCGATCGCACGCCAAGCCTAACGTGGTGGCTCACTCTCGCGCGTGCTGATCTCGAAATTGGGGCGCTTTGTACCTTCCGTGCTTGCACCAAAAGTTTCGTTTGAAGTTTTAGTTGGTAAAGTAGTCCTGAGTGTGCCAGTGCGCTCGTTTCGTGTGTCTTTCTTCCTGTTTGAGCAGCGTTCATTGAGTGATGAGCTATGACAGTTGCTTGTTCGCGCTCGTCTTGTGTAAACGCTCATTTCGTGCGTGCTTTCAGCTTGAGGTGTGCGCTGCAGCTTTTCGGCGGCTTGCTATTCTTCGCAAGATTGTAAATTGTCACTGCAGCATTCATTCATTCCTTTTTATGGCGAAAGAATTCTTAATGAATGCTCAGCTACTTCTGCAACGACACGTTTCACTTTAGTGTTTTGCCGATTCCTATAGATAGAGATCAATCATGTTTTTTTTTCTTTACTTGTTTTCTCTTGCAGCCTTGAGTCAACAAAATGAACATGACCCGTGTTTAACGCACTAATTATTTGTGCAATTAAGCAGCCATCTAGCCCAACGACAAGTTCTATTGCTTTGCATTTCTTCAGATTTTCCCACTCAAGTGAACCTGAGCGCCAGGTATTTCGTTGCTAGCACCGATTATTTTTTTGAATTGCGAAATAAATTTATCTGAGTGCGACGTCGTTTATTACTGACGCTAGCCAATCTAATCCAAAGCTAAAGCTTCTCTTGACGAGAGTTTCACGTCATTCAAAATGTTACTATTTCACGTCGACCACACCAGCGCTGCGCTTACTCTCTGTTTACAATGCCAGCCAGATGCGCCCTATTCAGCCGTTGACCACCCTACTCTCTAGCCCTTTCCGGCTCTCGCCCATCGCCTATCCTTCGCGCGTGCTTTGTGGTCATTGCGCAGAGAGCCCATCATTTAGTTCTTAACGACTAAAAAGTGTAGAATGTATTTTTTTGTTCACTTGTGTACTGATCCGTGGGGCGGCATTTAGCACTCCTCATGTTCGCCATGTTGGCGGTCACGCTGGCTGCGTAAAAGATAAAGTGTTCAAACACACGTGTAACGTGAGCAGCACTACCCATCATGCTGCGTCACTTCAAGACCACTCCCCGAACTAAGGTCAACCGACGGTTCTCGTTGTCAAGCGCATGCCTGCCCTGGCATTGAACGAAATGAAAGAAGATGTTGGCCAGGAAACTGAAGATTTTAAATAATTAAGATTATTGTAGTGTTGCACGAAAAGCGCCTTCAATGTGTAGGGAACCACACGTGAGTTCGTGCTACTTTGTGCACGTCCCTTAGTTTCCCAACTATGTCCATATGGGTATCAAACGAAAGAAGATCACGTGTTCTTTGCGATGGCACATGTGTCGAGAACCCCAGGTCACTTAAGTCACGTAACTTCTTGAATGCTATGCCCGTCCATACGTCGGCTTCAACCATATCGACAAGGATAATAAACGAACGGGTTTCGAACCTTTTTTTCGGTATAATACGTGCGTCGTGAACGTCATGCCTTCAGAAGCTTGTAACTTGGCAAAATAATGCAATGGTTTGCTATTTGACAGAACTGATGAAAACAACACACAATTATTTAAAGAAAGAAAAGGAAACACTGCTTCATTATTTTTGCTTCAACGCTTTTGTTCGAAATTTAAAATAAATGAATGTGGCCGCAGGTTCACCCATTCCGTTAACTATATCTGTACTCGCACATTTCTAAATACTGATCCGATGCGTTACCAATGCAGCTATAACAGAGGGTGTTCACTCGTCCACATTGACTGGTATTCAAGGGCACCTAATCTCTAATAGGGTTATCCAGCAACATAAAATACCCTACAAGCACATGTGCTTGCTTTGAGGTGCCCACTTGCCGTGCAGGCAGTGGGCCCTATGGTAATTTCCCCCATTACGGCATTTGTGGCTTCTTTATTTTTGTTTCGGAAGGGCGTCCGTACTACAGGTGGACCAATTTTTCACAGTTCAAATCCCTCAGCATGGAATGAGCTTTTTAGAACATGCTCACTGCGACTGCTAAAAGTCGTATAATAGAACGGCTTTTATGAAAGTGAAACTGGAATGATTACATTGCTGTTTATATGAAAGTGCTCAAATAAGTACTCTCGTTGATATCAATACTTGTTGCTATAGGTTGGCAGACCTGAGTGAGACAAGCTGTTTCACCGAGCTAGGCTGTCCTTAGCATGTTTCCGCAGTGCAGCGCGTTGTCTACAAAAGCAAAAGCAGGCTCGTCCTATGACTCGTAGTCCACGCGTTTCACTTGCTGAATGGAGCGTACAACAGCCTTCGTGAGCATCGTCCGAAGCTGGTGAGGGGCCCTTTCTAGTGTTCAGAGGCAGAAGAGAAACTGACCCTGCGAGAATAAACCCAGTCAATATGAGGTCGAAATACCCTCGTGGACTTTTGGCACTCTGGCCGCCTTCTCCTGTGTGGCCCTTTTCGGACAGGCCAAAAGAAAAGACGACCCAGCAGCGTGTTTATTCCATGGTGGACAAGAAGAAACTATGTCGTGCTTGTATTGTATGGCTATGCTAAGCCATATGTGGCTTTGTACCATCATAAACTAACATCTTTTTTTCGCTGTTTTGTCGTAGACACAGGTCTTGCACAATTTTCTCTGAAAATTTTAATTTCCGTAGTCTTTTGTTTTGCCTATATTTGCAATTTCCGGGGCCTGCAAGCGTGTTTTTCCTTTCTATTTTGGGTGCCTAAAACCAGATTTTAAGGAACTGAAAATCAGGCCTCTGGCCATCGCACATATGGACTGGTGCAAGTTACATGAGGTCACGTGATTTGTATATCCTGACTTGAAGGTCGCAACACATATGTGATCGCGAAAAACTCGCGATCTCCTTTCGTTGGATACCCATATCAGCATAGTTGGAGATCACTCAAGGAGGTGGAGAGATTTGCCCATAGTCATGTAACTCGCTGTTCGTCGATGTCTGACGTGCGCGATGCGCGTACTACTGAAGAGGTGTTTCGATGTCTGGTCATTTAGTATCCATGTCGATGGGATCATGGATCAGGCATGAACGGGTGCAAGATGCGTAAAGTCGCGTGACTTTCCTACGTGCATTACGTTCGCAACACACTTGTCATCGCAAAGCACTCACGGTCTCCTTTCTTTAGATACCCATGTCGACGTAGTTCCAAAATACTCACGAAGGTGGATAATGTTGCACAAAGTCACGTAAAATTGTTTTCTTCGCGGTTCACTTCACACTAAAGGCGCTTTTTGGAATAACATAACGGATCTTGATCTTTATAACGTGAAATTATAGCAACTTGAACGTCCTGGGACTGCTTGGCAAGAGCAGCTTTACCTTCGATCAAATTCACTAGCTTCAGAAAAAAATTACGTGGAGGTTTGATTATATAATTGGCGCTGCTCCTAAATAGTGTGGCACATAAATTAAATTCACTGGCGCTGGGCTCAAAGACCTGGCGTATGGAATAGTTTGAGTGGCAAACCCTGCATTATTGACCTTTAAGCTTTGTGTCGTTAACTGATGTACTTGTGCGCAACATCGTCGAGGCTATGCCAAGCTCGAAAAAAAGCCTTCTGCGTAAGCACGACCATTTATACTCCTCAAGAAGTTTCTGCCTGTTCGCGTGTGATAAACCTTCTTGGAGACACGTCAAAAGACAATTGTGGCGTCAGGCGCGTTGGTTTCACTACTGGCTGCGCGTGGTCCTTTAGAGTCAGTTTCTACAACGACTGGCTATCAGAATTTACGATGGCAGAGGCAGCGTGAGGGTGAACTCACTAAAGCAAGGTGGAAGAAGATTTTTTAAATGAATGTATGTAAGGAGAAGCTGATGCCAATGCGTGGCGCCGGCTACTCCTCTTCTCTTGCACAAAAGTCAACATCGCACATTTTGTAGCAAACACAAAGCTATACATATGTACATAGCACAACACTTACACAATGAGTTCACGTTTTTCCACACTGAGTGACCACACCACACAGAAATGAGTCCACATTGCGTAGAACAGTGTCTGCACCACACAGAGTTTGTAAAAAAACACAAGTAATCATGCCAATTTAAGTGTTCACACAAAAACGTGAAAGTTCAATAAAATGTCTAAGGTGATCTTGTCGCTTAACTACTGACATGTTTTCAGTAAGGTTTTTCCAAAAATATCGTAGCGAGACACGAAAATACTTTTTTCAAACATACCGCGATTAACAATTGTTTTTTGTTTAGTAATTTTGAGCTATTTCTGATTCCTAGAGAACGTGAACGATTGCACAGGCTGCAGTGGCTTGTAGCTTTCCTTTTGGCCATGGACCTAAGATTTTTGCAATTGATGGAGGTCGCTTATCCAAAGAATTGAGTTTTTGATAGAGGTAGCAGTGATAATTGAGTCATCGATAGAGGTAGCAGTGATATATTATTTTCTTGGTTTGCTGCACGTGCAATGTGATCAGCTATGTCGTTTCCCGTGATTCCACAGTGGCTTGGCATTATGCTGTGGTTTCTTTTGCTATCACCTACGTCCTCTGTATTTCATATGCGAGCTCACTAGCTTTGTTTCCCAAGCTGACTCCTTTTAAAGAAACTAATGAGGACTGTGAGTCACTGATAACTACCCATCGAAGTGGACCTGTGAACATATGAAGCGTAAAGCCCAGAGTATTGCATAAAGTTCTGCCGTTGTGAATGTTGTGAAATGGCTGAGTTTCAAAGCTTTTCACGCTTGGTATGCAGGTACAAAAAATGCCGACGTAGAGCTTTGATTCAGACTTGATCCGTCGGTGTACACGTGAATATAGCCTTCATAGTTGGAATAAAGGTGTGGTAAAGTTAATTGCTTTATTTAAATCATGGGCATATATGTCTTACAATTTAATCCCGGAATCGAAGTTGTAATATCTGGGATAGAGAGTCGCCATGGTGGGTGGGATGCACATGGAGGCCAGTATTCGTGCGTAGGCAGTAAACTCTTGAATTCTACTATATTTTATGTATTTTTGCAGCTGATCTCTCCTGAATAGCTCGGTATAGGGGCTGATTAGCGTGTTGAGTTGCCAACCGAAGATAATGCCGGCAAGTTTCCGTAAATCTCATAGCATGGAATGTCGGTTGACGAGACTCCGCAATTACTAGAGCACTGGCAGACGCTCGCGGTACGCCAAGACATATACGAAGGCTTCTGGCCAACAATCTTTGAATCCTCTCCTCTACGTTATGTGATATCCCATGCAAAACCGGGGCAGAGTAAGCTTTTCTTTGTCGAATTATTGTTGAATGTACACGCAATACAAAATAACATGAACTACCCCATCTCACTCCGGTCAGTCGACGTAATATATTGATTAGGGAGCTGACTTTGTCCTCTAATAATTTTATCTGTGGTGCCCAAGTGTCACAGAACGAGCGCTAAAAACGGGCGCCCCGCCAAATGCTTGCGATAACGCGCCCAGAGAGACGCGGTGAGGTCAACGAAAAAAAAAGGAAAAGAGAAAACAAGCATCCAAGGCTCCCCGGGCGCGCGACGTCTCTCCTCTCGGAAGCGTGGCTTCGCCGATGAACCTCCTCACCCCACAGTTTCGGCCGGGCAAGCACTGGAACTTTCCAGAAGGAAATGGGCGTGTATGTCGGGTTGACTCATCTGTCAGGGACGGCCCCCGTACAGTCTCGCGCCTCTCCCCAGCCTTCGCTGCGTATCGCGCCGACGAAATGACAAGAACTTTCTAGAATGTGGCGCGGAAGGTATTTAATCGAGCGGCCGAGACGAGAGAGGAGGAGAAGACGGAAGTTGCGCCAGAGTGCGAAGGGATCCCGCCGTGTAGTCGGCGAAGGTTTGTCCGTTGGGACGAAGCAGGAGATGAAGAGGATTTCCACCTGAGGGGTGAAGGCTCGAGCTACAGGCAAGAGTGTGTGTTTACCGCTATCGAGCGAGGACGCGTGGCGACAGCTGCGTGAGTGAAGCCGAAGTGTTCGGGCGTAAAAGTTGGGAGCTTGGAGAGTGGCCAATTGAAGACGCGAGGTTTCCTGGAAGAGAAACTTCGAGGGCGCGGAACGACAACAACGCTGGACTTTGAGTGAGTGATTCTCGGAAGAGTATCATCCAGACTTTTGTTCCAAGAACTTTGGACTGGATAGGTTTCTATCTCTTTAGTCTTTAAGTGTCTTGGTTGTTCAATGCATGCGACTGCATTGTAGAGCGTATCGTTCGTTGTCTACGTCCGTTGTTTTGAGTGTGGCTGATTGTACTGTGTAGTACGTTGTTTGATTGGTGACGTATTGTATGTAATTATTGTGGAGTGTGCATACGTGTGTATTGTTTTTGATCTGCCGTTAATGAGAATATAATTTTGTTTGTTTATCAACTCTCGGCTCTGACTTGTTCTTTGGACCACAGCCAGCGTCCGCTGGCGCGCCAAAAAGGACCACTTCTAAATTGTCCACGCTTTCGTGGTGCGGTTCGGGGGGCCGATACTTCGACCCTTGGAATTAGCCCGGTGATCGCCTCCCTAATTAACGGGACTGGTGTGACACCAAGACACACGTTTGTTTAGAATAACCCCTAAAAAATAACCCCTAGGAGAAGATGCTGAAGCCACTGCTCAAGGAGTGTCAAAAGCGCAGGCGTGAAGAGCGGACACGCATCTGTGTGCTTGAGGACGCACACATTCTGGAAGTGTTCGAGAAACTACTCCTGAAGGCACCTACGTTTGCCGCTACACCTCGAGTGTCTGTCCGTACTCTTGTTGGAATGAGCAAGGGCGTCTCCGCGAAAAACAATCACAATAGATACAAATGCCCACAAAACGGTATGGACTGTTTAGGCAAATGTGCTCCGCGAGATTTAGGTAAGCCTAAAGATAAATGAATAGATAAAGGGGTGTCGCATTTGAATGATAAAGGGGGGGGGGGGTAAACAACAAGAGGGAAAGGCAGGGAGGTTAACCAGGCACATGCCCGGTTTGCTACCCTACGCTGGGGGAATAGGAAAGGGACATAAAGATGAGAGAGGAAAGAGAAGAGAAAGAGAAAGAGAGAGAAAAGGAGGATTGTCAGTCAATCGGCTGGCGCGTATGCAGCGGTGGCACTACACAAAAGTTAAAGGTGGTCACAGAGGCCTGTAGTCCTCAAAAAGCACAAGACAGCTTTGACTGCTTTTTGAGCCGACGAAAGGTGATGACGGTGTTCCAGTAGCATCTGAACAGAGAGTGGCCGATCGTCCAATTGTCGCATTGCATCCGAAAGCTTCTGTCTTTCAGAAGCAAATCGAGGGCAATGGCATATCAGATGGTCGATGTCTTCTTTGGTGCAGCAGACGTCGCATTCCGCATTGTCGGTCAATCCGATGAGGGTTCTATATGCTTTTGTGAAGGCAACCCCCAAACATAGGCGACAAAAAAGTGAAGCTTCACGTCGACGAAGTCCGGATGGAGGTCGAAGTTCGAGTCGAGGGTTTATTTGGTATAGTCTCGTATGCCTTAAGCTTGGGGTGTTCCACTCCTGCAGACTCAGACTACGTGCCAGGTGACGAAGTTGATTTGCAGCGTCAGTCCTTGACAAAGGAATCGAAAGGGTGTGTTGTTCTTGGTGTGATGTACGAGCCGCGCTGTCTGCGGAATCATTGCCACTGATCCCACAATGGCCAGGGAGCCACTGAAACTTGACCTCGTGGCCTATTTCTGTGACGTGGTGAACGAGCTTGACAACTTCGTAAGTTAATTGTTCATGGCAACCTCGTCGAAGGACTGACTGCATGCTCTGTAGGGCTGGTTTTGAGTCGGAAAACACAGCCCATTTACTAGGTCTTTGGGATTTGATGTACTCTATGGCGCCACGCAAAGCCGCAAGTTCTGCCGCTGTGGATGTAGTGGCATGTGACAGTTTGATTCGCAGAGTGATTCCTCTAGCTGGAATCACCACCGCACCACCAGAACCAGACGCTGTGGTTGAACCATCGGTGTATATGTGCACGTGGTTGTTGTACATTTCGTGCAGATGGCTCAAGCTCAATTGTTTTAGGGCTGACGAAGGCAAATTTAATTTTTTCCGTATTCCTGGAATTGAAACACGTACTTGTGGAAGTGTCAGGCACCACGGAGGATACACCAGTTTCTCAGCAGGCGTAAAACCTGATGTAAACGACGCACGATGAGCGCAGACAATTGCACTAAATTTCGTGCGGGGCCTCTCAGTAGCGAGGGTTGCCAAGTGGTGGGAAGGATTCCTAGCATGTTGCCTGAGGTACGTACGCATCGTTTCAATGGTGATGTGCGTCATGATAGAGTAGTCCTGTGCAATGGCAATTGTTTCAGCTGTCGATGCGCAGCGGGGTAAACCAAGGCATATCCTAAGCGCTTGGGCTTGAATATTTTGGATTGTGCGCAGGTTCGTTTTGCATGTGTTAGATATAACAGGTAGGCTATACCGCAGGAATCCAGTAAATAATACCTTGTACAGCTGTAACATAGACTCGACAGACATTCCCCAACTTTTTCCAGCAAGAAACCTGAATAAGTGACAAATGGCAGTCAGCCGCTTTTTAACGTAGTTTACGTGGGGTGTCCAAGACAGGTTTCGGTCGATTACGACTCCCAAGAACCTGTGACTCCGGCTGCATGACACCAACTGCCCGTTAATTGATATGCCGTAAGCGGACATTGGTTTTCTGGTGAAGGCCACGACTGCACACTTCTCACTTGCGATTTCAAGCCCTTGTTTGCGTAAGTGGTACGATGTCACTGATGCTGCCTTCTGAAGTCGAGCGCGAAGTTGAAGTCGAGTCACACCTGATGTCCACACACAGATGTCATCAGCATAAATGGAAAGTCGTACACTGCTTGGTTGCTTGCCAACTAGTTCAATGAGTGTTAGGTTGAACAGCGTCGGGCTTAGCACTCCGCCTTGCGGGACTCCTCGGCTGCAGTAATACTCGGGTGTCGGGCCATTCTCTGTCTGCACGTGAAATGATCTATTCTCTAGGTAGCTCTGAACCCACGTATATATCCTGCCACCGAGTCCCACTCCTTCTAGTGCGCTGAGAATGGCTTCGTGGGTGACATTGTCGTAGGCCCCTTTAACGTCAAGAAATAGAGCAGCAGATAACCGCTTGCAGGCCTTCTGGTGTTCTAGATATATCACCAAGTCAACTACATTGTCAATTGACGAGCGGCCTCGTCTGAACCCGGACATGGCATCTGGATATATTTCGTAGAATTCTAAGTACCATTCCAGACGCGTTAAAATCATCCTTTCCATAACTTTTCCCACACAGCTCGCGAGGGCAATCGGGCGGTAAGAGGAAATGTCCAAGGGTGACTTGCCGGCTTTGAGAAGTGGAATCAGGCGACTTGACTTCCATTCCTGTGGAACCATGCCAGTTTGCCAGGAGTCGTTGTACAGCTGCAAGAGTACCTGCCGAGCTTGATCTCCTAGGTGACACAGAGTGCGGTAAGTAATGCCGTCACGTGCTGGCGCTGAAGAACGTCTACACAAAGCAAGCGCAGCCTTTAGTTCGTCCATTGAAAACGAAATCTCCATTCGGGGATCACGTGAGGATACAGAAAAGTCGGGCGTCTTTGTCCCAGTTGAATTTGAGCCGCAGGCAATCCTTCGACAGAAGGAATCTGCGACATCAATCTCTTCGCAGCGTAAGTAAAGTGCCAGAGATTTTAATGGGTAGCGCTGAGTAATGGTTGTACGAAGACCCCGGACAGTTCTCCAGATTAGTGACAGGGGCTTTCTGGGATCCAAAGACTCGCAAAAAGATACCCATCGTTGCTTGGCTAACTTGTCCATGTGACGCTGTATTTTCTTTTGTGTGCGTCTGGCCACTCTCAGATCATCAAGTGACCTCGTGCGTCTATAACGTCGTTCTGCACGACGACGAATCGCTCGGAGTTTCTCGAGATCAATGTCCATATCAGTGCGAGATGAGCTCACCGGAAGCGAACGCGTCGTTGACTGTAGGGCACTCTTTATTGCGTCCTCTAGGTTGAAAGGTGAGGCGCCAACATAGTCTTCCATGATTAACTTGTATTTTTGCCAATCGGTGCACTGGACGGCTCTGGAGGACTTGAGACTTGGAAAGCCGTCAATCTTCAGGTATGTTGGGATGTGGTCACTACCCCTTGTTTCCAAATCCGAAAACCAGTGCACTCTGCGTGTGAACGAGTGTGAGACGAAAGTGAGGTCCAAGCAACTGCTATAGGCCGATCCGCGCAGATAAGTAGGGCTGCCATCATTCACGAGGATAAGTTCACATTCAGAAGCGAAAGACACTAACTGTCTACCTCTAGTGTTGACGCTGGAGCTTCCCCATAAGTAGTGGTGGGCATTGAAGTCACCAGTTATCACCCATGGCTGGAGAGTTGAATTCAAAATTCCGCGCAAGCGCTCTCGGTCTAGACGACTTGATGGATGTAAGTAGGCTCCGATGATGGTGAATGTGGTCTTCTTGTTTTTTACTGTTAGGCAAACGTACTGGTTTTCTTCGTCAGGGGGTACAGAGTGATGAACATAAGTTAAGTCGCGCCGTATGAACACAACGACCTTGCTGCGTTCTCCATGGGTAGAAGACGTAAAGCACTCATATCGAGACAGTCTCATCTGGGCTGATAGGTTCGGTTCACAAATCACAATTATGGAGAACTGGTTTGTGAATACATATTGCCGGAACTCGGACATACGCGCCCTAAGTCCTCTGGCATTCCACTGAAGGACAGATGCGTTCTTGACCTCCTCGCGAAAGGATAACATGTTGCGGGCCATCGTTTTACCTTAGAGCTGCAAGCACCGGACTCAAAGTGTCCAGCACTTGGAGTGCGCTCTGCGCTGATGGGGTGTTCATGTTGCTTAGGAGCATGCGCATTGCGCTCATAAGGGTCTGCAACATGTTGATGACCTGGCGATCCTCAGTTGTCTTTTCATCAGTGGTTCGTGATGGCATCGAGGTTGGCGGGGATCGATGCACCTCTGAAACAGGCTGTGTTCGTGGAAGTGATGGCCACTCTTCACGATGTGGGAGTCTTGACCCTGATTCTGTTTTCGGTGTATCCGTCTTCGCAGAGCTTGACGATGGGGGGCCAGTTCTTCTTGCTTGAGATGACGGGTCTCTATCGGCAGATGCCACGTTGCGTGATGATCTTCTGTGGTGACGCCGACGTCGCCTGACAGTAGCAGCGGCTTCCCTGTGCGTTGAATTGTCACGCACCAGGCGTTTCAACACCGCGCGTTCATTTCTCACTCGTGGGCAATCTTTAGACGACGCTTTATGAGCGCCGTGGCAATTGGAGCATTTGAACGCAGTTGCGTGGCAAGTGTCTTCTGAATGAGGTTCGGCACACCGCGGGCACACGACATTGCTGGTACATACTCCTTTGACATGTCCCACCTTGAAGCATCTGAAGCATTGTAGGGGCTTCGGTATGTATGGACGGACCTGATGGCGAACGTGGCCAACTTTGACGTGTGGGGGAAGACTGTCTCCCTCAAAAACAATCTTCAGGCATCGTGACTGACCAAGCCTTGTGATGTGCTTGATGAGGATGTCGTCTGTAGTTGGCTTTATCAAGATTGGGAAATCGTCAGCCGGAATAGAAATGTCCACGTCATAAATGACGCCAACACTGCCCTTACAGTCAGTAGGGATCACTGATTTAACTGTCACTCTGTCGATTTCCGAGATGTTCTGCAGGCTTTGCAGCGCCCTACGGTGTAGAACATCAACTGCCAGAATATTCTTGCGTGAGTTGATCCTGACGTCTTTAATTTCGTTTGGAGCGAGTCCTTCGAGGTATGCAGAGAGGACTTGCCTGTTAAGCCACCGTAGGTTGGCTGAAGGGTCCACTGCCATGAAGAGTATAGTGTGTGGCCAACGCTGCGCGGTAGCCTGCACGGTGGATATACTCGTCGTCGACGATGTTCGTAGCAGTCTTCTTTTTGCATTGCGGCTCATGACGACTGTGTAGTCGTCATCCGATGACTCGAAACCGTCGGAATAGAGCTCCGTTGCCTCGCTGTCTGTGCCACTTGAGGTGGTCCCACGTTTCCTAGCCGCTGCCAGACGTAGCGGTTGTCCACCTCGAAAATCCTGAGAGGCTTCTTCATCCATTCTCGCAAGAAGGGAGCAGCAGCTCCCAGAATTTGCGGTAAAACAACTAGAAAATTTGAGACAAGGGTACAAGCGTTCTATGAAATTGACCTGAATGATAAAAAAAATGATAAAAATTCAAATTAATCCTAGCATACAAATAATATTGCCTTGTGGTCATGCCTGATTTAACAAAAAAGCTTTAGATGCTATCAAAAAGAACATGCATCATGTTACGAAGAGAGTGAGAGATGTTATGTCAAGAGAGAGAGAAACAAAGAAAAACTTGTTTTCATGCAAGCCTAAATTATTGTCCTTGTTGCGTGGAGCTAAACAATGTGCGCTGAGGCATGCATTGTTATTTTTTTCGTGCACCTTTCTATCTTCACAGGATCGGTTCTTTCCAGTGGCAAGTTATCTTTTAGTTCGCTCTTCTACCTTCACGCTTTCATTACAATTACTCCTGATAGAATGCCTTATACATTCCTTGGCATCATTGCCTACAAGTTCTCAGTCATTTTCTAAGTCTTTGAAGAAAACTAGCCCCTAAATTATGACTTATTTCTTTCACATTTGTGCATTTTTATGTTTATGACTCTTTGGTTGCCCTGTTAAATGCGAATCGTTTCTTAGCGAACTTCGGCGACTTTGATTGAATGATTGATATGTGGGGTGTAACGTCTCGAAACCACCATATGATTATGAGAGACGCCGTAGTAGAGGGCTCCAGAAATTTAGACCACCGGGGGTTTTTTAACGTGCACCCAAACCTGAGCTTACAGGCCTACAACATTTCCGCCTCCATCGAAAATGCGGCCGCCACAGCCGGGATTCGAACCCGCGACCTGCGGGTCAGCAGCCGAGTACCTTAGTCACTAGACCACCACCGCGGGGCTTCGGCGATTTTGAGCGTATCTATCTAGCCGCCTACGACGTTTAGCTCTCCTGGCCGTTTCGATATTGGTATCGATACTAAACTTGCCATGGCATAACATGACTGTATGAAAAACATGCTTGACTATTCATAACATAAAATCATGACATGTATGCCATGAATGTCATGATTTACATTTCATGGCCATGCAGCTCTTGTGGCGGTTTAGTTCACATGGCATGTTGCAAAACTGGTATGGTCTGGCATGATTGCTTAGCGAACACAAGCAAAAGACCCTAACATGAAAGTCATGACATGCGTAACATGTGACAACCTGACTACATACCACGGTCATGATGCGCTCACGGCCGTTTCGCCAGCTTCACACGTACCATACTCGGTATTACGGAACGTGAATGGATGACGAAGGTATCATACTGGTGCAAACATGATAAACATGAGATGCGTGTCATGTAACATGACTACATTTCACGCTCACGATGCGCTGGCGGCCGTTTCCCTAGCATCACATCAAAACAACTTTGGTAATACAGTATGTGAATAGATGAAGAAGGTATGCGACTGATGCAAACGTGATAATCATGATATGCGTGTAATTTAACAACATGGCTACGTGCCACACTCACGATGCGCTCGCAGCCGTTTCACTAGCTTCACATATGCCAGTTTGGTATTACGTGATGCCAATGGATCACGAAGTTATTTGACTGGTGCAAACATGATAATCATGAGATGCGTGTCATGTGAGAACATGACTAAATGTCCCTGTCGAAGCACCAATACATTTAGACGTGATGCGGTGTGCGTGCTCGCCTGCGTTCGTTTCGTCGCGTGACGCCGGCGTTGCCACGCCAGGTGCCGGTCTTGCCGCGAACAACGGAAAGCGTTAACCTCGGCAGGCCTTGGCAGTGACAAGGCAGAATTTATGCTGTAAGCCGGCGTCAACGTAGCACTAGAATCTGGTTTCAACTTACGCTCCTGCACCGCATGTGTATCAGTTGCCAGTCCTGCCGGGCACTCGGAACACACACGCGGTGCAAAATTACCAGTAAGAACATGATTTTAAACTGCAACGGTGACGCCGGCCGAAATCACATGTAGCTACGCCTATAGTGAAAGTCAAGGCATGTCGCAGTTCGACCAAGTCGAAGGTCATGCTTTCCACGCCGTTCACGCATCGCAATAGTAGGCCGTTGCAGTTTATTAAACGTGCACGGTGCATGCATCTGCTTGAGTCGTAACACGTATATCCTTTATTATTCACATGCAACCTGTGAAAGAGTACGGCAATAATTTTGCGCCTCATACTACAGGCATGCTACACGCAAATGTATTGCCTTTTTGTATTGTCGTTTTCCGCTGCCTGTAATTTTTGTAACTTTTGTAAATTTGTAGTTTAGATTTTTCTCTGGTTGAAAGGGCCAGTGAAGCTGTGAAATGCAGCTTTTTTCCCTTCGCACCAAACCACGTATACAGTGTATTTTTGTGTACTTGTCACGTGGTTGAATAAACTCAAACTCAAACTCAAATCGCTGCTCTAAAGTGAAACAGCTGGAGCCGTGCTTGGATAAGCGCAATAGGTATACTTACTTGTACACTTCGCTGGGCTCGTTGTTTTTCCTGCTGATTTGGATTATATCCTCAGGCAGCGGAGCTTGGCGTTTTTCGTTGTGGACGGAACTCTGTGTAATCGCAAAACACCGCACCGGCACGATTCCCGCGATGCGCTGTGAAATTCACAGGCAGCACACAGCAATCTCTTCCTCTTGCGCCGGTTGCTGTCGCATTGAATAACAGCGCAGTGGTACCCAGATTACATTTTATAACCGGGCGCAGCGTGAACAGGCGCTTTTTCGCATTTTAAACTCCCAGAGCCACTACATTGCACGATAGCGAAATGCACCTTGGCAGTTGCAAACAAATTATGGCGTCTCTGGAAGCGAGGGTATACCGCCGAAGGCGCCTGGGTGCGAGATAGGCGTGCTCTCTTCTGTAGAGTGCTCGTATTTTGCTAACGTAGTGTTGCTGTGCCCAGCGTGCGCGCGCGTCAACACTACATTGTAGTATATTGGGCCCTTCATGATGCGCTCGTGGCCGTTTTGTTAGCTCCACATATACCAAATTTGGTGTTACGTGACGTCAGTGGATGACTAAATACAGTATTTTCGCGCATATAACCCACACCGAAAACCCCAACATTTCAGTGGCAAAGTAAAGGTGCGGATAATACGCGGTTTTTTCTATAGTGCTGCTTCACAGCATTGCGTGTTGTGCTGTGAAGCCCCTTAACAGTGTAGCGAAGGCTACGGAGGCGGTTTCCGCAAATTCGTGTTGCTCCGCAAGTAGCACGGCAGCATGCGGCCGATTTTGGTTTCGCTTGCTTGCATCGTTGAAGCGTTTAGAAAAAGATTTGGGGAGAGACAATTCGATTGTTCAGTGTAAAATCTCACTGTCACACCACAAGTATATTTTTGGAGGTTCGCGGCCGCTCAGTGACCCTCCACATGTCCCTACGTCACGGACGCCATGTTTACTTTTGGAAAGGGCTTGCCAAAAAGGTGGTGCTGTCTAAGAAAGTTCCATAATAAGTAAAGTAAGTTCCATAATAAATAGAGCAGTATTCATTTCAGCAAGCCAAATGAGATATTATAGTGCCTATAGAGATATTATCAGTAAATTATTGTACTACTTTTGGCGTGGTAGCAGGCATGCATTTCGGTTCTGTTGTTTCCAGGGTGCTGTTGCAGTGTACTAGGAGGGGTAGTGCTGTCAAGTTGTCGCCGAGTGTGAGCGCTCTTTACCTTGCTGATACCGCTAGTTCTCCACATCTCGACCCGTTCACCAAGCCTAAGTCGATCTGTTCTGTCACCATGAGTAGCGTATGGTGGCAGGCCTTCACGACACAGCAAAAGCTTAAGATCATTGCCGTCGCCGAGGAATTCGGAAATTGCGAAGCGGGAACACGGCACGATATGGACGAGTCCTGCTTGCGACTGTGGAGAAAGAAGAGAGCCTACAAGCCGCGCACCGCGACCGTAGGTGATTTCGTGGCCCCAAGACCGGTACCTACCCTGAGCTGGAGGCAAAGCTAGTAAAGTTCATCGAAGATGTGAGAAGCAGGGGTCACGCCGTATCGACCTAGATGGCCCAAGTGGAAGCGCGGCGACTTTCGAGGGAGCTAGGCCTACCTCACGAGTTCCGTGCGAGCAGCGGATGCCTGCACGACTTTATGAAGCGGCAAGGGCTCTCAATCAGACGGCGGACTACAATATGACAACGCTTGCCGGCTTCTTATGAGGAGAAGCTGCCCAAGTACCAGAGATATGTAATTGGCCTGCGAAAGCAGCACAATTACACTTTCTCGCAAATCGGCAATGCGGATGAAACTCCTGTTTATTCTGAAATGCCATTGGACACAACAATTGAGAAGACGGGCAGCAGTTCGGTGAGCGTGCTGCCCAGCGGGAACACAAAACTGCGCATCACAGTCTTCTTTGTGCCCTCGCCGACGGCACGCAACTGCGACCGTACGTAATCTTGACAAGGAAAACTCTACCAAAGGTTCATTTGCCTGCCGTTGGGGTGGTGCACGCACACGAGAACGCGTGGATGAACAGTGACTTGTTCGTAGACTGGATCAAGACGGTATGGGAGAAGAGGCCCGGTGCGATGCTCGCAAAGAGGTCCATGCTCGTTCTTGACTCGTTCCGCGGCCACACAACTGAGGAAGTGAAGGACCGCCTTTCACGCAACGGCACCGACTTAGTTCTTATACCCGGTGGAATGACGTCAATGTTGCAGCCTCTAGATGTGTCGCTTAACAAGCCCTTCAGAGCACATGTCAAGCGCTATTGCGCCTAGTGGATGGCCGAAGGCTGCTACGACTTGACGTCGACAGGACGAGTCCGAAGGCCTGATATTGCCCTTTTCTGTAAGTGGATTGTCGAGGCATGGAAAGCCATTCCAGGTGAGATGGTGCGAAAAAGTTTAAAAAAATGCTGCATCACAAACAACATGGATGAAACCGAGGATGACCTTGTGCCTAATAGTGAGGACTACGGCTCAAGTGATAGCTCTAGAGAAAGCAGCGACAGTGAGTAAATTGTGACTGGCCTTGCAGACAGCGCATTCTGCTTGCAAAATAAAGCTTTTTCTGTCTACATATGTGCTATGTTGCTTAATCAGTAGCTTTTGTACAGCCTTTCCTGTATATAAAATGTGCGGGCAATACGCGAGGATTTTTTTTCTCTCTCGGTGAGCTGAAAGTGTGGGTGCGGATTATATGGAGAAGCGGGTTATACGCGCAAAAATACGGTATATGACTGGTACAAACATGATAATTCTGACACGCGTGTCATGTAAGAACATGACAACATACCACGCTTGTACTAAAATTGGTATCACGTGACGTGAATACATAGCGAAGGTCAACGACACATCCAAACACGATAGTCATGACACCGAAGTCATGTAAGGGATCATTTACCTCCACCCCGTAACGTTGTGCTGATCTTAAAGTGACATATCAACATTTCTAATTCGTGCTTCGCATATTATCGATTCCCACTGTATGTGGGATCTGCCTTTTTTTTTTTTGCTACGATATTCATGAGCCACCTAGGAGCCGTTGCGCTTTCGAATTCGTACTCTCCTTTTTGCAGGAGTACCCCGATGTGCCAAAACACGGCAAACTCGTTCGTAGAGACGGCTCTGCCGAGGTCAAGACGTCCATCCGTCCTGTGTGGCCAACTGAAGGGAGCATCAGTTTCCAGGATTTCTGCGCCTCGTACCAACCGTGCAAACTGGATGACTGCCTCAGCCACATAACCTTCACCGTCCTCCCGCGCGAAAAGGTAATCTCCTACACATAAGTCCAACATCCGTTACACCACTAAAAGAGCGTTGCTTTTTCGGGCCTAGCGACAGCCCATCAATGCCCAGTGTGCTCTCAAAGTACACTTTCTTCTTTGGGATTAAGATATGTATAACAGAATTTTCTTATTTTGTCATTGTAATCTCCGACGCCAAAGGTTGCTACAAAATAATTCTAACATGGGTTATTGAATGAGCTTTATTTATTTCGTATCTATGATTTGTTACGCTTTAGGAAAACGGGAACTCGTAAAACGCACACGGTCAGTACTGTTTTCCTGGATTTATTTCTTGTTTTAGTATGTATATGTTGAAAAAAATTATAGCTTACTTCGACAAGAACAAATACTTAATGAAAAGTGCGAAAAGTGTACAGACCTCTTATAGTTTTGCTCTGAGATGTAATCAGATGTGGGTATACTTTGCATAATGCAATAGGACTACTTGGGAGCATACATGTGCCTTTTTTGTGCGTTGCCTCAAAAAGAAAACCAGCTATTTTCTTGAGAATAATGTAGCTTTTTCGCTTATCTGACACTAACGAGGCTGTGAATATACAAGAGACCATCGGGCTTTCATAGCCACTAAGGACCCTAAAATAGAAGGAAATAAATAACGACAACAAGAAATCCCATTGAGACAACCAAGTGTTTTTTTTTCTAAGTCTGTCATCTCCCATGACCAACGCTCTTGCAAAGCGGACATTTTTGGAAAGTGTGAACAGGTATTGGCCATTTTCATCCATTGAATGCTCTTGTGCTTTAAAAGGCCGTCTTATTCAGTGATACAGACGGACTGCTTGGCACTGTATCGTAGCTAGCGAAGTGAGCACTCGCCATTGGCATCAAGCCTTGATCGATCAGAGCAGAGGTCGGCCACATGTTGAGCGGAGGGCAAAGTTCCATCAACAACCGTTTGCAGAAAAGAAAAGCTTGAGATGTGAAAAAAATAGGGGGGAAATTGTGTTTCCTCTCAGCACGCATGTCAGACGTTTGCAAATAACAAACATGGATTACAACCAACATTTGAGGTCGCACTGCCTTGGCAGTTACAATGAGAGAGGGGCAATTTCCGGCGTTGTGCCGGGAGCCCCGAAATTCCCAATGCCCATAGACAGTCGCTCCGCCACGCGTAATTCGCGAGCGGCCTAACGAGGATGGTCAGTAGGCAGACGCCGTCTTGCTCGGCTGTATTATACCCGTTCGCAAGAAGCGAACACTGCGACTTTGCGTGTTTCGTGCATCAGTGAGTGAACTGGGTCCTCCGCAACACGATAAACCAGATTCGTTTTTGTGAAGCGCCAAGTTTTGGTGAAAATACGTGGCAACTTTCGCTTTCGATGACAACCCGCATGCAGGTTTTCTGTTCTTCGTTTCAAGAGCACTCACTAGATGGCGCGCCACCGCTCAAGCGAAGCTCGCTCCACTCTGGGCGCCTGCTCTAATTACATAACAGACCGCCAGGTGGGCGCACCCATATATAGCGCTCGTTCTCAACGTCTCGGCGCGCTTCCTTTTTATTTCGCCGGACATCACTCAGTGCGTGTCGATACCGCTTCCCACTATGAATACCGCAGCAGCCAAGGCGGCGGCATGGCGAGCTCGGAATGCGGCTGCAGCATGGGCTCACCGCCAGGACCCTTCTCGAACTTTCCACTACATCCTAATATTCGAGATCCTTTGACTTTGTGCTTTGTGGATCACAAAGCCAATATACTGAAATGAAAATGTTCCTCCGAGCTTATGTGATCCGTAAATAAGCTTTTGAAGAAGATGCATATATTGCATCAGTACGCAAATATCTCTATATAGTTCATGGCTATGTATATAATAAACCTTCTATATTTACTGCAGGGTGTCCATCCGCCCGTCCGTGCGTGCGTCTGTTCGTGCATCCGCACGTCCATCTGTGCGTCCGTCCCTGCGTTCGTCCATGCATTCGCTCCTGCGTCCGTCCATGCGTCCATCCGTCCGTGCAGCCGTCCATGCGTCCGTCCATGCGTCTGTCTGTGTGTCCGTTCGTCCACCTATTCAACACTCCAAGTACCACCGTCTCGCATCTTTTCATCATATATTCCTGATATAGAAGCACCGCCATCCAGCGTACATTTCGACGAATGAACGAGAGGAGGCAAACGCACACTTTCTTACGGCTTGCGCTTCGTGTGTACTTCCCACCTTTAACCACCTCGAGTTTATAGTATATACTAGTTCGCTGTATTCATGCCACTGTGGCCCAATGCTCGCTAAACGTTTATAAAACCAAGGAGGTTACGCCCAGCGAGTGTAACGTAGCAACCTCTTCCTGTCAGATAGTGCTCAATGTACATGCCAATGGCTGCTAAAGGAAAATGAGAGACAGGAGAATTCCGCTTTTACTTTCTTACGGTTTGCGCTTCGTATCTACTTCCCCCCTTTAACTACCTCGAGTTCATGGTATATACTAGTTGATTGTATTCATGGCACTGCGGCTCAACGCTTGCTAAACCTTTCTAAAACTAAGGAGGTTACACCAAGCGAGTATAACGAAGCAACCCTTTCTTGTCAGATAGTGCTCAATTTACAAGCCGATGGCTGCTACTGGGAAATGAGAGACAGGAGAATTTACATTTCAGTTAACGCGCATGCTACGAATTTTTTGTTGTTCAACAACACACAGGAGAAATCTCCCACCGGCACCACCTTGGAGGTAAAAATGTAACACTGGTTACACACTACGACTACGACTACGAGGGACGAACAGATGCCGCTATAAGAAGCTTCGCCACTAAAAAACACCGTTTACAGCGCGCACCTGTGAATTTCAGCGCACTAGAAAGTACGTGGAACTCTCAAAGGGCCACTCTTCAGCTATGACAATTTTGAGCTGACAAGCGCACTGCGTTGAAGAGGCGTTCATGATCACGTCTGCCAAAATGTGCAACGATAGGCACCGCAGAAATGGGTGAAATTTCAAGATGAAGGCTGCTCCCTTCTTTCTTCCTTTTGCGAGCGCGCGCTTAGATAACCAGGGCATGACGGCCCTAGGTACACGGCAATGCAGTGACGTTGGCCATATACATAGACAACTGTACTCTGACGTTTTCAACAATATACCACGTCACATGGCTCAAAATATTGTCCACGACATGCGTAGTTCATGTAATTTGTTGCTTGAATAGATGATTAAAACTTGACATAAATTATGAGACGGAATAAGAAAATCTGAGCATCTTTATTTCATTTTTGTCCGAGATTTGGAATGAGGTGTGGAGGTGATGTGCCAGCGTTTCGTATGCGTTCGTGTCCCCGTGGTCAGCGCATCGAGCAGACGTCAGCAGTGGAACGCCCCTACGCGTTCGCGCACTCATTGTGCTCATCTATTGTACTGCGTCTAAGCCAGCATTTCCAAACCATCCCACAGAAACAGGCACTACACCTCAAAACAACGCTTGTCAAATTATATTAATGAATAAATAATACATAAATAAATAAATATATAAATGTCGCCTATGTGCACGGGGGGTGGACACGGGGGGTGAGCAAGACAGTGCAAAGGCCATTCAGATCATTGGTTGCGCTATTGGGCGCGAAATCCATCTCTGGAGGCATGAGCGCTGCAGTGGCTGTTGCGTGCAGTGCTGAATGGTGTGATCTCGCCTCGCTCTGGCGAAGGAAAGCTGGCGGTTGATTGCGCTGTTTTCGCTGTGAATTCATGGTATTTTCATTTCTGAACAGTGTTGTGTTGCTCTGACTTCTTGTGTGCGAACTTCTGCTGATGACACAACATTGAAATTTGAAGTAAAAAATACTGGTAGCATGTCACTGTTCGCTACAAACACGATGTCACTATCACGGCCACTGACAGTGCCACTGTCACCTCTCTCTATCTTAGCTGTTGTGGCTGTTATTCCGAGCACATTACGCTAGAGTGAGCACAGACCACGAATGTTCGCATAAAAACAGAACGCGTAAGTCTGCGCACGGGACTTTAATTCACAACGAAAAAAAAATGCCTCCACCTTCCCGAAGAGATGTGTGAGGAAATGTGAACGCATTTCTTGCGCTGACAGAGGGTACCGTTGCCGTCAGACAATCGCCCTCACCGACTGACTTAAGCTATCGCCATAAGAGGCGCCCAGCCACCGAATGGTCGAGAGTGAGGAGCAAGCGAATGGGAGACTGGGGCTTGGGAGGAGAGAGAGCGCACGGTGAGAAAAGTAGCGGCGAAGCACATACCCTGTCCTACACTCTCTTGTGCCACATGTTCCAGTTCTAGGCGCGAGGATAAGCACGCGCGCCCACGGCTGTTATTGAGGAAGAAAGAGTGAGAGTGTGCCTACTGAAGCGCGGACGCCGCTAACAATGCCGGATGCCTGACATAGCCCGACCAAGAAATGCGCTCGCATTTAAAATGAATGTGCAAACAGTCATAATATGTACAATAACGCTATAGCGTTAACGATCTCGTTTCGCAGAAATGGCGGCGTCAGCGTCGTTGGTTGTGAGTGAAGAAGCATCATTTTTTCGTCACTAAATAATCGAGAAAAAAGTCACAGCATATCCATGGAGTCAAAGTGATGATGAGTGGGGTGAAGCATTCATCCGCGCTTCCGTCTGTTCATCCGTCCGTCCGTGCTTTCGCCTGTCTGTCCGTTCGTCCATCTCTGTTTGCTCGTCCTCCCGACAACTATACAAAAACCATTAACGCCATCTAGTGATATCATTTCCAAGTACATATACACACAGCGCAATTTATTGACCTATTCATAAAATAGAGGTGGCTACATACTACTGTAAAGTAAAGAAAACATTAGATATCAATCAACCAAAGGAACAAGCAGGATTTCGAACAGGCTACTCAACAATTGACCACATTCATACTATCAATCAGGTAATAGAGAAATGCTCAGAGTATAACCAACCACTATACATAGCCTTCATAGATTACGAGAAGGCGTTTGATTCAGTAGAAATATCAGCCGTCATGCAAACACTGCAAAATCAGGGCGTAGATGAAGCATATATAAACATTCTGGAAGAAATCAACAGGGGATCAACTGCTACCATAGTGCTTCATAAAGAAAGCAACAGAATACCAATCAAGAAGGGTGTAAGGCAGGGGGACACAATTTCCCCAATGCTATTTACCGCGTGCTTACAGGGGGTTTTCAGAAGCCTAGAATGGGAACAGTTAGGGATAAGAGTCAATGGAGAATACCTTAGTAACCTGCGCTTCGCCGATGACATTGCATTGCTGAGTAACTTGGGGGACAAATTACAACTCATGATTACGGAGTTAGACGAGGAGAGCAGAAAGGTGGGTTTTAAAATTAATCTGCAGAAAACGAAAGTAATGTACAACAACCTCGGCAAGGAGCAGCGCTTCGATATAGGTAATAGTGCACTTGAAGTTGTAAAAGACTATGTCTACTTAGGGCAGGTAATAACCGCAGAGCCGAACCACGAGATTGAAGTAACTAGAAGAATAAGAATGGAGTGGAGCACATTCGGCAAGCACTCTCAAATTATGACAGGTAGATTGCCACTATCCCTCAAGAGGAAGCTATATAACAGCTGTATCTTGCCGGTACTTAGCTACGGAGCAGAAACCTGGAGACTTACAAAGAGGGTTCAGCTTAAATTGAGGACGACGCAGCGAACAATGGAAAGAAAAATGGTAGGTGTAACCTTAAGAGACAAGAAGAGAGCAGAGTGGATTAGAGAACAAACGGGGGTTAAGGATATCATAGCTAATATCAACAAGAAGAAATGGACATGGGCAGGGCATGTAGCGCGTAGACAGGAGAAGCGCTGGTCGTTAAGGATAACTAACTGGATTCCCAGAGAAGGCAAGTGGGTTAGGGGGAGACAGAAGGTTAGGTGGGCAGATGACATTAAGAAGCTTGCGGGTATAAACTGGCAGCAGCAGCACAGGACCGGTTTAACTGGCGGAACATGGGAGAGGCCTTTGTCCTGCAGTGGACGTAGTCAGGCTGATGATTATGATGATGATGATGATGATGATGATGATGATGATGACATACTATTGTACACAGGAGAGAACGACCCACAGCCTGAGGAGCTTCGCCCCTAAATGAAAATACCAAATGCTGGGTACCAGTGGGGATCGAACCCATATCGTTTAGGTCTAAATGGGGACCAAATCCGTGTCGTTTGCGTGGCAAGCGGGTGTTGAGCCATGCAGCCTTGCCTCTACTTGTAAATAAAGTGAAAATACCTTCTTCCGCTTGCAAATGCAGTGAAAGTAACTTTCATGCTTTACAAACACACGTGTTCAGTGTACATGCTTCACAATACAACATGAAATATTACCGCACTTATGCGTGGTACAAACGTACATTACCATGGGGTGTGAGAACATGGGATTACCATAATGAGTTCATAGTTTGAATCCACTCACCCACAACAAAGGTAGACGCGCTACTGCGCCATCAAGGCTACGTAGGTGGTGCACAGCAAGTGAGAAAATAATTTTTACACTAAGTCGTTGCAGTACGACCTACAAACAAAATGTCGCTGTAGCTTAAGACAAAGCTTAAGGGGCCCTAATTTTTCAAAAAAAATTGGACGTAGGAGCGTACATGTGGCAGAATTTGCTGTCACTACATTCAAAAATGTGCGTCGTTGCATGAACTGTCAGAGAGTCAAGACATAGCCCCAAAGTTCAGTTCTTTTCCCTTTGTTTTTCTTAATTTCATGGCTAGTTGCTTCTGCGTGTTCGGCCAGCACGTTCGACGAAGGCTTCTTTCTTACATGTGCCGCTCCAGTATTTGCTAAAGGTTACTTCTCTCGCGGAGGTAACCATTACCGCACCATCCTCCTCCCTGGGTGTCCACGCGGGTTTGCATCCCCCAGTGACGGGTTGTTACACAAAGCCCGTACCACCCCCTCCCCTCCACAAAAAAATGTTTTTTTTCTCGTGGTATATAGTGCACAAAATAACGGTCGACCACATCTGCATGCCCGTTCCAATTATATTCAAGTTGGTGCCCTCACCAAAACAGATTTCTGCCAACACCCCTGCCGTCCGTGTGTTCCTTGCATATATACCTCTGTAGAAGAGGTTCATAGCCACTGTCACTTCTTCTCAATATTGTTTTGATCCACAGGCGAAAACGTGGTCAGCTTCGAAAACTGATTCATCTTCTAAGAGCTGCCGTTTAATATCACACAGCTTATGAATGGAGCCGCGGAACATTAACAAAAACTATGGACACTCGCAGTTTTACTGAAACATGAAATTGCTGTTTAGATTACGAAAGCAAGACCTCGCAACATGGCCATTCAAGTGCGCGAAATGATACGGTATGGCTGATCGCACTTTTATCACAATTGACCTCTCTGTAGAAGCTATGGAACTGAATCAATATTTCATAATTTTCACCCTTGTGTGGTTCAATGACCGTCAAATGTGCCACGTGTGGCCACAATACCAATTTTGTGCAATAAATATTAGGATCGTTCCGCAGAAAAAAGTTACAACTCTGAGGCACACGCGCATGTGATTCCCACGTTTGCCGTCAATCAAACCAGAAAGGTTGCGGCTGCGTGCGGCTGTAAAAATGCACAGTTGATTTCCACAAAGGGGGAATTCGCTTGCGCTGTGCTTCAGAGGGCTGGGTGTGCTAAACAAAAATGTAATTTGCGCATGCTTATCATGTCAACCGCTGCTCGTCTTTAGATGCAAACCCACAACGAATGAAGTAGAGTGGTGGCACACATTTCTTTCAGAAAAGATCACTTTTTTTTACGGTTAATACACATATAATGTTTCAGTTCGACACGGAAGGGACCGTTACCTTTTACAGAGGCAGCGCGCTCGGCCCCGTGGTATTCATTTAGGTGGCCATTGCAGACGACGCCGGAAGTCAGGCATTATGAAAAGCATACCACTTTTCGGTGCAATTATTTATAATTTCTTACAGTCATAGAAGAAGCGGCGGCAGTATTTTACTCAGTACCACAAAAATAATAATTAAAAAGGCAGACGGGAAAGTGGTCGCGGAATGCGTGCGAGAGGGCGATGGAGCCTTCCAACCACGTACCATTATAAGATATGGTAGCGCAGACAAAGTACATGGACAACAAAAGGCACATTCAAGATAACACAGCGCAAATATTCAATGACAGTATAATACTCGCCGATTCCTTTAATAAATATGTACTTCACAACGTCATACGTCACAAGTGCACTCACAACCATAAATTGTAACCTTCGCGCGTGCCTCAACGCTTGACAACGCTGTATCGCACTCAATTTTTTTCCTAGTGCTTAACTAAAAACCGTATATTTCAAAGACTTGCAATCCAGTTCCTTATTTTTCACCATCACTGATGGACTGCTTACAAAAGCGTCACCAAACTCCGAAATTCTGTCATCCTCCATTATCAACCACGTAATCTATAGCACTTACTTCTCTTCATGATAACCATCATGATCCCCACTATTTAGTTTGTTAATGTGCTCGCACAAGTGATAATTTATGCATCTGCCAGTCTTTCCGATTCAGCACTTTTCACAAGTAAGTGGAATCAGGTAGACAACACACGTGACGCATTCCACAAAAAAATATATATATGGTTTCTGTGCTTTTTTTGCATACATTTCACTTCGTCTTGTCTGGTGATTTGCTTCTGCCTAGACTCGCCAGTTTAATGGGTGCTAAAAACTATGTTTGTGCCACATTTTTCTGCGAATTTCTTTATGCTGTGAGTCAACTTCTGTATGTTTGGGATGACAGCAAAGTTTTTCTCTCTCGAGCTTGCCTTATCCGCCTCCTCACACCTTTTCTCTAGCACTTTTTTGTGTCATCTTTCTGCAACTGACACGACGAGACTCTTAGGGTACCCGGCATCGCTTAACCGCAGGACCTGTTGCCTGAAGTTTTCATTCATGAGGCACTGGCAAGACTTCTTTAGAGCCTCACTCAGGCAATTCCTCGTTTTACAAGTTTTGTATGCGTGAAGTGAAATTGTAACAATGGCCTAATTGCTCTAGATTCGTAACTCCAGCACGTCTTTTCATCTGAGAGATGAAAGTTAATGTGAAAAAATGTAAAAGTTAATGTGAAATGATGTGAAAAAATGAAAGTTAAAATGAAAGGTAATGTGAAAAACAGGGCCTTAAATGTCCCTGAAAGCTGGATCTGCGTTGTATTTTACGCATTTATTTAATCGATAGTATGAGTATGATCTATTGCGGAGTTGCTTGTACGAAATCCTGCTTGGTCCCTTGGTTTATTGAACTGTAATGCCACCTTAATTGTTTTACCTATTATTTTCGTATATAGTTTGTAGAGAACGGACAGCGAGTTCATTGGACTGTATTTTTTCAAGTCGTTGAAGTCTCCATTCTTATGACATCAGGTCCAGGTGAGATTTATTGGACGCAGAGATAGGACAGCAGGACTCTTGCCTGACGCGTCAATTAGGCGTAAACTTAAGACGGACAGCACGTGCACTTCTTTCGTGGCCTGTGCCTCTGCACAAGCATGCCACCCATAACTACATGTGGCTATATTCCCTTCTCTGCGAAAAACAGCATCGCCTCTATGCTGTAAGATAGACTAAAAATTAGTAGATAACACGGCGCAAAAAGATAAGGAAGATGAGCAGCTAAGCTCAAGCAGTTCATGGAGATTTCGGCGTAATGAAAAATGAAAACGAATGACAGAAGAAATTATGAACGCGCAAATTAAGGTTTCATGCGCACGACATGAACTATGTCTGAGCTCGGTTGTCTTCGTTTTGTTTGAGTTGATGACCCACAGTTCAGAACTACCTCGTAGTTCACTCACACGGCGCAGCACCTTACAGGGTCGAAAGTAGCAGCTTAGCAACTTTTCCGAGAAGACACAGTGACGAAAAGTGTTCTACACCCACACTGGGCCTCCTGGACTGTAGGGCACGTCTCGATGGTGAGTATTGTACCATCGTGCTGCATGTCGGTCTGCTGTTGCAGACCGACATGCAGTCACACTAGCTGGCGAGCTTCCTTGGCACGTTCGGTCAGCGTCTTGACAGGGAAGCATAGCGTTCAACATCCTTTGAACTTTGCAGCTGTAGAGAAAACGAAATGGCGTGAATAGCACTGTTTTTTGAACGACGGTGTTGTAAGGGAACGTCACAGAAGGTAATACCTGATCCCAAG